>NW_016808231.1:1497369-1542623 GCF_001698545.2 Rhinopithecus bieti | reverse complement strand
AAAAAAAAAAAAAAAAAAAAAAATAGAGAGAGAGAGAGAGAAAGGAATTGAAAAGAAAGCAAAGGCAAATTATTTGAGATGAATTTCCTCTTATGAGAACTACATAATAAAGGTAGAGAACTCTTTTTACAAGATGATGACAAAGGCAAAGAAGGAAGCTCTTGCCCCTCCTAAAGCTGAAGCCAAAGCAAAGGCTTTGAAAGCCAAGAAGGCAGAACTGAAAGGTGTCCACAGCCACAAAAAAAAAGATCTGCACATCACCCACCTTCCAGCGGCCCAAGACACTGCGACTCTGGAGGCGGCCCAAATATTCCCGGAAGAACATCCCCGGGAGAAACAAGCTTGACCACTGCATTATCCTCAAGTTTCTGCTGACCACTGAGTTGGCCACGAAGAAGACAGAGGACAACAACACACTGTGTTCATTGTGGATGTCAAAGGCAACAAGCACCAGATCAAACAGGCTGTGAAGAAGCTCTATGACATTGACGTGGCCATGGCCAGCACCCTGAACAGGCCTGATGGAGAGAAGGCTTATGTTCAACTGGCTGCTGATTATGATGCTTTGGATGTTGCCAACAAAAATGAGATCATGTGGTTGGGTGCGGTGGCTCACACCTATAATCCCAGCACTTCAGGAGGCCAAGGAGAGTGGATCCCCTGAGGTCAGGAGTTGGAGACCAGCCTGGCCAACAGGGCGAAACCCTGTCTCTACTAAAAATACAAAAAAATTAGCCGGGTGTAGTCCCAGCTGCGCTCCTGTAGTCCCAGCTATGCGGGAGGCTAAAACAGAAGAATCGCTTGAACCCAGGAGGTACAGGTCACCATGAGCTGAGATCGCACCACTGCTCTCCAGCGTGGGCCATAGAGCGAAACTCTGTCTCAAAAAAAAAAAGAAAGAAAGAAAAAAAAGGCCAGGCGCAGTGGCTCACACCTGAAATCCCAACACTTTGGGAGGCCAAGGTGGGCGGATCGCCTGAAGTCAGGGGTTCGAGACCAACCTGACCAACATGGAGAAACCCCATCTCTACTAAAAATACAAAATTAGCTGGGTGTGGTGGCACATGCCTTGTAATCTCAGCTACTCAGGAGGCTGAGGCAGGAGAATCACTTGAACTCGGGAGGCGGAGGTTGCAGTGAGCCGAGATTTCGCCGTTGCACTCCAGTCTGGTCAACAAGAGTGAAACTCCATGAAACTCCATCTCAAAAAAAAACAAAAACAAAAACGGGATCATCTAAACTGAGTCTGGCTGGCTAATTCTAAACATATATATATCTTTTCACCAGAAAAAAAAAAACTAAAAGTAGGAAAGTTTTGAACTAAGATGGAGAAAACTTTCATATATATTTTATTTATGTACAGAATATATCTGAAATATATATTGTCCACATAACAGAATATATTTTATTCTATACTAATCTCATTTAATATTTCTTTACAAATAAATAATCCTTTATACTTTGTTCCCCGATTTTAATAAATCTCTCTGCCTTTGCCATCAGTGCCTCTTCATTCCACTGTAGCCCTTCCTTGGCACAGATTTTCAAGCATATGGAAACTTTTTTTTTTTTTTTGAGATGAAGTTTCGCTCTGGCTAATTTTGTATTTTTAGTAAAGATGGGGTTTCTCCACTTTGGTCAGGCTGGTCTCAAACTCCCGACCTCAGGTGATCCACCCGCCTCGGCCTCCCGAAGTGCTAGGATTATAGGCATGAGCCACCGCGCCCAGCCCAAGCATATGAAATGTAACAAGGGTCAACATAAAGTGCAACATGTAGAATCAAAAACTGAATTCCAAATACGGAGTTTGTCCTCGGTGCCTATAAAATGCATGATGGTTTTAGTGGGCCACATGAGGGGACATCAAAAACTTTCTATTCTCAACACACACACACAAACACACACAGAAAGAAAGAAAGAAAGAAAGAAAGAAAGAAAGAAAGAAAGAAAGAAAGAAAGAAAGAAAGAAAGAAAGAAAGAAAGAAAGAAAGAGAATGGCCAGGCGTGGTGGCTCATGCTTGTAATCCCAGCATTTTGGGAGGCCAAGGCAGGCAGATTGCTTGAGCCCAGAAGTTCAAGAGCAGCCTGGGCAACATAGTGAGACTCCATCTCTACAAAATATTTAAAAATTAGCCAGCCATGATGCACACACCTGTAGTCCCAACTACTCAGGAGGCTGAGGTGGGAGGATCCCTTGAACCCAGGAGGTCAAGGCTGAAGTGAGCTATGATTATACCACTGCACTCCAGCCTGGGCAACAGAGTAAGACCCTGTTGAAAGAAAAAAAAGAAAAAAGAGAGAGGGGGAAGAGGAAAGAAACAGAAAGAAAAGAAGAGAAGTGAAGGGAAGGGAAGGGAAAGGAAGGGAAAGAAAAAATAAAAGAAAGAGGGAGGGAGACAGGGAGGAATGAAGGAGGAAGGAAAGAAGGAAGGGAGGGAGGGAAGGAGGGAGGGAAGGAGGGAGGGAAGGAGGGAGGAAGGAAGGAAGGAAGAGGGGAAGGAGGGAGGGAGATGGAAAGATGTGAGGTGATGGATATGTTAATTAGCTTGATTGTAGTGATTATTTCACAGTCTAACATACATCAAAACATTAAGTCAGCCAGGCACAGTGGCTCATGTCTGTAATCCTAGCACTTTGGGAGGCCGAGGCAGGTGGATCACAGGTCAGGTGTTCAAGACCAGCCTGGCCAAGATGGTGAAACCCCATCTCTACTAAAAATACAAAAATTGGCCAGTCGTGGTGACAGGCACCTGTAATCTTGGCTACTTGGGAGGCTGAGGCAGAAGAATCGCTTGAACCCAGGGGCCGGAGGTTGCAGTGAGCTGAGATCATGCCACTGCACTCCAGCCTGGGTGACAGAGTGAGACTCCACCTCAAAAAAAAAAAAAAAAAAAAATGAAGTCATATGCCTTAAATATACAGGTTTTTATTTCCTGGGTGAAGATAGGGAGCAGGGAGAATTTTCTAACTAAAAGCAGGGAGCAGTATGGGGTGTGGGGCTTTGGAGTCAGGCGGATGCCACTGACCTTGCTATGTGCTTGGTTTCTCTAAGCCTCAGTTTCCTCATCTGAAAAATGGGGAAATAACCCCTGCCCAGCATCGAGCCTACTGGCACTCAGTGCCTTATGCTACTCTTGATTGTTTAGGACTGGAAGATATTCAAACACAGACCAACCATTTGACAGGGATCTTGTAACTGTTAGAATTGGATTAGCATTACGTGTAGCTACATGTAATAGAAAACCAAAAATAATCATTTGGGCACATATAGTGTTATTTTCCCTCACATAAAGGAATTCGAGAGGTTGGCGATAGTCTGGTCTGGTGGCTGCCAGACAGCTCCAACCATGGGACCCAGGGTCCTTCCATCCTTGCTGGGTCCACCCTCTTAGTGTGTGCCTTCCACCCTCAAGATTACCAAGAGGGTTGCTGGACCAATCCTCTTGCTGGACCAAGAGGGTTGCTGTTGCTCCAGCCTTCACATTCCTGATAGGGAGAAGATCAAAAAGATGTTAAACACTTTGAAGGATTCTTTCTGAAGTTCCACTCAATACTTTCTGCTTACTTCTCAATGGCCAGAACATGGTCACATGTTCTTACCTACCGGCAAAGGAGGCTGGGAAGTGTGTTCTTTTAGTTAAGACATAGTGGCTCTCAATAAAATCAGGGTCCTGACACTGTCAAAAGACAAAATTACAACAAGTCTACTTTAAAGCTATCAGTTGGTTTTGTGATTCTAGAATCAGGCAACACTTGATTTCCTAAAATAGAATAAGGGTTCCAATGAATCAAGCAGTGAAAGTTGGCTTTACAGACAGGAAGAGGGTGGAAAAACGCAGAAACTAAAAAACCAAAACCAGGCTAGGTGCAGTGGCTCACGCCTGTAATCCCCGCACTCTGGGAGGTGAGAGGTTCGCTTGAGCCCAGGAGTTAGAAACCAAGTTGGGCAACATGGCGAAGCCCCATCTCTACAAAGAATTTTAAAAATAGCCGGACGTGTCGGCATGTACCTGTAGTCCCAGCTACTCAGGAGGCTGAGGGTGGAGGAGTGATTGAGCCCAGGAGTTCAAGACAGAAGAAAAAAAACAAAATAAAACAGAGGGAACTTCATTATAGTGCCACTTGAAGATTGAAACTGGCCTGTTTCTGTAACGTCACCACTTTGGGAGGCTGAGGCGGGCAGATTCCTTGAGCCCAGGAATTCGGGACCAGCCTGGGCAACATGGTGAAATTCCATCTTTACAGAAAGTAAAAACGAAATTAACCAGGTGTGCTAGAGTGTGCCTGTATTCCCAGCTACTTGGGAGGCTGAAGTAAGAGAATTGCTTCAGCTCAGAGTTGGGATCACACACTGAACTCCAGCCAAGGCCACAGAGCAAGATGCTGTCTCAAAAAAATACCGGGCGAGATGGCTCACATCTGTAATCCCAGCACTTTGGGAGGCTGAGATGGGTGGATCACCTGAGGCCAGGAGTTCGAGACCAGCCTGAGCTGAGGCATGAGAATAGCTTGAACCCGGGAAGCAGAGGTTGCAGTGAGCCGAGATTACACCACTGCACTCCAACCTAGACAACAGAGCAAGACTCTATCTCAAAAAAAGAAACTGGCCCATTTGGGAAGCTGGCAATCATCTCTGTCTCCCAGTGATTTGGAACCTCAGTGTGAGTGACCCCATCTTGACGTTTAGTCCAGTCTGCTGGGGCCTGGTGCCGGAGCCTCATCCGAAGCAGTAGCCTCCTATAATTTCTATTTAGCAATTGTCTGACACTAAGGAAGAAGGTCATCTGGGATGGGCAGCCACCATTCTCTCCAGGACTCCTTCAAAAGCTACAGGCTGTACTCATTGGCCCCTCACACTCCAACAAGCCTGGGTTTGCCCTGTGACCTCTGAGGTGGCGGCAGGGTATCTGCGGGGAAAGTAAACACTCAGTGAGCGAGGAGCCTGGTGTCAGAAGTGCAGCCAGCCTCAGAGGGTTAAGGTGGAGGCCGGCTGGGCTGAGTCAGTAAAAGGAGTGTGAAGGGAAGGCCTGACCCCAGAGCAGTGGAGGAGGGAGGGAGCCAGCCAGGAGAGGCAGCAGGAGAGAGGACAAGGGCAGAGAGTTTCATGGAGGGGAATTTTCCATACACGCATGACCATGCTGCTGATGGCACAGCTCAGCGCTGGCAGCAGCTGTCACCTGCTGGTGTGGTGGAACCGGTTCTAATGGGAGGCCTCTGTCTGCATCAGCCAGCATCATTACCATGCCAGTCATTAGATATGTCTTTTTTCTTTTTTAAGGCACAGGATCTCGCTCCGTCACCTGGGCTGGGATGCAATGATGTGATCACAGCCTACTGCAGCCTTGAACTCTTGAGCTCAAGAAATCCTCCTCCTGGGTCTCAGCCTCCCCAGTAGCTGGGACTACAGGTGTGCACCACCATGCCCAGCTAATTTTTGGTTTATTTTTTGTAGAGACAGGGTCATACTACTTTGCCCAGGCTGGTCTTGAACTCCTGGGCTCAAGCAATCCTCCCACCTTGGCCTTCCAAAGTTCTGGGTTACAGGCATGAGCCACCATGCCCAGCCCCTCATTCAACATTTTTAATATGCCTCCTGGGTAAGAGAGAGTGCTGGAAAGCTTAGTATTGAAGCCAGACAGGGTTCAAATCCCAGATTCAGCTCTTATTAGTAGTGTGGCTTTGAGTAAGTCACTTATTCTCTGTGAGGCTCAGCATGCCTGTGTGTAAACTGGTATACTAGTAGAACGGTACCTACCCAGAGTTGACGGGTGATGGGAAGGATGCTACGCGCCTTTTCCTGCCCATAAGCTGTCACTAAATGTTAACCGATAACCCCTGGAGAAGCACACACACAACAGACTGAGTCTTCGACTCCAACCATCTTCTTAAGATAGGTTGTTTTTTTTTTTTTTTGAGATGGAGTTTCGCCCTTGTTGCCCAGGCTGGAATGCAATGGTGCGATCTCGGCTCACCACAACCTCTGCTTTCCGGTTTCAAGCGATTCTCCTGCCTCAGCCTCCCAAGTAGCTGGGATTACAGGCACACACCACCACGCCCAGCTAATTTTGTATTCTTAGTAGAGACGGGGGTTTCTCCATGTTGGTCAGTCTGGTCTCGAACTCCTGACCTCAGATGATCTGCCCGCCTCAGCCTCCCAAAGTGCTCGGATTACAGCGTGAGCCACCGTGCCTAGCTAAGCACAAGTAGGTGTATCTGGGGTTAATCTTTTCCAAGAAACACTCAGAGGTCTGCAGACATTTTGTTATTCTCTGCCCTCCCAGCCCAGATGAGCAAGGAGAAGATAGAGATTTTTACCCTACATCAAAAGGGTTAACCCCACAGCCACAGATGGGGCTGCCCAGGCCCTTGGCTTTTGCTTATTCCTACTCACCACTGCTGGGAAACTGATTTCCTGCAGGAAGACGGACTAAACTGGGGGTGGTTTTTGGTGTTGTTTGTTGTTGTTGTTGTTGTTTTGTTTATTTTTTTGAAACGGAGTACGTTTTTGCCCAGGCTGGAGCACAATGGCGCGATCTCGGCTCACTGCAACCTCCACTCCCTGGGTTCAAGTGATTCTTCTGCCTCAGCCTCCCGAGTAGCTGGGATTACAGGCGCCCGCCGCCACGCCCAGCTACTTTTTGTGTTTTTAGTAGAAATGGGGCTTCACCATGTTGGCCAGGCTGGTCTCAAACTCCTGAGGAAGAAGGTCATCTGGGATGGGCAGCCACCATTCTCTCCAGGACTCCTTCACAAGCTATAGGCTGTACTCATTGGCCCCTCACACTCCAACAAGCCTGGGTTTGCCCTGTGACCTCTGAGGTGGCGGCAGGGTATCTGCGGGGAAAGTAAACACTCAGTGAGCGAGGAGCCTGGTGTCAGAAGTGCAGCCAGCCTCAGAGGGTTAAGGTGGAGGCCGGCTGGGCTGAGTCAGTAAAAGGAGTGTGAAGGGAAGGCCTGACCCCAGAGCAGTGGAGGAGGGAGGGAGCCAGCCAGGAGAGGCAGCAGGAGAGAGGACAAGGGCAGAGAGTTTCATGGAGGGGAATTTTCCATACACGCATGACCATGCTGCTGATGGCACAGCTCAGCGCTGGCAGCAGCTGTCACCTGCTGGTGTGGTGGAACCGGTTCTAATGGGAGGCCTCTGTCTGCATCAGCCAGCATCATTACCATGCCAGTCATTAGATATGTCTTTTTTCTTTTTTAAGGCACAGGATCTCGCTCCGTCACCTGGGCTGGGATGCAATGATGTGATCACAGCCTACTGCAGCCTTGAACTCTTGAGCTCAAGAAATCCTCCTCCTGGGTCTCAGCCTCCCCAGTAGCTGGGACTACAGGTGTGCACCACCATGCCCAGCTAATTTTTGGTTTATTTTTTGTAGAGACAGGGTCATACTACTTTGCCCAGGCTGGTCTTGAACTCCTGGGCTCANTTTTTTTTTTTTTTTTTTTGAGACAGAGTCTCGCTCTGTCGCCCAGGCTGGAGTGCAGTGGCACGATCTCGGCTCACTGCAAACTCCGTCTCCCGGGTTTATGCCATTCTCCTGCCTCAGCCTCCCGAGTAGCTGGGACTACAGGCGCCCGCCACCTTGCCCGGCTAGTTTTTGTATTTTTTTAGTAGAGACAGGGTTTCACCGTGTTCGCCAGGATGGTCTCGATCTCCTGACCTCGTGATCCGCCCGTCTCGGTCTCCCAAAGTGCTGGGATTATAGGCTTGAGCCACCGCGCCCGGCCGTCTTTTTTCTTTTTTAAGGCACAGGATCTCGCTCCGTCACCTGGGCTGGGATGCAATGATGTGATCACAGCCTACTGCAGCCTTGAACTCTTGAGCTCAAGAAATCCTCCTCCTGGGTCTCAGCCTCCCCAGTAGCTGATCCACCCACCTCAGCCTCCCAGAGTGCTGGGATTACAGGAGTGAGCCATGATGCCCAGCCTAAATTGGGGTCTTGAGACACCAGTAGAGACAGAGAGGTGCCGGGAGGGGTCCCTTATAAACACTGTTCAACATCTGCATCCCTTCTCATTTGTCAAAGTCACAACTCTCACTCCTCCTGTGGCCCTGTGGCTGTACTCCCCCCTGTACACATGCCTCCAGCCCATTCCAGAATATTTGTCATTTTTCCCCTATGTACCGGCAAAGTTGGCAACAAACTGTCCCACAGATTTAGCACACTTGGAAGGCTGCTCCAGAAGCTCAAGACCCTTGCTCTAGCTGGGCGTGGTGGCTCACGCCTGTAATCCCAGCACTTTGGGAGGCTGAGGCGGGTGGATCACAAGGTCAGGAGATCGAGACCATCCTGGCTAACATGGTGAAACTCCGTCTCTACTAAAATACAAAAAATTAGCTGGGCGTGGTGGCGGGCACCTGTAGTCCCAGCTACTCGGGAGGCTGAGGCAGGAGAATGGCGTGAACCTGGGAGGTGGAGCTTGCAGTGAGCCGAGATCATGCCACTGCACTCCAGTCTGGGAGACACAGCGAGACTCCATCTCAAAAAAAAAAAAAAGACCCTTGCTCTATGGGTACCTGTGACATCACCAGTGGCCACAGTCCCTTGTGACCTCACCACTTGGACAACTCAGCCCAGCTGGGTTGCAGCCACTCCCTCCAACTGCCACAAATAGCAAAGGGCATAGATGACCCCAGGAGAGCCCTCAGGAGAGGCCGGCTCCACCAGCAGCCCCACACATGGCACTCCTGGGTCCCCCCTGGGCAGCGTGGCTAACAGCGTGTCTAGGGACAGCCCAGCAGGAGGACCCCAAGGTCAGGTCCCACTCACAACAGATGTCTTGGCGGTGAGCAGCTCTGCCGCATCCACTGACCAGCAGGATATAGATCAGGCCTCCTTCAAGACGGCCACCCCCGAGGCCATGTCAACATCTGGAGACAAAGACAAGGGTGCAGTTGTTCCAGAACATGGCCAGAAGACACCTAGAAAAATCACACCTCTGCTTCCCAGCCAAAACCCAAGTCCCCTGCAAACATCTATGAGCCTTCAGAATCCAACGTGGGACAGGCAGGTTCAAGACGCAAGGACAAGTCAGAGTCTAGCGGTTTTCCCAAGTCACCTCCTGGGTAAGGACAAGACGTCACAAATGGCGAGCGTTCCTGAGAGAGAGCTGGAGTCAGCCCCCTCTGCCCCCAGTGCTGAGCTACAGCTCACCCAGCACATGGAGGCTCAGCCCGTCGGGAGTGATGCTGACCACGTCACCGCAGGTGTCAATGGCCAGCATGGCCCTCAGGCTGCCAGCACCACCAAGGCTGCTGAGGAGAAAGCTGAGCATCCAAAGGCCCCACACCCTGAAGCTGAAGCTTTGCCATCTGATGAGTCCCCAGTGGCAATGGGGGCACATGTGGTGGATGGCTTAGGAGACCTGCAGGCTTGGTTCTTCCCTCCACCTCCAGCAGGCAGTGTGTCCCTGTCGCCTGGCCCCCACGAGGTGGCCCTGGGGAGGAGGCCCCTGGACGCCAGCCTGTACATGGCCAGTGAGGAGAATGGCTACATGTGCTCCATGACCAGCCTGATGGGCAGGGGCGAGGGCTCCATCAGCTCCCTGGCAGACATCCTGGTGTGGTCCGAGACCACCATGGGCATGGCCATAGCCACAGGCTTCCTGGACTCCGGCCACAGCACCGTGGCAGATCTGCTGCACAGCTCGGGGCCCAGATTGCGCTCGGTCCCCAGCCTGCTGGGAAGCGTCAGCTCGGCCTTCTCCTCTGGGCTGATGTCAGGGACTGGCTCAGCCCTGCGCACCCTCACCCATGTGCTGGAGACAGTGGAGCAGAGGACCGTGGAGGGCATCCGCTCGGCCGTGCGCTACCTGACCAGCCACCTCACCCCACGCCGGTTCCAGGCTGACCCCAATTATGATTAGATCCCTGCACAGGGACCCCCGAAGGCCTGGCTCAGTGGCCTCCAGAGATCCCTGGGACCCTCACGCCCTGCTCCCTTGCCCATTCTTGCTCTGGATGGTTCCCCCAGCCCATGCAATAAATCACCAGAGAGCGTTTATTTCTAAGCACCAGCCTCCTCCCTTGGGGTGCAGTGAGCAACAAAGCGGTGACAGGACAGGAGGGCTCAGGGTGTGGTGGAAACGACGTCTCCTGAGGGTTTCTCAGGGGTTGGGGGCAAATGTGCAGACACAGAGGAGCCTGGGCAGAGCTGGGGGCAGTGTGGTGGGGATATCTCAGACCTGCAAAAACCCATCCCTACTGAACCTCCACCCAGGTAAGCTCCCAAGCAGCCTTCCCTGGGGCCTAGGCTGGCCCAGCAGGCTCAGGCTGAGAGGCACAAGAGGCTGTACCATTGACAGTGCTGAGTCAAACCATGTGGGTTCAAACCCCAGCGCCAGCACTTGCCCTGGGCGAATCACGTCACTCTCAGCCTACTTAGCTGTAGAAAGGAGAGAATAAATCCACACCATGACGCTGTTATAAGACAGAAGGGAAGCGATGGAGGCCGTAATGCATGGTGTCTGGCACTTGATAAGCCCACACATGGTGGCTGCCATTATCATTATCCTCCGATGAGCTGGGGGTGTAGAGGGAGCAGGAGTCTAAGCAAACCAACTGTCCCGGTTTGCCTCAGACTAAGGGAGTTTCTGGGTTGTAGGACTTTCATATTTAAAACTGGAAAACCCCAGGAAAACTAGGATGAGTTGCTCACCTTAGATCTAGGTCTCTTTACATGGTGTTTACTCTTGTCTGTGAAGACATGCATCTGGGAAAGCATTAGCGAGGCCCGGCCTTGAGTGCAGCGATGGGGCAGCCATCTGCTTCGGAAGCCGTCAGCCCACCCTCTGGCTAGACCCTGTGCAGCACCTGGTGGTGTGACCTGGTAAGTGATGCCCCAGCTGGATGTCCACTCCGGCCCTGCCCTTAGCTGAGTGCCCTCAGCAGCTCTCACCCGCACGCTTTCATGTGCGGCCCTGGCCACGGATGGTTCACTCGTCCTTCCTGGTTCCCAGCAGAGTCTCCAAGTGGGAGCCCTGGGGCCACAGCCAGCCAACTGATGGGTTGTTTGACCTACATAGTGCTTCTCAAATTGTAAACTAATGGCTAGCATTTAAAAAATAGATCTTACAGCCAGGTGGAGTGGCTCATATCTGCACTTTGGGAGGCCGAAGTGGGTGGATCACTTGAGCTCAGGAGTTCGAGACCAGCCTGGCCAACGTGGTGAAACCTGGTCTCTACTAAAAATACAAAAAAATTAACTGGACATAGTGGTGCAGGCCTGTAATCCCAACTACTCAGGAGGCTGAGGCAGGAGAATTGCTTGAACCTGGGAGGCGGAGGTTGCAGTGAACCAAGATCACACCACTGCACTCTAGCCTGGGTGACAAGAGCAAGACTCCATCTCAAAAAAAAAAAAAAGATTTTGCATTAAAATCTGGATTTCTGCTTCTCTGGGAAAATCTAGGGCCCTCATTTCTTCAGGACCCCAGGCAGCAAAACTGCCTGCTTTAGGGTGTATGTGCTCACTATCCACCACAGCCCACCTGGCCTGCATCAGTGACCCATGTCACCAGCCCCACCCCACGCTGCAGAAGGCTCACATGAGGAAGGGTGATGCCAGGCCCCAAGGTGGATACAAAGATGAGCCCGGTGTGCATACCTGCTTCCTCCAGGAGCTGCCACTTTCTTTTTTTCTTTCTTTGGATGGAGTCTTGCTCTGTTACCCAGGCTGGAGTGCAGCGGGATGCCATCTCGGCTCACTGCAACCTACATCTCCCAGGTTCAAGCGATTCTTCTGCCTCAGCCTCCTGAGTAGCTGGGATTACAGGTGCCCAGTACCATGCCCAGCTAAGGTTTTGTATTTTTTAGTAGAGATAGGGTTTCCCCATATTGGCCAGGCTGGTCTTGAACTCTTAACCTCAGGTGATCCGCCCACCTCGGTCTCTCAAAGTGCTGGGATTACGGGCATGAGCCACCTTGCCCGGCCCAGGAGCTGCCACTTTCTGTAGGTGCAACGGGAACTGTCCCCATGTCATGAAAGCAATTAATTCAGAGGAGTGAGATTATGGATTTAGATCCCAGTAATCAGGGGATTCTCAAAGAAGCAATTAAGCCAGTCCCTAAAAGAGAGAAGGAGGATGCCTCCTGGACAGAGGTAATAAGAACAAAAGCCGGCCGGGCGCGGTGGCTCAAGCCTGTAATCCCAGCACTTTGGGAGGCCGAGATGGGCGGATCACAAGGTCAGGAGATGGAGACCACCCTGGCTAACATGGTGAAACCCCGTCTCTACTAAAAAATACAAAAAACTAGCCGGGCGAGGTGGTGGGCGCCTGTAGTCCCAGCTACTCGGGAGGCTGAGGCAGGAGAATGGCGTGAACCCGGGAGGCGGAGCTTGCAGTGAGCTGAGATCCGGCCACTGCAGTCCAGCCTGGGCCACAGAGCAAGACTCCGTCTCAAAAAAAAAAAAAAAAAAAAAAAAGAACAAAAGCTGAGGCAGGCATGGTGGGGGTGCTGGGGGATGGTTGTGAGCAACTAGGGCCCACTGCAGAGGGCAATCCAGTTGCCAGGGTGACCTCAAAATGTGCTCATTCATGCTTTCTTTCTTTCTTTCTTTCTTTTTTTTTTGAGATGTATTCTCACTCTGTCACCCAGGCTGGAGTGCAATGGTGCAATCTCAGCTCACTGCAATCTCTGCCTCCTGGTTCAAGTGATTCTCCTGCCTCAGCCTCCCAAGTAGCTGGGATTACAGGCATGCACCACCATGCCCGGCTAATTTCTGTATTTTAGGAGAGATGGGGTTTTGCCATGTTGGCAAGGCTGGTCTCATACCCCTGACCTCAAGTAATCTGCCCGCCTCAGACTCCCAAAGTGTTGGGATTACAGGCATGAACCGCCATGCCCAGTCTCACTCATGCTTTCAATAAAAAAAAAATTTTTTTTTAGATGGAGTCTTGCTCTGTCACCCAGACTGGAATGCAGTGGCGCAATCTCGACTCGCTGCAACCTCCGCCTCCTGGGTTCAAGCAATTTGCCTGTCTCAGCCTCCTGAGTAGCTGGGATTACAGGCATGCACCACCATGCCCAGCTAATTTTTGTATTTTTAGTACAATTGGGGTTTCACCATGTTGGCCACACTGGTCTCGAACTCCTGACCTCAGGCAATCCTCCCTCCTCAGTCTCCCAAAATGCTGGGATTATAGGCGTGAGCCACCGTGCCCGGCCTCAACAAACATTTTTTGAACATCCATTATGTACCAGGCACTGCTAGACCCTGAGACCACAAGGGTGAACCAGCCATCAGAAGGAACAGAAACCTAACTCAAACCAGATTAAGCAAAGACATGAGTCAACTAGCACAACGGCCGGGTGTGGGCTGGGCCAGGCCAGGGCCAGGGCTCACCCTGGTCCTCAGGGCTCTGCCGTTCCCACTCAGCTCCCCGGGGCTGGCCCCCTCCGTGCTCAGGAAGCTCAGTCACCTTCCAAGAAAAGAGAAGCTTGTTCCCACTGGCTCTGGCAGGAGAGTTGGGGGAGGACGCTGCCGGGCCTGGCTTGGTGCCTGTGCCCTCCCCTGAACCAATCACTGAGGCCACAGGAATGAAATCTCTCATCACCTGGCCTGGGGCCAGGGTCAGACCAGAATTGGGGCCTTCCCAGGGGAAGGGATGCTGGGCCCACAGCCAGCAGAGTGGTAGCAAGTATGTCCTTTGGGTTCAGCTGCCTTGAATCCTGACTCTCCCTCCCACAAACTGTGTCACCTTCAACTTCCATGCTCAGCTTTCTCACCTACAAAGTGATAATAGTACCTTCCCACAGGACTGTTGTGAGGATTAAATGAGTTAATGTGTCAAGTGCCTAGAACAGTGCCTGGCATGTAGTCGAGTGCTATGTGGTCACAGTCGTCCTGATGATTACTGCAGATGGGCCTGCGCAGCTGTGTGCCAGGGCATTCATGACTTCATTACAAGGGGAGTGAACATGGGGGTGCGGCAGCTGCACACTGGCAGTTACCTGAGCTGAGTCTTTGCTGTTGGAGAGAGAAGGGCAAAGGCCTGGCAGCATGGCGATGGTGCCACCCTCGTGCAGGAGGGTGATGGGGGTGGGGGCTGCTCTATGAAGAGATAGTCCAGACCTGTGGCACTCAGGCTGGCAGGGAGGGGCGGCAAAGCAAAGGGAAAGGAGACATCGCAGGTGACCAGCTGGATTGAGGGGCCAGGAAAACAACCATCATGATTCCTGGGTGGTTTGAGCCTGGGCAGTTAGGAGACTTGAGGTGTCCCTGACAGATGGTGGGACATGAGGAAAGGGTTAGTGGAAGCTGGTGGGAAAGGACTGGATCATGTGTTTGTTTTTTTGTTTGCTTTTGTTGTTTTTTTGTTTGTTTGTTTTATTTTGTTTTTGTTTTTACAATTTTTTCTCGCTACGTTGCCCAGGCTGGTCCCAAACTCCTGGGCTCAAGCAATCCTCCCGCCTCGGCCTCCCAAAGTGCTGGGTTACAGGCATGAGCCACTGTTCCAGCCATGTTTGCTCTTAGAAATGTTGAGTTTCAGCCAGGCACGGTGCTGTAATCCCAGCACTTTGGGAGGCTGAGGAGAGTGAATCACCTGAGATCAGGAGTTTGAGACCAGCCTGGCCAACATGGTGAAACCCTGTCTCTATTAAAAATACAAAAAAATTAGCCACGTGTGGTGGTGGGAACCTGTAATCCCAGCTACTCGGGAGGCTGAGGCAGGAGAATCGCTTGAACCCGGGAAGCAGAAGTTGCAGTGAGCCAAGATCGCGCCATTGCACTCCAGCCTGGACAACAATAGTGAAACTCCATCTCAAAAAAAAAGAAAAGTGGCAAGCTAGCACACTTTTTCCCATCAAAGTGTTTATGAGGGGCTCCTATTGACACCTAGAGGTCACTGCTACTCAACAAGGACATAGCTCATGCCCAGAACAGGGAAAAGTTATGAAGTCCCACTGGAACCACACAGCTCTGCCTTGCATTGCATTCTGCACGGCCAAGTTCCCAGTCCCCCAGGGGGCTGTGACAGCCACGCCACATTGGTTGCTTTGAGTCCCCAGGGCCCCACCCCGGCCGACTCACTCTGTGCTGCCTTGAAACCCACTCAGTCCAGTGTCTGCTGGACGGACCCTCCCTGCTAGCTCTTCTTGATCCTCCCCTCTTTGCTGTGGGGTAAACAGTTGTGTTGGCAAACTCACCTGGCAACACATGAGGACCCCCAGGGATCCAATTACTATCACACCTGGGGAGGCTGTCAGGGATGCATGCTCAGGGCCGGGGTATCCAGTACAGAAGGAAAGGGTACGCTCCAGCTCAGGATGGATGGCTGAGGGAGACATTGTACAGTGAGAAAGAAAAAGCCCAGAGACAAGAGAAGAAGAGGAAGCAGTTCTCAAAACAAAACACAGGAGCAGTCAGCAAGTGGGGTGACCTGGCCCATTATGGGGACCTTGGCTTGAAGGTATAGGGGATCACCCCCAAAATGTGCCACTTTGGCATAAGGATTATTTGAGCTGAAGGCAATTGAGAAAAAGCAAACAGGATGAGCTTTCTGCCCTTCCCTTTCTGCCTGAAAAACAGAGTGTACATTTCCTTGTGAAGCCCCTCACCTTGCCCATACCAGAAAGGGGAGAACGGCCTTATCACTGGGGAGAGAGATGGAACCGAGAAGCATCTACACAGACAAGCCTTATTACATAGCCCTATCTACCATAGTGTCCCCCATATGTTTACCTTCCCACAGCTTACCACCCTTAAAAAGTCCAGAAGCCACTTTCCTTTGCCTTATCACGTCTCCACAAATTTATCGTCCTTTGTTAGTATGGTATAAAGCCATCAAGTCTGCTGGGGTTTCTCTTCTATGAAGCACCACCACCTCCCCCATGCCAGGTAACACTTTTAACATTAAGGAGTCATGCTGAACCTATTCTGGTTTAGGGGTCCACTCGATTTGAAAAACAAAAATAAAACTTTTAACATCAACTAAAACGTGTATGTCTTTTCTCTGTTTTGTTTTTGTTTGTTTTTGTTTCTGTTGTTTTGAGACAGAGTCTCACTCTGTTGCCCAGTCTGGAGTGCAATGGCACCTCGGCTCACTGCAACCTCCGCCTCCCAGGTTCAAGCAAGTCTCCTGCCTCATCCTCCCAAGTAGCTGGGATTACAGGCATGTACCACTATACCTGGCTAATTTTTGTATTTTTAATAGAGATGGAGTTTCACCATGTCTGGCAGGCTGGTCTTGAACTTCTGACGTCAAGTGATTGGCCCGCCTTGGCCTCCCAAAGTGCTGGGATTCCAGGCGTCAGCCACCGCACCCAGTCCTTTTCTCCTGTTAATCTGTCATTTGTCCAATTATTTTGCAGACCCAGCTACTGAACCTGAGAGGGTAGGGAATACTTTTTCCTCCCCTGCAAAGGCCCCATGTGGTCCACTGCGTCCAACGGATGAAAACTGAATAAGGGGGGAGCACTATTAACTATTGAGGAGAAGCAGTTAATAGAGACAGAAGGAGAGGATAAAGAATGAGCAGTAGAATAAAAAGATGGCTGTGTGTAGGGTCCTCTTCTGTGTTGAGAAGTGAGGTATAACAAAGCCATAAATTCATCCCTACAAAGCCTGGTACTTACTCAACGTATCAGGGAGCCTGGTTCTCGGCGCCTTCTTGTTTATATGTTAGGGTTAACGTTTAAAAACAATCAGCATTTCTCTAGGATCAATAGCCATCTTTTTGGTGTGTTCTGCCAGGAGACACTGGCCAAGTAAGCTGAGGTCTGCACCGGCCAATAGGCATGGAGGCTGGACCAGGAGCCAGCAGGGCAGGCACAATGTCCTAACACCTGAGCCCAGTAGGGGATGGACTAAGGGGAGGGCACCAACAAGTCCTGGCAGACATCAGAAGGGTGTCTACTAGGCCGACCCGGCCTACCCGGCCTCCATCCCAAGGTTGGACTGTCCTGACCCCCTCAAAGAAGGCCTTGCTCCTCCAGCCTCTGAGAGTACTGTCACTGGATGGCCTTCAGCCTCAGCTTCTGCAGAGAGCACCTCACCCAAGGTGGTGAGGTCCTGGGTGGCCCAATCCCCACGCTGGTCTGTGCAGGGGTCTGAGGTCTGACTATCCTGACACAGCTTGGGATAACCGCAGCTCCAGAGCTCCCACAGGGCTGGCTGGGCTGTTGTTGAGCCTGCAGTACAGGATCGACCTCTTCCTTTCCCACTCTGTCTTCATTCTGCTCCTCTTCACAGGGCATGATCCCAAATAAACAACCTGTGCACCAAACCCTGGCTCAAGGCCTGCCTTCTGGGTAAACCAAGATATTACCATAGACTGCTAATTTCTCCCATCTGAGATGTGTTGCGGTGGGGGGGGGGGGGAATTCAAAACATAGAAAAACTTCAAAGATTTTTTTCTTTTTTTTTTGAGACGGAGTCTCGCTCTGAGTCTCGCTCTGTCGCCCAGGCTGGAGTGCAGTGGCCGGATCTCAGTTCACTGCAAGCTCCACCTCCCGGGTTTACGCCATTCTCCTGCCTCAGCCTCCCGAGTAGCTGCACTACAGGCGCCCGCCACCTCGCCCCGCTAGTTTTTTGCATTTTTTTAGTAGAGACGGGGTTTCACCGTGTTAGCCAGGATGGTCTCGATCTCCTGACCTCGTGATCCGCCCGTCTCGGCCTCCCTAAATGCTGGGATTACAGGCTTGAGCCACCGCGCCCGGCCAGATTTTTTTCTTATGTCTCTCTTTTTTAAAAGTTAAAAATTTGAGGCAACTTTGAGAATGGTAAAGAAACCAAATCTTTGTCAGGATTTGTACTTGCTTTGTAAGGACAATTTTAAAAAAAAATTTAGTCAACACATCTCTGCTGGCAGGAATGTAGGACATTTCTGTTTAGTCTGTGGGCCCGTGGCTAATGGGTTAAAATTCCTATGCGACTGTCATCCAGGTTATAGGTTTGGCTGGGTGAGGTATAGCTTCTATGAGGGAAAAGAGTGACTCCAAAACAAAGGGATCACACATAGGACACTCCCCCAAGGAGGATGTGATAAAGTGTAGAGGTAAATGAAGTACTTAAGTACGTATTTAACTATTTAAATGAAAGACCTCCCCCTGGCTAAGAGGTAGCCCTATTTCCCAGACTGACTTGATCTTGAGCTTCCAGAGCCCCTAAGGACACAGACTGCGCCCTCTGCTGGAGGGAAGGCACCACCGGCCCACACTACGGAGGCCCAAGGGCGCAGTGGCTCAACCTGTAAATCCAGCACTTTGAGGCCAAGGTAGGAAGATGGTTTGAGCCCAAGAGTTCGAGACCAGCCTGGGCAACATAGCGGGACACCATCTCTACAAAACTAAAAAAAAAAAAAAAGAAAAGCCAGGTGTGGCAGCACATGCCCGTAATCCTAGCTACTCAAGAGGCTGAGATGGGAGGATCACTTGGCCCCAGGAGGTTGAGGCTATAGTGAGAAATGATCATGTAACTACACTCCAGCCTGGGTGACAGAGTGAGACCCTGTCTCAAAATAATAATAATACTAATAATACAGCGAAAAATAATTTTTAAACATTTTTTAAAGAAGGGGAAAAAAGGACACAAAGACAGAGGGGCACAGACCCTCCAACTGAAGTGGCTGCCAGAGCTGAACAGCACAGCAATATAACAGTGCTCCAAGACTCAGACCACAGAAAGCCCAGAGTCCTCCAGGAAGGACCCAGACACACAGTAAAGCTCTTCGTGGGCAGAGTCTGACTGAGGGGTCTCAGGCCAGGCAGGGCCCACTGACCCTGTGCCTAGAAGCACGCTGACCCACCCTGTGGAGTCCTGCACAAGTGGACTCTGTGGCCCTTAGTGTCTCCAAACCTGTTTCCTCATCTGCAAAGTGGTTCTTCCATTTGCCTCACAGAGATGCTGTGGTCAATAATGCCTTTTTTTTTTTTTTTTTTTGAGACAGAGTCTCACTCTTGTCGCCCAGGCTGAAGTGCAGTGGTGCCATCTCGGCTCACTGCAACCTCCACCTCCCAGGTTCAAGCAATTCTCCCACCTCAGCCTCCCGAGTAGCTGGGATTACAGGCACCAGCCATCATGCCCAGCTGATTTTTGTATTTTTGTAGAGATGGGGTTTCACCATGTTGGCCAGGCTGGTCTTGAACTCCTGACCTCAGGTGACCCACCTGCCTCGGCTTCCCAAAGTGTTGGGATTACAGGCGTGAGCCACTGAGTCAGGCAATAATGCACATTTTTCAAAAACAGCATTTAACAGTGGGCATGTGATAAATGTCAGTTTTCCTTTACTGGGATTTTCCACATGATCTGTGTATTGGTGAGGAACCTCTTAATTGAAAGTGACAGAAACCCAGCATGTAGTAGCTTAGGCGCAAACCGGATTAATGGGCTAGGTCAGGAAGGGCTAAGAGGAACTGGCTGTGAGGATGCTGGGTAGGAACTCAGTGCTGCCAGTACTCTGTCCCCATCACTTGTGTCCTCCACCTCCCATGGAGCTTCTTTCTCTCCACCAGGCTTCTGCTCCTTGCAGGGACAGTGGCTCCTGGAGGCTCCAGGCCCACAGGCTGGTCCTTGAAAAACCAGAGAGGAAAAGTCTCAGTTTCCCTTGTTGGATCTGATCAATCCTAGGAGGAAGGACCCTGGTTGGCCCAGCCTGGATCCTGTCAGAGCAGGCTGCTCCCGGAAAGGAGAAGCAGGGACCCAAAGCAGCCTGTCCCTTATGGCTCCCCTAAGTCCCCCACTGCAAGGGGTACTGTCCTAACCCCCATCCCTCCTATATCTGAAGATTCTCCAGCAGATAATAGTTGACTTTCCCAGAAAAATAGGCCAGGACTCCAGATGGGGTCCGATGTTTGCCTAAGGCCACACAGAGCCCACTGCTAGGTTCTGTGACCCGGGTGTGCGCACCCACCACACACAAACTTGCCTGTGAATGCCCTGCACACAACCAGAACCTTCCTTTAAACACGTGCTTTGGAAAGAGCAAGGCACTCAGATCTTTCAATATCCATCCCCCCAACCCCACGGACTATATTCCTTTGCATCTCTGAATTTTAAATGTTAACCAATGAGGAAATAGAATTCACTTAAAATTCCGCTTTGGCTACTCATCTCCTGTATTTTATTAGTACTTTTTTTTTTTTTTTTTTTTTTTTTTTTTTTTTTTTTTTTTGAGAAGGAGTCTCGCTCTGTCCCCAGGCTGGAGTGCAGTGGCCGGATTTCAGCTCACTGCAAGCTCTGCCTCCCGGGTTTACGCCATTCTTCTGCCTCAGCCTCCCGAGTAGCTGGGACTACAGGCGCCCGCCACCTCGCCCGGCTAGTTTTTTTTTTTGTATTTTTTAGTAGAGACGGGGTTTCACCGTGTTAGCCAGGATGGTCTCGATCTCCTGACCTTGTGATCCGCCCGTCTCGGCCTCCCTAAGTGCTGGGATTACAGGCTTGAGCCACCGCACCCGGCCAGTACTTTTCAAAATACAGTCTTTGGGGAGGAAAAACACCTCCCACCAATGGGCTCACCACACTGAACTTGAACAAGGTACGCAGGGTCCTTCAGTAAGAGATGGTTGGGATTACTCCAGCAGCAGATGGGTACGTCGAGGCACAGCAGGGCAGGGGCATGGTGGCCGATGGCCGGTGGCCCCTGCGCAGGTTATGAGCCTTGTGTCCTGTTCTGGGTTCTGGCTTCAGCACTTTATATTCTGCTGCGGTGGGAACAGCCTAAGAACAGAGCCCGCCCAGAAACTTGGAGGTGGTCAGTGCAGATCCCTCTGGCCCCAAAGCCCTCAGGGGTGGCCTGGCCTGGCCTGACTGCCCCCAACCCCAGGCACCGGTGGAGGAGAGGGATGTCACACAGCACAAACGCCAGGGGGAGCACAGGAGTGGGGAGGGCAACCAGGGATGAAGCAGAGTGGAGTGGGCAGGCCTCGCGTCTCCTCCCCCAGGGCAGGTGGCCAAGCTCAGAGATTTCCTGGGTGATTAGGGGGAGGGGCGCGAAAACGCCCCTTGCTGCCACCTGCTTCTTGTTGCCAGAGCAGGAACCCAGGTTGGGGCTTGGGGAGCAAATGAGGCTGGGACAGAGCACGGGGCAGTCAGATGGGGTTAGGCGAACAAAGGCCTCTCTCTGCGAGAGAAATCCCGACTGGCTGCGGGGCGCACTCAGGCCACAATGGGGCTTTCTCCGGCCACAGGCGGCCCGGCCAGCCCGAGGGCAAGGCAGGGCGTCCGCGCTGCCGCGGGCCAGGCGACACCGCTTCCGCGAGGGAAGAGCAGCTCCCGTGCCGGGGCCGGGGCCGGGGCCGGGGCCCCGAAGCGCGACCAAGAGCGCGGACGGCCGGCAGGGCCTGTGAGACAGGCCGAGCACCCCCAGCCCCAGCCCCCAGCCCAGCCCCGCCCTGCCCAGCCGGCCCTGCCCCGCCGTCTCCATGGCTACCGTGACCTCAGCGCCTGGGCGGGGAGGGAGAGGCTGAGCCGGTTGCTACGCGACAGCCCAGTGACGTCAGGCAATTGAGTTTGGTTCCCAAGGCAACTGGCCGGGCAGCTGGGCCGGGAACTATTTGTGTCTGTCCCCAGAGGGGCTGCGGAGCCTCCAGGGTCTGGCGCAGCTGAGGAAATGCACTCCTGGCCCGGGGCAGGCGGGGGCCGGGACACAGAGGCCCTTTCAGCCCCGGGAGGCCGCGGGCCCCGGCGAAGCGGGGCGGCACCCTGCAGGAGGACGCCCGGCCTTCTCCCCACTTCTGCCTGGGAGGCCCCTGGCCCGCCAGGCTTTGTCCTATTTATAAACGTGCTCCTGAGTAAACTCCCTGAAGAAAGGGGCCTCTGTGCGCAGTAGCCCGGCCCACAGCGCCGCCCTCGGCACACAGTAGGCGCTCAGCATGGCCTTCTCATGGGACTGAGGACAAGCACCGATCCTTGGGAGCTGCCAGGTGCCTCCAGCACCCAGAACCCCTGACATCGAGCGCCTGGACACCTGTTCCCGGCGCCCTGTGAGCTGATGGGCTACATAACCTCTGGGCCACAATGCTAGAATAAAATGCATGGCTACTTGTTCCAAAACGATGGAGGGACGGTGTGGGAAACAGGCCCCAGCCCTGTCGACTGAGGGTGAATGCACGAGTGAAAGTGACAATACATGGGTAAACTGAGGCAGGCGGCATCAGCCATAGAGGAGAGAGGATAAGGTTCCAACCTGGGGTGTAAGAGGAACAAGATGCGACAGGAGCAGAAGGACCATTAGGTGTGCAAAGATGAAGCAGAGACCTAAATTTGGGCCTGAGCGCTGGCCCAGGCCTGCCAGTGGTGGTGGCTCAAGACGTGGGGCACTGTGACTGGGACTCAGACCCAGTGATGCCATCTACCCAGGCTCCTCCCCTGGGCACTCTGTCACTATGGGGTGACATCCAGGCCCCTCACGATCTGTCTCCAGGGAGCCACCACCTCCCCTAGCCCAACAGGCCAAGCACTGACATCCAAACCAACTCCCTGCCCAGAAGCCAGGGCATGCTTTGTCTGTCTGGCCCAGGGAGGCATCTGCCCATCCCTGTAAACCGCAGCGTCTCTCAACAGTCAGCAACTGCCTTCTGACAGCCTGAGCAGAGGCTCTGCGTGCGGGAGGCTTCTGGCATCTCTGAAAGAGCGGCTCCAGCCTGGCTTCCAGGGCAGGAACTCTCCACTGCCAGATCTGCAGACTCTCCACTACCACAGCACCTACTGCAGTTGGGAAAAGCCTCAGATCTATGTCCTCTCCTGTCTGGGTGGAGCAGGCACCATGATCCCTGTTTCATGCACAAGGATATTGATGCTCAGGGACTACAGGACTCGTCCAAGGATGCACCCGAGCCCACGTCCCACCTAGGTTCCCCAGTCTCTCCCAGACAATCCTTCAGAAAACAGTCCTGGGCCCCAGGAACCAGAGCTGCTGACCAGGCCCAGCTACATAATTTGTGGAGCCCAGTGCAAACTAAAAATTTGAGGCCTTTTGTTAAAAAATTATGAAGAGGCCGGGCACGGTGGCTCACATCTGTAATCCCAGCACTTTGGGAGGCCAAGGCAGGCAGATCACTTGAGTCCTGGAGTTCAAGACCAGCCTGGCCAACGTGTCGAAACCCTGTCTCTACTAAAAACATAAAAATTACCCAGGCATGGTGGCTAGTGCCTGTAATCCCAGCTACTTGGGAGGCTGAGGCAGGGAGAATTGCTTGAACTCAGGTGGCAGAAGATGCAGTTAGTTGAGACTGTGCCACTGCACTCCAGCCTGGGCAACAGAAGGAGACTCTGTCAAAAAAAAAAAAAAAAAAAAATTATGAAGAGGCTGGGCATGGTGGCTTATGCCTGTAATCCCAGCACTTTGGGAGGCCGAGGTGGACGGATCACCTGAGGTCAGGAGTTCGAGACCAGCCTGGCCAACATGGTGAAATCCAGTCTCTACTAAAAAAACAAAAATTAGCCAAGTGTGGTGGTGCATGCCTGTAATACCAGCTACTTGGGAGGCTGAGGCAGGAGAATCGCTTTAACCCTAGACACGGAGGTTGCAGTGAGCCGACATCATGCCACTGCACTCCAGCCTAGGCGACAGAGTAAGACTCTGTCTCAAAAAAAAAAAAAAAAAAAAAGAAGGATTTCAAGACAATGTCAAGAGACCATCAAACTAAGGATAGGACCCATGTGACTGCACAGGTCATACGCTCATGAAGCTGGCCAGGATGGCAAGTCCAGGACACCAAGCCAGCCTCCTTCCTGGATACCGTCCACCTCTTCCCTTGCTCAAGGTCCATCTAGTGGCCAATTCCTGGGATTTCTCTGACCCGCCACTCCACGCAGGCTGGACATCCAGGGCATCCTCAGAGAGGTCCACTAGATATTAGGGGACACTGCCCAGTACTTTCCCATCAAAGACCAAGACCACAGAACACTTCCAGAAACGCTTCCAGAAATGCTCAATCCTGCCAGCACTGGAAGTTTGCCTGCCTATTTTCAGCTGAAAAACACTTGGTCTTGAAGAAAATGTAGCAGGGCCGTCTACCTAAGGTGAAACGTACCAACTGACAGATGGAAATCTGACACTGATCAACATTAAAACAATATATAAGAACAAAAGTCAAGGGCATGTTTGTGGCCTCCTAGAGTCCACATCATGCCCATGATTTGTCTCACTCTGCCCTTGGAGAGCCAGGGGAGGGAACTTCTGCCTTGGCCCACCTGGGTTTGTCCCCACCCTGGAGTCAGGCCACGCCTACTCCCCTTCCAGTCTCTGCTGGGGTCCCTACATGCCCTGTGCTCTCTTCCAGCTTGTCTGAATCCTGCCCTCCTGTCTGAGTGCCACGTGGTGGGCAGCTTGCTGGGCTGCCCAGATGCCCCCACAGAACTGCAGGGCTGCTGGCCTCAGACAATATGGCCCTCTGCTGTCAGATCCCACCAGAGATGGCCTCAACCAGAGGAAATGCCTCTCAAAAGCCCACATCTCCCTTTCTTGGGTTCACTCAATGACTGGTGAGCAGTGGCATCCTGATGAGTGACGAGGCAGGTGGAAAGGTCCAGCCCCATTGCCCCAACTCAGGACAATAATACAAGACCCACTGGGTGCGGTGGCTCACGCCTGTAATCCCAACACTTTGGGAGGTCAAGGCGGGTGGGTCACCTGACAGGGTCAGGAGTTTGAGACCAGACTGGCCAACATGGTGAAACCCCATCTCTACTAAAAATACGAAAATTAGCTGGGCGTGGTGGTGTGCGCCTGTAATCCCAGCTACTCGGGAGGCTAAGGCAGGAGAATCACTTGAACCCAGGAGGCAGAGGTTGTAGTGAGCCAAAATTGTGCCACCGCACTCCAGCCTGGGCGACAGAGTGAGACTCTGTCTCAAATTTAAAAAAAATAATAATAAAAGACCATCCCTGGCCGGGCGCAGTGGCTCAAGCCTGTAATCCCAGCACTTTGGGAGGCCGAGACGGGCGGATCACGAGGTCAGGAGATCGAGACCATCCTGGCTAACACGGTGAAACCCCGTCTCTACTAAAAATACAAAAAAAAAAACTAGCCGGCGGGTTGGCGGATGCCTGTTGTCCCAGCTACTCGGGAGGCTGAGGCAGAGAGAATGGCGTGGAACCCGGGAGGCGAGCTTGCAGTGAGCTGAGATCCGGCCATACACTCCAGCCTGGGCGACAGAGCGAGACTCCGTCTCAAAAAAAAAAAAAAAAAAAAGACCATCCCTGCTCCAGAGTTCCCCTTGGGGTCAGCAGTGCCTTCCAAGTTCTCCCTCTGCCCCTCCTGCTCCCTTCCCCCAGAGATGCTGACCCCAGGAGCACTCCCTGATGAACCTCCTGCCTGGCAGTCTCCCTCTCAGAGTTGGCTTTCTAGGAAAGCTGACCTGCCTCCACGAAGCCGCGTCTCCCCTTACTTGGGGCACCTGTGGGCACCTCCCACCTCTTCAAATGCCCTGTAACAGTCATCCATTCAGCAGATCCTCATTGAAGGCCTACTATGCGCCAGATGCTGTTCTGGGTGCTGACGGTAAAGCAAAACGAAGCAGACACCCCTGCCCTCATGGAGATCAGGCCTGCAGATGAGCAGGCAAAAAGCAACCAAAATTTAATGCAATGACATTAAACATCCTACCACAGAATGATACAACAGAGAATCTGACTGTGGCTGGCGGCACCTGCTTTAGATCACACTTCCTCTGGGTCAAGAAAGGTCTCTCTGAGGAGCCACGTCTGAATCAGAGGCCAGTTCCTCAACAAGTTGAGAGATGAACATTAACCAGGCAAGTTCAAAGGCTCTTGGGTGAGAAGGAAATTGAAGTGTTGGATTCAAAGGAACAAAAGGTAAATCGGAGTGAAGCTGATGATGGGAGATGAGGTGAGATGTAGGACCAGAGGGCTGGGGGGGTTGGCTCACTCTTATAATCCCAGCACTTTGGGAGGCCAAGGAGGGCAGATCACTTGAGGTCAGGAATTCGAGACTAGCCTGGCCAACATGGTGAAACTTCATCTCTACTAAAAATACAAAAAAATTTAGCCAGGCAGGGTGGCGTGTGCCTGTAGTCCCAGCTACTTGGGAGGCTGAGGCATGAGAATCACCTGAACCTGGGAGACAGAAGTTATAGTAGTCCGAGATCATGCCCCTAGGTGACACCAGTGAGACTCTGTCTCAAAAAAAAAAAAAAAAAAAAAAAAAAAGAAGCAGGACCAGAGGATGCAGGGCCTTGAAGAAGAATCTAGAAGAATCTAGCTTTTATTGTCAGTGAGGTGGGAGCGTCAGATGGTTCTAAGCAGGGCGTCATGGAATCTTTTTTTTTTTTTTCTTTTTGAAATGGAGTTTCGTTCTTGTTGCCCAGGCTGGAGTGCAATGGCACGATCTCAGCTCACTGCAACCTCCACCTCCCAGATTCAAGCGATTCTCCTGCCTCAGCCTCCTGAGTAGCTGGGATTACAGGCATGTGCCACCACGCCCCGCTAATTTTGTATTTTTAGTAGAGATGGGGTTTCTCCATGTTGGTCAGGCTGTTCTCAAACTCTCGACCTCAGGTGATCCACTGACCTCAGCCTCTCAAAAGTGCTGGGAATACAAGTGTGAGCCACCGCACCCAGCCTGGAATCTTGACCTGTTTCAAGCCATCATTGGCCATCAGACAGAGAATGAATTCATCACAAGAAATACCTGCTGTTTGGCACGTGAGCATTTCTGGAAGTATTTCTGGAAGTGTTCTGTGGAGTGGCTGTAAGGTTTTGGGTTTTTGGTTTGTCTGTTTTCTTTTTTTTTTTTTGGCCATTAGGTTTTTTGGCTTTGGGGGTGTTTTTAGAGATAGGGTCTCATGTTGCCCAGGCTGGACTCAAACTCC
Organism: Rhinopithecus bieti; assembly: GCF_001698545.2. Taxonomy (NCBI): domain Eukaryota; kingdom Metazoa; phylum Chordata; class Mammalia; order Primates; family Cercopithecidae; genus Rhinopithecus; species Rhinopithecus bieti. Next base: position 1,515,844 of record NW_016808231.1, on the reverse strand, counting down.
TGGGTTCAAATGATTCTCCCACCTCAGCCTCCCGAGTAGTTGGGACATAGGCACGCTCCACTGCACACGGCTGAACATTAGCTTTAACCTGCATTTGTGCAATATCCTGTCTGCTGTTTAGGGGCTAGAATCCAGCACTTGGACTTGTGTGGATCCCCAAACTGTCTTGCTCTGAGTAGGTGTTCAATGAACATTTGAACATTTGATGAGCTGATGCTTCTGTTTTAGCTACGGTCTTCCGGGTTTTGTTTTGTTTTGTTTACACAGAGTGTTGCCCAGGCTGGAGTGCAGTGGCACAACCTCAGCTCACTACAACCTCTTCCTCCCAGGTTCAGGCGATTCTCCTGCCTCAGCCTCCCGAGTAGCTGGGGCTACAGGTGCCCACCACCATGCTGGGCTAAATTTTTTGTATGTTTAGTAGAGACAGGCCTTTACCATGTTGGCCAGGCTGGTCTGGAACTCCTGACCTCAAGTGATCTTCCTGCCTCAGCCTCCCAAAGCACTGAGATTACAGGCGTGACCCACTGTGCTAGGCCTGATCTTCTGGCCTTGCTTCTCAAAGTGTGGTCCTCAGACCAGCATCTGCACCAGCTGGGAGCTTATAGGAAATGCAGAATCCGAGGCCCCACCCAGGCCTACTAAATCAGAATCTGCCATTTAACAAGATCCCCAGGAAATCCTAATGAATGGTAAAGTTTAAGAAGCACTACTAGAGGGCAGAATAACTCAAGGGCCTCAGAGAAACCCGTCACAGACAGTAGGAAGGGGGCAAGGGTTAAAAGAGAGGCAGCCCTTAAGCCCAGTTGGGATGGAAGAAGATTTTGACTGGAGGTAAGAGAAGGTACATTCCAGGCTAAGACAAGGCTGGGAAGGAGGAGGCAAGTGTGAGGGTGGAGGGCCAGTGGTCTGAAGCAGCCAGCCCCAGGCGCCAGCAAAATGAGGAGGCAGAAATTCCCAGAAAGGCAGGAGAGGCCAGCCACAGTGGCTCACACCTGTAATCCCAGCACTTTGGGAGGCCAAAGCAGGTGGATCACGTGAGGTCAGGAGTTGGAGACCAGCCTGGCCAACATGGAGAAACCCAGTCTCTATTAAAAATACAAAAATTACCTGGGGGTGGTGGCAGGCGCCTGTAATCCCAGCTACTGGGGAGGCTGAAGCAGAAGAATTGATCGAACCCGGGAGGCGGAGCTTGCAGTGAGCCGCGATTGCACCACTGCACTCCAGCCTGGGAGATACAGCAAGACTCAGTCTCAAAAAAAAAAAAAGGCAGGAGAAAGCTCTCTTGGAGAGCAGCCCCTCAGATGGCCAAACAAGACTGGGAGTTAGGTGGCGTGAGGCTGAATTCTGGCTCTGCCTCCCACTAGCTGAGTGACCTTGGGCAAGTTATCATACTTAACTCTCTGAGCCTCTACAAAGTGAGGATAATAATAGATGTGCCAGCTGTTGGGGGCAGGCGGGAAGATTAAATGAGATAACACATATGAAACGCTTGGCACAGGAGAAAGGTGGGGAGCGCTCAGTAAATGGTAACTGTGATGACGATTAAAGTGCGGGCTGGATTGGGAAGACCAGGAGGGGGCACTGAAGGCTTCTGAGACAGGGAGTACTGCAGCCTGTGTTTTAGGGAGATAAATCCAGCAGGAGCACCAGGGACAAGGACGGGGGTTGGCCAGAGGCTGTGGGTAGATGGGAGGTTGGTGTAATGGGGTTGCGCAAGACATTGAGAGGTGCTTTGGAGCTCAGAGAAGGGGAAGCAGCTGCCCTGGGGCAGAGGGAGGCTGGGGCAGGATGGCTCTGGGCTTCTAGGCTAGGAGATGAGCCGAGGGCAGGCAAGCTCCGGGAGAGATGTGCAGTGGGAAGTGTCTGGCTGGGGTGCGGTGGAGAGGAGGGCTGCAGGGGACAGCAGAGAGGGGAGGTCTGAGGCATAGGAGGAGGATCAGGACCAGAGTCAGAGAAAACCTTCAGCAACAGGGGTTTGTGGATGCCTCAGGATAGGTGAGGCTGCTCCCAAGAAGGAGGTCCTGAAGGAGGTCCTGAGGGCTCAGATGCACACAGGGGACTCAGTTGGGGAGTCTCCCTTAAAAGTGGCCTCTCTGAGTCACTGAGTATGAGAGGTGACTCACCTCTGGCAGAGAGGAGGCAGGTCAAGTAACAAAGCTGGTGCTTCCTGGGATGCTATCTATGGGCCAGTCCCTGGTTTGCAAATCCCTTCCGTGCATAAACTTATCTAAAGCCCTATGAGGTGGAGCTAGTACCGGCACTATCCCATACTGCAGATGGAGAAACCGAGGCCCAGTGCGGTGGGGGTTATTGCAGACTCTTTGGCCAGGACACAGGCATTTGGCTAAACCTAGTGTTTGTGGCAGGGTCTGTTCGGATTGGCTGATGCCTGTCCTACTGGTTAGTCAATGTTTTGAAGGTCACCCTGGTTACACAGCTGGATGGAGGAGGCGGAATCCCAACCAACCCCTGGGGCTGAAGCCCTGCTCTGAACCGCGATCCTCTCTCCGTCTAGCGCCGCAGCGCACCTCAGGACAAGTAATGTGCGTCGAAGGGCTTTGGAAACTGTAAGGCACAGTATAAATAACAGTTTCCTTCATTCCTCCTGGGCGGGAGAAGCCTGTTGAGGCCAAAGAAGTTGGGCCATGAGAAGGCAGAGGAAACGCTGCTGTGGGGAACCAGCATTCTCTCTGCTTACTCAACGGGGAAAGTGAGTCAGAAGGGAAGCCTCCCTGAGTGGAGCCCCATGGTCAGCCCCTGGGAGGTTCTCACGTGCCAGACGCCATCGGGCACTAACCAGGTTAGCCTGGACTTGTCCCCAGGGACCGTCCAGGCTCTCCTGCAACTGGCCACCAGGAGGCGCCGCTCCCCCAGCCTTCCTCTTACTGACCCTACCCGGCCACCCTCAACAACCTGCTCGCGAGAAACCAGGCCTTGGAAGGAGTCCCGGGGAGCAGGCACCAGAGACTTTGAAAAGTGGCAAAGACGCGGGAGATGCTGAGTGGGGGTGGGAGTTCGTCCCTGCCCCACTGGGAGGGAGAGGGGAAGCGGGGACGGAAGCCTACATATACCCTTTTTCAATTCCCGAACCAGCCCTGCGGAGGAGCGCCTGTTCCCATTTTACAGATGAGGAATTCGAGGCCCAAAGATGTTGGGTAAGATCAAGAGGCTAGGGACACGCAGCGCTGGGTCATTTGCTTCTAAGATCAGTTCCCAATGGGACCACAAGCAAATGCTAGCTCATTTGGCCCTGTCGCCTCGCGGGTCCCCCCCTCCCGCGCCCCCGTTGATCCTATGTTCTGAGTCGTGGCCAACACCAGAACCTAGTCCCCCCACTGTGTTCCAGCAACAATTCCAGCAGCCCCTTCTCCAACCTGAACTTTCTGGAAGCCTGGAAACCTGCTTCATTGTTCTCCAGGGACCCCCATCAGCCACCCACCCCACACCCTCCCCATCTGGGCAGAGCCGGGAGCCCCCTCTGCAGCCCTGTCCTGCTTAACATCCCTCCCCCACCCCAGGGACCCCGCGGGGTCAGGCTTTGCTCCTCGGCACCCCATGGTAGGCAGCAGCACGAATAAACAATGGGACATTTGAACCAGGAAGAGCCTGTGGTTGAGGCCAAAACAGGCACCAAGGTTTTCTCTAAGCTCCTACCAACTCCTTTTATGGTCTCTGGGCCCAGTTCCTCTTCATAAAAAGTCAGAACTGGAAACGACTTCGAGTCACTGGGTCCAACCTGAGCCAACACTTTCCTTTTCTACAGAAAAAAACCCGTCGTGCCGCCTCCCCCTCTCCAGCCAGGTTTACAGCACCAGGATCGGGCCAGCAGCGTCCTGCACCCGAGGGAAATTCTAGCCCTGGGGCGGGTCCTGGGCACGTCCGCCCGGGGAGGCCCAGTCCCTGCACCTGTAAAATGGGGGGCGGGCCTAACCGTAGCTTCTTCAAAGGCCCCCCGCCCCCAGCTTGAGGTCCTGTATCTAGCCCCGGGGACCCGCCCTAACGAACATCTATTTCGGCCCCCTCTGTCCAACCGTTTCCTTCCCTCTGCCCTGAGGGAAGCTCGCGTGTGTGGGCGCACGTGCGTGCAAGTGATGTGTGTGCAGGAGCCGGTGGCAGCCGGACGCAACTCGCAACACGCGTCCGCCCCTGGGTCTGTGCGCGCCCCCGAGGTGCTGGCCTCCCCTCGCCAGCTAGGTGGCCGTGTGCAGCGCCGCGTGTGTCCCGCGTGTACCAGCCTGGGCCGCCCGCCCCTCGCGGCTGACAGCACACGGTGCACGGCATCCCGAACGTGGGAGCCTCTGGTTCCCAGTCCCGGGGACCAGCGCCCCCTCCCGCCAGGGATTTTTTTTTACTCCACGAGGCGCGCTCCCGGGTGGGGGCCGAGAGCAGCCCCGCCCGGGCCGGCCTCCTAGGGCGGTGAGTCTGCCGGGAGCGCGCCGCCCCCACCCAGGCGCCCCGATGGGTTTTTCCATGACTGCATCCGGCCTCGGGCCGCCTTTGTTCCCGCCGTCCCCGGCCTGCCCGCGGGGCGGCCCGCCTCTCCCTGCGCGCCGGGGATTTTCCAGGGCTCAATTGGAGCACTGGCGAGCCGCCTCCCCGTCCCCAGCCTCCCGCGCCCCGACTGCCCCCGAGTCCTGTTTCGGGGAGCCTAGCCCTCTCCAGACGCGCCGCTTGCTCCCCTGTCCCCGCCTCCAGGACCTGCGTCCTCCCAGCCCCACATTTGTGCGCAAAGTTGACGATCACCGGGCCCGCGCGCTTCGGCATTTCGCGAAGGCGCTGCCCGCGCCCTGAGTCCCTCCCTGGGGCTGCACTTTGGAAAGGACTTAGGTCTCATCTGCTTCGCAGTTGCAAAAGGCCTCACGTTTTCACCAAGGGGCAGGTGGTGCAGTTGGGGCCCTGGGAGGCCTGGCCCACCGCGGAGCGGTAACCGGCGCACGCGCGCGCGCGCGCGCACGCATCCCGGCGCGCCCGGGAGATCTCCGTGTGATCAGCGCGCGCTGCAGCTCCCTGGCGGGAACACCTCCCACTTCCACTGGAAAGTGGGCTCACCCGCGGGCGGAAAGTGACACGGCTGGGGGACGACTCCGTGCTCCCTAATCCCGTCCCCGCTGTCAGTAAGGAAGTGGAGATAAACCGAAAAGGGGCCTTGGAGAAAGCAGCAGGGCGGGGTGAGGGAGTTGAGAGGGATTATTTGAGAGAGTGAGGTCAGGCTCAGAGACCCAGGGCCCTCTCAGATCCCCCGTGCCCGTGAGAACTACGCGTCCGCCACCGATCCTGCCCGCGCGGGGTTGAGTTCCGTTTGTGTCTCCGCGCTCTGCGACTTTGCGCGCCTGGGGGCCTCCCAGCTATTGCCTGGCTATGCTGGCGGGAAAAGTGTAAGAAACGCTGTTTGCCCTGCAGGAGAAGCCAGACTCGCAGGGGTGCTTCAGGCTGGGGAAGGGTGCCTGCCTCTGTGGAGTTTTTGGAATCCCAGGTGGCGCTCTTCCTACAGCCCGGCAGAAGGCAGCCATGCCTTCAGGTGGGGAAAGATCTGGAGGTGCGGGTGGGAGGAGGACGGAGCAGGAGGGACACCCGGATCCGCAGAGGGTCAGAGGCTTGGCGCTGTCTTGCTGTGCCAGGTGGGAGGGAACGCCCCGTCGGCCCTTTGAGCGCCAGCTCCCTGGCCTAACCAGTCATGAGGGAACCCGCAGGACGCTCTGGAAGGGCCCTTCTTCCAGGTGTCCTCTTGATCAGCTTTCCCTGCTCTTTAAAGTGTCCCTGTGTCCTGACCTCCTCCCCTTTCAACCATCTTATTTGCTCTCAGAGGCAGCACACCAGTCCCCATCCCCAACCATGCCAGGATGAGAAAGTCTTGGTCCTGGCCAGGCGCGGTGGCTCATGCCTGTAATCCCAGCACTTAGGGAGTCCGAGACGGGCGGATCACGAGATCAGGAGTTGGAGACCAGTCTGGCCAACATAGCGAAACTCCGTCTCTACCGAAAATACAAAAAATTAATCGGGTGTGGTGGTGGGCACCTGTAATCCCACTACTCGGGAGGCTGAGACAGGAGAATCGCGTGAACCAGGGAGGCAGAGGTTACAGTGAGCCGAGATCACGCCATTGCACTCCACCGCCGGGCGACAGTGCGAGACTCGTTTCTAAATAAATAAATAAAATAGAGCCGGGCGCGGTGGCTCACGCCTGTGATCCCAGCACTTTGGGAGACCGGGGCGGGCTGATCACGAGGTCAGGAGTTGGAGACCAGCCTGACCAACATGGAGAAACCCTGTCTCTACTAAAAATACAAAATTAACCGGGTATGGTGGCGCATGCCTGTAATTCCAGCTACTCGGCGGGAGAATCGCTTGAACCCTGGAGGCGGAGGTTGCGGTAAACCGAGATCGCGCCATTGTACTCCAGCCTGGGCCACAAGGGCGAAACTCCCTCTAAAATAATAATAATAATAATAATAATAATAATAATAATAGGCCGGGCGCGGTGGCTCAGGCCTGTAATCCCAGCACTTTGGGAGGCCGAGGCGGGCGGATCACGAAGTCAGGAGATCGAGACCATCCTGGCTAACACGGTGAAACCCCGTCTCTACTAAAAATACAAAAAATTAGCCGGGCGTGGTGGCGGGCGCCTGTAGTCCCAGCTACTCGGGTACTCGGAGGCTGAGACAGGAGAATGGCATGAACCTGGGAGGCGCAGCTTGCAGTGAGCCGAGATAGCGCCACCGCACTCCAACCTGGGCGGCAAAGAGAGACTCCGTCTCAAAAATAATAATAATAATAATAATAATTAATTAAAGGAACAAAAAAAAGCCTTGATCCCACACCTGGGTTCCCTGCTGCTCACAGGATAACTCAGATGCCCTTTGCCCTTGTAGAATTAGTGGGAGATTCCAGAAGCAGAGGCACAGCCCCTGGCTGGGACCCAGCCCTCCCATAAGGGGAACTTTAACTGAGACACCTGCTTCCCTCCTCCATCAGTCCCCGGAACACCATGGTGACAGAGGCCTTCAAGATGCACAACTCCTCACCTAGTATGCCAACTGATATTGACTAGACCGATCAGACAAGCAGGGCCTCCTTAGACTCACCTAAATTTATTGGGGTAAGCAAGATGCCATCCAGTTCCCAAAATGATAGCACTTCAGCATCTCCTTTCTTCTTCCTATGCCTTGCACAGGGGAGTAAGTCATGTTTAAGATCTAGTCAATTCCAGTGGTGCCAATGGTAATGGTGCCAATTCAAGTGGTGTCAGAGGGTTTCTACCTGTCCTCCCTGGCCAGGGCCAGCCTTGGGGCAGCAGGAGAGAAAAAGAGCCTGTTGGCAGGTGCTTGGTCCCAGGTGTGACTCCCATAAGTGTGCAAACATCAAAGGTTCTGTCACTCAGATGAGGTGATTGCACCACTAAATCCTATTTGTTGTTCCTTCATCCTCAGCTGCCATATCGACTGATCACCCTTCAATCTCCACGTCCTTGCTCAGGCTGAGAATATTCTATTTTTGTTTTGGACACAAGATTGTACTCTGTTGTCCAGGCTGGAGAGTGGTGCAATCACTTCCCTGAAGCCTCAACTTCCTGGGCTCAAGTCATCCTCCTGCCTCAACCTCCGGAATAGCTGGAACTGCAGGTGCATGCCACCACACCCAGCTAATGTTTTGGATTTTTAGCAGAGATGGGTCTCGCTATGTTGCCCAGGCTGGTCTCAAACTCCTGAGCTCAAATAATCTTCCAGCCTTGGCCTCCCAAAGTGCTAGGATTACAATTGTAATCTTTTTTTTTTTTTTTTTTTGAGACAGAGTCTCGCTCTGCCGCCCAGGCTGGAGTGCAGTGGCCGGATCTCAGCTCACTGCAAGCTCCGCCTCCCGGGTTTACGCCATTCTCCTGCCTCCGCCTCCGTAGTAGCTGTGATTACAGGCGCCCGCCTGGGCCTCCCAAAGTGCTGGGATTAACAGGCTTGAGCCACCGCGCCCGGCCTTTAAAAGCAACACTGCATTGCATTAGGCCGGGAATCGAACCTGGGCCTCCCGCGTGGCAGGTGATAAGTCTACCACTGAACCACCAATGCTCCAGCTTACAAGTGTAATCTTAAATCCTGGCCTGAAGCATTATTCCTCTTCATCACCTCCCACTTATTCAAACATACACTTTCCAGAACTTTCCTTCTAGTCAGAATGTTTTCTCCTCCCTTTAAAGGCAGAGTTTGGGAGAGCAGAAACAAAAAGGAATGCTTTGATCTTGATGCATTCTAAAAATGGAATTAAACTTCCAATAGTGACAGCGAACACTTAGTATTTGCTATTTTCCAGGCTGTTCACATATATTAATTTATTTAACCCACATAACCATTCTGGGAAGTGGGCACCATTATCACTTCCATCTCATAAATGAGAAAACAGGCACAAGAAGTGAAACGATCTGTCCAAGGTCACACAGGCAGAGGCTCAGCTGGGCGTTGACCGCGGCAGCCTGGCCCAGAGCCTGTGCTCCTATACTGTGCTTGTAAAATTTTGCACAGGCAGACTCAGGAAGTGGTGTTAATATGCATAGCTGGCCGGGCGCAGTGGCTCAAGCCTGTAATCCCAGCACTTTGGGAGGCCGAGACGGGTGGATCGCGAGGTCAGGAGATCGAGACCAACCTAGCTAACACGGCGAAACCCCGTCTCTACTAAAAAATATAAAAAACTAGCCGGGCGAGTTGGCGGGCGCCTGTAGTCCCAGCTACTTGGGAGGCTGAGGCAGGAGAATGGCGTAAACCCGGGAGGCGGAGCTTGCAGTGAGCTGAGATCCGGCCACTGCACTCCAGCCTGGGCGACAGAGCGAGACTCCGTCTCAAAACAAAACAAAACAAAACAAAACAAAAATATGCATAGCTCATCTGTAGAGTACGAGGCAAACAATAGGTGCCAGGGTTTAGGAGACATTTTTCTTGGGCAGAGTCACATTCGTAATGGCGATGTCTGCTGCAGTTCCCACTTCATGGCTGTTACAGTTGTTTTATGGGTTTTTTAAATCACAACTGTCAACTGAGAAAGTATGCCAGTCAGATCATTACCTTGATGGAAGAAAACTCCAAGTCCTTCCAGCAGTAATGTGCATCCTATAATATTTCTTCATTTCATATCTATTGACCCGCTTGCCTGTGCCCAGTGCTGTAGCAGAAGCTAGGGGGAACATTCTTAGCAGGAAGACAGCTCACTTCACCGTCTTCTTGGGGAGGCATCACGTCCATGTAACAGTGATACCTTCAGTTGCCAAAGGGAGCCTTTCAATTGACCAGCAGTGAATATCTGATGAGGACTCATGGCCAACCGACATGAAGGTGGGCTCATGATCCCTCTGGTCTCCATGCCCTTTTGAGACGCACCCCCCCCCCCCCCGCACTTGGGTGTGGGTGGGGCCGGTGACTTGCTTCTAACTAATAGACTATGGTAAAGGTGACAGGATGGATGTGACTATGTGTGTGTAGGTTATAGGAAATTGTAATGACAGTTTTGCTAGGATGCCTCCTTCCTTGTTGGCTTACAAGCAAGAAACTGATGCCCTCAGTCCAGCAGCCTGCTCGCAGCTTAATTCTGCAAACAAGTACATGAGCTTGGAAGAAGATCCTTCCCCAGTGAAGCCACAGATGAGTCCCTAACCCTGGCCTGAACCTTGACCACAGGCTTGGAGAGGACCCAGATGAGCCCTGCTCAGACTCCTGTAAGAAAACTGTGGGACAAGCCAGGCGCGGTGGCTCACGCCTGTAATCCCAGCACTTTCAGAGGCCGAGGCGAGCAGATCATCTGAGATCAGGAGTTCAAGACCAGCCTGACCAACATGGTGAAACCTCATCTCTACAAAAATACAAAAATTAGCTGGGCATGATGGCACATGCCTGTAATCCCAGCTACTTGGGAGGCTGAGGTGGGAGAATCACTTGAACCCGGGAGGGGGAGGTTGCAGTGAGCCAAGATGGCACCATTGCACTCCAGCCTGGGTGACAGAGAGACTCCGTCTCAAAAAAAAAAAAAAAAAAAAAAAGAAAGAAAATTGTGAGGTGGAGTGCAGAGACTCACGCCTGTAATCCCAACACTTGGGGAGGCTGAGGCAGGTGGATCACGAGGTCAGGAGTTTGAGATGAGCCTCCACCATGGTGAAACCCCGTCTCTACTAAAAATACAAAAATTGGCCAGGTGTGGTGGCACACGCCTGTAATCCCAGCTACTAGGGAGGCCAAGGCAGGAGGATCGCTTGAACCTGGAAGGCAGAGGTTACAGTGAGCCAAGATCTCACCATAGCACTCCAACCTGGGTGACAGAGCGAGACTCTGTCTCAAAAAAAAAAAAAGAAAAGAAAATTGTGAGATAATAAATATGTGTTTTTGTTCGTTTGTTTCATTTTTAGAGATGGGGTCCTACTATGTTGACCAGTCTGGCTGTGAATTCCTGGGCTCAAGTGTTCCTCCTGCTTCAGCCTCCCAAGTCTCTGGGACTGTAGGTGTGTGCCACTGCACCAAGCTGAACGTGGATTGTTTTAACCCTCTACCTTTGTGGTGACATTCTTATGCAGCAACAGAGAACCCATATAGAACCCATTAGGTAAAAAGTCCTCTGTGGGGCTGCTAGAGGGTACCAAAAAGTATAAGGAATCTAGCACTTCAGGAGCTTCCCAACAGTCAAGGTGAAAAAGGAACCACAGCATAGTTTTACTATTTGAAAAAAGAAAATGTTTCCAAAGATTGAACCCAGCCAAGCATAGTAGTTCTCGCTTGTAATCCCAACACTTTGGGAGGCCAAGGTAGGAGGATTGCTTGAGGCCAGGAGTTTGACACCAGCCTGGGCAACATCGTGAGACCTCCATCTCTACACAAATAGAAAAGAGGGAAACTGGCTCCTGATTCTAAGAGGAATTTATCATGTGGACAGTATCTATGTACAATCTGTGAACAGAGCATTGAGTCTGTAGGGACTGGACCACCTGCAATTCAAGAGTCCTCATCCTGCCTCGTTTGGGTCTGACCTCGTGCCACATTACACCCTCCTGCTTGCCACCCTCCTCCTGGACTACCCTTCCTTCTCTGCCCATTGCCTCCTACATTTCAAGGACCAACCGGGACCTGTCACTCCTTCTTCAAAGCCTTTAATTCCCAAGCAGAATTACCTGCTTTCTCCCTGAACTCCCAGATCACTGTTATCAAAGGCATAACATTGTATTTTCATTTTCACTGTTTTATTGAGCACCTGCTAAATGTTGGGCCTCCTGTTAGGTGCAAGAGATACAGTCACAAATGCAGCACAGGGCTGTCCTTGGGGGCCTGCAGGCTGTGGCACCGTGGTCATGGCCCCATCCTTTCCACCACATAGAGCCTGTCCTCTCTTTGCATCCTTGGAGCTAGCATGACACACAGCAGTCTCGAGTCTCAGCATTTGTGAAATGAATGATTGAGGCTGAGCAGACCTTTCTCTGCTAGCTCACAAGCAGTTGCTGCCTTCCTAACAGGCTTTGGGAAAAGTGCTAGCTTAAAACATGTCCCCAAGTAGCTGAATCTGTAGGATATCATGATTCCGTGGTGTCCACATGAACTCAACATTCAACCTGTCGAGAGCAAAAGTCAGCAGAAACTGACTGTTTCCCTGTTATTGATACGGGCTGTGGGGGCTGACTGTAATTAATCAGTAGGGTCAGCAGCCTTTGAAAGTTGCTGGTGGTTTCTCATGGCGGTGTCTCTGCAGTATGGATGGAGATGCGGAACATCCTGTGGCAGTGATCAGAGATTTATGCATCTCATTTATCTGAAAACTGAAGGAATTTAGCAAGAAGTTAAGAGGGAAGGCGACCAAGTGTGGCCCTGTTTGCTTTGTTGCTCAGCACCTAGCCCCTCCTGTTTACAGGAGGGGCTACGCAAGTCCTTTGTCACTAGTCCTTTGTCACTAGCGGCAGCCTTACCTGAAAAGACCTCGGGGGTGCTGCCTGCACCGTCAGGAGGTGGGGAGTGTCTGAGGGCCCCCGAGTGCACAGACCGGCCCTGGAGGTTAGCCATGGGGGCAGCCCACTCCATCCTCCCACCCCTACCCCGACTTCCTGGCCCTCCCAGGCAAATGTAGGCCACCTCGTGTTCAGTTTCCTGGAGAGTCTCCTTTCTCTAGCATCCCGGTCCCCAGGGGAGGGGTGAGAGCTGCCTGCCCCTGTCCCCGATCTGTGGGGCCCGGCCGCCTTCCGCAGGGCTGCGCGCCATTCCCGCATCGTGCTGCGTCTTGGATGATTTTCCTGGCTGTGGCCCAAGCACCTGGAGCCTCCATTATCTCTGCTCAGAATTTCCAAGCCTCTCCAAAGTCCTCCAAGGAGAACCCCCGCCCCACCCCCAGACACTGATGCGGGCCTCCAAGAGGTTTTTTTTTTTTTTTTTTTTTTTTCTGTAGTGTGACAAGGTTCCTGGAATCCACGTGAGTTTTACTACATTCCCTGGGACTTGTTTACCGTAGACGCAGATTGCAGCGGCGGTGGGTGCGGGGGACGAGGGGGGCGGGAGTGAGCCTTCTCCCCGGAGCTGGAGAACCTGTTTCTGTTTCCTCACTGTCTGGTCTGCCCTCCTTCCCTCTTAGGCAGAGCTGATGCCCCATTTTCATCTAAGCTGCAGGAGAAATGGTCTCAGAAATGGCTCAAAACACTGCCCCTGGATCCCACAGTCTAAAATTTAAAATATTCCGTGAGACATGCCGCTTATACCAGCTCTCCTCTTCCTCTGTCCTCCTTAAATCTGAACCATTTTTGGTGTCCTCTCTCTCTCTCTTTTTTTTTTTTTTTACAAGACAGAGTCTCGCACTGTCGCACAGGCTGGAGTGCAGTGGTACGATCTCAGCTCACTGTAGCCTCTGCCTCCCGGATTCAAGTGATTCTCCTGCCTCAGCCTCCTGAGTAGCTGGGATTACAGGTGCCCACCACCATGCCCAACTAATTTTTGTATTTTTAGTAGAGATGGGGTTTCACCATGTTGGTCAGGCTGGTCTCAAACTCCTGACCTCCCAAAGTGCTGGGCCTGCAGGCATGAGTCACCGCGCCAGGCCAGTGTCCTCTCATTTTTAATTTTTTTTTCTTTGTAGAGATGGCATCTTGCTTTGTTGCCCAGGCTGGTCTGGGACGCCTGGCGCCAAGCTATCCTCTCACCTTTGTCTCCTAAAACGTTGGGATTACAGGTGTGAGCCACTGTGCCAGGCTTGGTGTCCTCTCTTTATACTAATTTTGCTGTTTGATCCTTGACTCTAATTTTGGCCTGACCTCTTGGCCAGATACCTGGGACACCTTGGCTCCCCTCTCGGACCTGGCCCAAGCATCTGGAAGGACTGCCTGCTCCACTCTCTCTGCTTGTCCTCAGTGCCCCGCCTCTGCCCAGCCCCAGCTCCAGGCCCAGGATGCTGCTGCACTGGGGCCTCTGCCTCTCCAGGCTCCAGCTCTTCCTCAGCTAAACAGCTCGGCCCCAGGCAGTTCACAGCTAAAGTGTGGGACTAATAAACACCGTAGGGGCTGGGTATCCCAGCACTTTGGGAGACTGAGGCAGGCGGATCCCTTGAGGCCAGGAGTTCGAGACCAGCCTGGCCAACATGGCAAAACCCCATCTCTACTAAAAATACGAAAATTAGCCTTTCATGGTGGTGGGCACTTGTAGTCGCAGCTACTCTGGAGGCTGAAGCAGGGGATCACTTAGACCTGGGAGGCGGAGGTTGCAGTGAGCAGAGATCTCACGACTGGGCAACAGAGTGAGACTCTGTCTCCAAAAAAAAAAAAGTGGTCTGAAAGCTGGGCCCAGGGGCAGACATGATGACTCACGTCTGTAATTCCAGCACTTTGGGAGACCAAGCTGAGAGGATCACTCCAGCTCAGGAATTTGAGACCAGCCTGGCCAACATAGTGAGACCTCGACTCTAATGAAATTCAAACAAAAAATGAGCCAGGCATGCTGGAATGCACCGGTAGTCCCAGATACCACCAAGGGGGCTGAGACATGAGTATCACTTAAGCTGGAGACGTTGGGGTGGCAGTGAGCCCTGATCGTGCTACCGCACTTCAGCCTTGGCAACAGAGTGAGACCCTGTCTCAAAAAAGAAAGAAAGAGGGCCGGGCGCGGTGGCTCAAGCCTGTAATCCCAGCACTTTGGGAGGCCGAGGCGGGCGGATCACGAAGTCAGGAGATGGAGACCATCCTGGCTAACACGGTGAAACCCCGTCTCTACTGAAAATACAAAAAATTAGTCGGGCGTGGTGGCGGGCGCCTGTAGTCCCAGCTACTCGGAGGCTGAGGCGGGAGAACGGCATGAACCCGGGAGGCGGAGCTTGCAGTGAGCCGAGATCGCGCCACTGCACTCCAGCCTGGGCGACACAGCGAGACTCCGTCTCAAAAAAAGAAAGAAAGAAAGAAAGAGAAGCCGGGCACGGGGGCTCACGCTTGTAATCCCTTGGCACTTTGGGAGGCCGAGGTGGGCGGAGCACTTGTGGCTGGGAGTTCCAGACCAGTGTGGCCAATATGGTGAAACCCTGTCTCTGCTAAAATACAAAAAATTAGCTGGACATGGAGGTGCACGCCTGTGGTCCCAGCTGCTTGGGAGGCTGAGGCATGAGAATCACTTGAACCTCGGAGGCAGAGGTTGCAGTGAGCCAGGATTGCCCCACTGCACTCCATCCTGGGCAACAGAGTAATTCTGTTTCAAAAGAAGAAAAATTCCTGGTTCAAGCAATCCTCTCGCCTCAGCCTCCCAAAGTACTGAGATTACAGACATGAGCCACCACCCCCCCCCCTCCCCACCCGCCCCNATCCACCCATCTCGGCCTCCCAAAGTGGTGGGATTACAGGCATGAGCCACCACGCCCGGAACAATGTATTTGTCATCCAAAAAATGGGGCCACCCAAATGCCCTTCCATGGTAGAACAAATCAGTAAATTCTGGTACTTGCATTCAATGTGGCAATGAAAGCAAATGAACTGCAATCCACTCTGACAGAGGGCAGGATAGGGTTCTCCTTGGGCAGGAGAGAGGAGGCGGGCCTGGGAGGGGGTCCAGGTGGGGGGGTCTTCTCGGGGTTAGTGATGTTTTATTTCTTATTTTGAGATGGAGTATCGCTCTGTCACCCAGGCTGGAGGGCAGTGGCCGGATCTCAGCTCCCTGCAAACTCCACCTCCCGGGATCAAGCCATTCTCCTGCCTCAGCCTCTCTCCCTGGGGGGACTACAGGCGCCCGCCACCTCGCCCGGCTAGTTTTTTGTATTTTTTTTTTAGTAGAGACGGGGTTTCACCATGTTAGCCAGGATGGTCTCGATCTCCTGACCTCATGATCCGCCTGTCTCGGCCTCCCAAAGTGCTGGGATTACAGGCTTGAGCCACCGCGCCAGGCTTGTTCAAATTTTTAACAAATATTTATATATTATTTTATGTAAGCAGGTGGGCCTGTTTTAACACACGCTTTATGAGTTGATATTTAAGATGCATGTTTACTGTTATAAGGAAAAGCGTAACTCTTCAACAATTACAGTAAAATTAATACTTTCTTGCCACTGTAACAAAGGCATATTTGAATTAGGAAAAAAAATGTGGTTTGAGTAAATCTTAAAGAAACAATGTTTTGGCGGGGCGTAGTGGCTCACACCTGTAATCCCAGCACTTTGGGAGGCCGAGGCAGGTGGATCATCTGAGGTCAGGAGTTCGAGACCAGTGTGGCCAACATGGTGAACCCCTGTCTATACTAAAACACAAAAATTAAGCTGGGCATGGTGGCGGGTACCTGTATTCGCAGCTACTCGGGAGGCTGAGGCAGGAGAATCACTTGAACCCGGGAGGTGGAGGTTGCAGTGAGCCAAGAGTTCGTCACTGCACTCTAGCTTGGGTGACAGAGTGAGATTCTGTCTGGAAAAAAAAAAAAAAAAAATTTTTTAATTTCTTTATTTTTTTGATTCTTTTATATTTTATTTTGAAACAAAGTCTCACTCTATCGCCCAGGCTGGAGTGCAGTGGCGTGATCTCGGCTCACTGCAGCCTCCGCCTCCCGGGTTCAAGCAGTTCTCCTGACTCAGCTTCCTGAGTAGCTGGGATTACAGGTGCACGCCACCATGCCTGGCTAATTTTTGTATTTTTAGTAGAGATGGGGTTTCACCATGTTGGTCAGGCTGGTCTCGAAGTCCTGACCTCATGATCTGCCCACTTCGGCCTCCTAAAGTGCTGGGATTACAGGCACGCACCACCATGCCCGGCTACCAATGGTTATGATTCTAGTACTCAGCGCTGTTCGACTGTTTCTGGGATGGAGACAGGGAGATAGCCTTTGTGGGTCGCCTTCTGCCATATAAAGGGCATACAAAACTCCATTTCAAGGGTCTCTCAGGAGCAGCACTAGTGTGCAAGAAAGGGGAGCTTCTGAAGTACCCATTTCATGCCTAGAACTCAGCGAAGAATTCACTCTCAATAGTTGAATGTCCAAATGTAAGGACCCCTGAGCATCCCCCCAGTCCTCGTTCCACAATAGGAGGCTAAGAGAGACCCCACCAGCAGCACTCAGGCCCCCCTTGAAGCGAGCAGTCCTTCCCCCATTGGCAGACACAATCCCCTAGGAACCATCCTTTGCAGGGGTACACTATGGGCAAAGCCACACTAGTGGGGATACGGGAATATACAAAATGGGTATTTACAGCCAGAGATATAAACAAGGCTCAAGGAGCTATCAGGTTGGAACCAGATAGCTGAGCAATCTCTTTTACCTGAGCACATATACAATGGTATGTATATGTATCACCCAGAAGATGATACCATTGCAGTCTGTTTAGGGAGTGGCAGGAGTAGATATGAATAATCATGAAGATCAAGTAACTCGGAGATGACCTCTGCCATGTTAAGGGAGCTAAAGATATTTAGCCCACTGCTATACTTGGACTTTATTTTTATTTTATTTTATTTTTGAGACAGAGTTTCGCCCTTGTTGCCCAGGCTGGAGTGCAATGGCGTGATCTCTGCTCACTGCAACCTCCACCTCCCAAGTTCAAGCAATTCTCCTGCCTCAGCCTCCCGAATAGCTGGGAATACAGGCGCCTGCCACCACACCCAGCTAATTTTTTTTGTATTTTTTAGTAGAGACGGAGTTTCGCCATGTTGGCCAGGCTGGTCTCGAACTCCTGACCTCAGGTGATCCACCCACCTCGGCCTCCCAAAGTGCTCGAATTACAGGCGTGAGCCACTGCGCCCGGCCTTTTATTTTTATTTTATTTTATTATTAATAGTTTTTGAGATGGTCTCACTTTGTCACCCAAGCTGGAGTGCAGTGGCATGATAGTGGCTTAGTGCAGCCATGACCTCCTGGGCTCAAGCAGTCCTCCGACCTCAGCCTCCTGAGTAACTGGGACCACAAGAACATGCCACCACGCCTGGTTAATGTTTCATTTTTTGTAGAGATGGGGTTTCGCCACGTTGCCCAGGCTGGTCTCGAACTTCTGAGCTCAAGTAATCCTCCTGCCTCAGCCTCCCAAAGTGCTGAGATTACAGGTATGAGCCACTAAACCAGGCCTAGTTGGATTTTAAAAGGAGGAGTTAAAAACCTAAAGTGAAAATTAACTAGGCATGGTGCCTGTACCTGTAATCCTAGCTGTTTGGGACGCTGAGGCAGGAGAATCCCTTGAGCCCAAGAGGTTGAGGCTGCAGTGAGCCGTGATCGCGCCACTGCACTCCAGCCTGCGCAACAGAGTGAGACCCCGTCTCAAAAACAAACGACAATAACCACAACAACAAAACCTAAAGTGGAAGGGGATTTGGTTTCTAAAAGACAGGCTGGTAAAAAAATGAGGCTTATTCTGGGAAGAAAGGTCAGAGTCTTTGGATTTCTTCCTCCCTCCCACCACATTCCAGGAGAGAGTTTTCAGTTCATTGGCAGGTATATTTCACAACACCCTTGGGGCAGGAAAAAAAAAACAACCATTTATTTTGGAGTTGAGGACGGAATAATTCTGGAATGGCTTTATTCACATAATCAGGGTTAGACTTGCCTGATTCATGTAGACCAAAGTGTAGTAACGCAAAAGACTTCATTCCTCCCATGGGAAAATCGCTGCGCATTCCAGGGCATTCTGTGGGAAGAGCAGAAATTCCAGGGCATTCTGTGGGAAGAGCAGAAAGCTCCAGACCCATACAGGGTAAAGCTCTTCTCAGGCTGGCGACAGTGAAACTGTGGGCAGAGCACAGTCTGGAGTCACGGGCTTCACAGAGTGGGGATCTGGGGAGGGGTCCCATGCGTGGCTCAGAAGGTCCTGGGTGGATTTGTCGTCCAGGATTAAGATGGAAAAAAGGTCCCAGCTGCATAGACAGTCAGGAAAAGATTGGGAGCAGTACAGATTGACTGGAAAATATGTAAGAAAATCTTTTTTTTTTTTTTTTTTGAAACCTCCCAAGTTCAAAGCGATCCTAAGGCCTCAGCTTCCTAAGTAGGTGGGACTACAGGCACACACCACCACACCCGGCTAATTTTTTTTTTTTTTT
>NW_016808231.1:1487563-1497025 GCF_001698545.2 Rhinopithecus bieti | reverse complement strand
TTTTTTTTTTTTTTTGTAGAGATGGGGTTTTGCCATGTTGGCCAATCTGGCCTCAAACTCCTAAGCTCAAGCAATTCACCCACTTTGGCCTTCCAAAGTGCTAGGATACAGGCATGAGCCACTGCACCCAGCCAATCTTTTTTTAAAACAGTAAATCTGAGCCTGGCACGGTGGCTCATGCCTATAATTCCAGCACTTGAGCCTGGGCAACACAGTGAGACCCCATCTCTATTAATTTTTAAAATAATGTATAAAAGAAATAAAATTTAAAAGAATAGTATGGTCAGATATGGTGGTTCATGCCTGTAATCCCAGCATTTTAGAAGACCAAGGCAGGTTGATCAATTGAGGCCAGGAGTACAAGACCAGCCTGGCCAATATGGTGAAACCCTGTCTCTATTAAAGATACAAAAAAAAAAAAAAAAAAATTAGCCAGGTACAGTGGTGCACACCCGTTGTTCCAGCTACTTGGGAGGCTGACCCAGAAGAAGAGCTTGAACCTGGGAAATGGAGGTTGCAGTGAACCGAGATCATGCCACTGCACTCCAGCCTGGGTGACAGAGTGAGACTCCATCTCAAAAAAAGAAAAAAAAAAGTCCCTTTAAATAAATAAAAAGATAAAAAAGAATAGTAAATCTGCTGGGCATGGTGGCTTATGACTGTAATCCCAGCTACTCAAGTGGCTGAGGCAGAAGGATCACTTGAGGCCAGGAGTTCAAGACTAGCCTGGGTAACATAGGGAGACCTCGTCTCATCTCTAAACCAAAGAAAAATAGTAAATCTGAAAACGCCAGATACTGGTAAGCATATGCGGAAATGAGTACTTTTTTTTTTTTTTTTTGAGACAGGGTCTTACTCGGTTGCTCAGACTGGAGTGCAGTGGCACAATCTGGGCTCACTGCACCCTTGACAAACCTGGGTTCAGATAGTCTTCCCACCTCAGCCTCCAAAGTAGCTGGGATGTCAGGCACTCACCACCGCATCTGAGTAATTTTCGTATTTTTTGTAGAGATGGGGTTTCGCCATATTGCCCAGGCTGGTCTCAAACTCCTGATCTGCCCACCTCGGCCTCCCAAAGTGCTGGGATTACAGGCTTGAGCCACTGTGCCTAGCCTGAAATGACACTGTTGTTGGTAGGTACTTTGGGAGCACAAAGCAATACCTGGTAATGCTGGAGGTGTGTGCATGTGCTCTTCAAAGTTCCTTACCTAGGCTTTTGGAACAGGTGTTCAAGTAAACAAGTACAAAGATATTTACTGAGGCCTGGCGCGGTGGCTCAACCCTGTAATCCCAGCACTTTGGGAGGCTGAGACGGATGGATCACAAGGTCAGGAGATCGAGACCATCCTGGCTAACACAGTGAAACCCCGTCTCTACTAAAAAATACAAAAAAACTAGCCGGGCGAGGTGGCAGGCACCTGTAGTCCCAGCTACTCGGGAGGCTGAGGCAGGAGAATGGCGTGAACCCGGGAGGCAGAGCTTGCAGTGAGCTGAGATCTGGCCACTGCACTCCAGCCTGGGCGACAGAGCAAGACTCCGTCTCAAAAAAAAAAAAAAAAAAGAAAGATATTTACTGGAGCACTGTATGCAATTGCAAAAAAAAGTTTTAAAAACCTCCCAAATAGCTGGGAATACAGGCGCCCGCCTAATTTTCTCTCAGCCAAAGAAAGGACAAAATGAACCCAAACTTGCTCAGGGTGGTATTCTATGCTGCAGTTAAAATGGATGAACAAGCTCTTCATTTTTGGTCAGGCACAGTGGCTCACACCTGTAATCCCAGCACTTTGGGAAGCCAAGGCCGGCAGATCACCTGAGGTCGGGAGTTCAAGACCAGCCTGACCAACATGGAGAAACTCCGTTTCTACTAAAAATACAAAAAAATTAGCCAGGTGTGGTGGTGGGCGCCTCTAATCCCAGCTACTTGGGAGGCTGAGGCAGGAGAATCACTTGAACCCGGGAGGTGGAGGTTGCGGTGAGCCAAGATCACGCCATTGCACTCCAGCCTGGACAACAGAGCAAAACTCCTTCTCAAAAAAAAAGCGAAAGTTGGCCGGGCACGGTGGCTCACGCCTGAAATCCCAGCACTTCGGGAGGCTGAGGCGAGCAGATCGCTTGAGCTCAGGAGTTCGAGACTAGCCTGGGCAACATGGTGAAACACCATCTCTACAAAATATACAAAAATTAGCCAGGCATGGTGGCTTGTGCCTTTCTTTTGTTTTACAGACAAGACAAGGTCTCTCTATGTTAGCCAGGCTGGTCTTGAACTCCTGGCCTCAAGTGATCCTCCTGCCTCAGCCTCTTGAGTAGCTGAAATTACAGTCATAATCCCATGTACTTGGGAGGCTGTGGCAGGAGAATCACTTGAACCCGAGAGGTAGAGGTTGCAGTGAGACGAGGTGGTGCCACTGCACTCCAGCCTGGGTGACAGAGTGAGGCTCCTCTGTCTCAAAAAAAAAAATTTAAAAAAAGAAAGAAAGAAGAAAAAAAAGCAAAAGTTGCAAAATGGTACACATAGTGATTCCATTTACATAAAGTTCCAAAACACACACACAAAATACCACAAAATAATAAGTTCTGTTTAGAAAGACATTTATAATATGTAGCATATAATATGTAGTAAAACAACAACAACAAAAATACATGGGCATGATTTCCACCTACCTCAGGACAGTGGTCACCTCTGGGGAGTGAGGGGGAGAAGAGCCGTGGAGGGCTTTGGTTAGTTCTATAAACTTTATTTCTTTTTAAAAAATCTGAAGAAGGCTGAGCGCAGTGGTTTGGGCCTGTAATCCTAGCACTTTGGAAGGCTGAAGCGGACAGATTGCCTGAGCTCAGGAGTTCGAGACCAGCCTGGGCAAACACGGTGAAACCCCATCTATACTAAAATACAAAAGAAATTAGCCGGGCATGGCGGTGTGTGCCTGTGGTCCCAGCTACTCCAGAGGCTGAGGCAGGAGAATTGTTTGAACCTGGGAGGTTGTAGTGAGCTGAGATCGCGCCACTGCACTCCAGCCTGGGCTACAGAGCAAGACTCCGTCTCAAAAAAAAAAAAATCTGAAGAAAATGAGGCAAAATATTAATATCTATTTAATCTTAGTGGTAGACACATATGTGTTTATGATATTTCATTTTATATTTGTGCTGGGCTGAATAGTGGCACCTCCAGAAATGTCCACCCACTATCCTAATTCTCAGAACCTTCATGTCATAAAGGAAACTTTGCAGATGTGATTATATGTCTTGAGATGGGGAGATTATCCTGAATTTTCTGAGTGGATCCAACATCATCACAAGGTTCCTTGTAAGAGGGAGGCAGGAAGGTCAAAGTCAGAGGGCGGAAATGTGACAACGGAAGTGGAAGTTGGGGTAATGTGTTTTGAAGATGAGGGAAGGGGCCATGAGCCAGGGAGTATACAGACAGTTCCTAGAAGCTGGAAGAGACAAGGAAACAGATTCTTCCCTGAGGCCTCCAGAAAAAACATGGCCCTGTCAACACCTTCATTGTAGCCCTCTTTTATTTTTTTTGTCACCCAGGCTGGAGCACAGTGGCGCAATCTCAGCTCACTGCAGCCTCAACCTCCTGGGCTCAAGCAGTCCTCCCACCTCAGCCCCCGAAGCAGCTGGAAGTACAGGCATGCGCCACTGTGCCCAGCTAATTTTTGTATTTTTTTGTAGAGACAGGGTTTTGCCATGTTACCCAGGCTGGTCTCAAACTCCTGAGCTCAAGTGATCCACCCGCCTCAGCCTCCCAAAGTGCTGGGATTACTGGCATGAGCTACTATCCCCAGCCCTTCATTGTAGACTTCTGACCTCCAGAAATGTGTGAGAATAAATAAATTTGCATTGTTTTAAGTCACTAAATTTGTGGTAATTAGTTACAGCAGCAATAGGAATCTAATTCAGGACTTCTGGGAATGTTTCATCATTTTAACTTTTTGTTTGTTTTTCTTGTATGACGTTAAGTTACGAGAGGCCTGAGTCCTGTCTGTTGATATCTTCCTGTTCCTCCTCCTTCAGAGGAGGTGGGGAGCTGTTCAGGAGCTTCTCAGCCAGACGTATCACGAATACCTCATGAGACTTCTGTGCGAAAGACAGAGCTATACACCCATCTCAAGGGGGTCTGGGGTTTCCGGAAGACCTGGTTGTCAGAAAATGTTTGGGGGCTGGGGTGAGCTGCACTAGGGGAACCTCTGGAACTGGTCCCTTTCTCCCTGGTCGGTGGAGCTGCCAGAAGTTCACAGAAGGCTGCGGGTGACAGTTTGCAGAGATGAGCTTTGAGGCACTGAAAGGAGTGTGCCTGGAACACTCTCCTTACCCTCTTTATCCACCTCCTGAAAAGGCTGCATGGACCGCCCGGGGGCTGGCCAGTGTTGAGGAGATTTGTCTGGAAAGGGAGGTGCTGGCTGTCAGATGGGCAGGTCCTCCTCCACCACCAGAGCAGCTCAGCAGTGAGGGTGGCAGCACGGTGCTCACAGGGGCTGACACCCCTCACTCGGGGCAGTGCCCTCCCTGGCTCCACCTGAGAGCTGAGCCGGTGCAGCTGTGAGGTACTCAGCCAACAGTGCTCACTCATTGAAGTTGGGCTTGAGAAGAGAAGGAGCCTGATAGGAGAGGAGGGTTAAAAGGCATGTGAGGACCTAGAAAAAATTATGTTCAGAGGAAAACACCGGTGCATATTTCTATGCGTGCACATGTGAGTGTGTGAGCATGGCTTTGTGCACAGGCATGTATGTAGAGGATACAAATAAGAATGCAATGTGCCTGCGTGTGTGTGTGTGTGTGTGCATGTAGAGACCAAGGGTAAGGGTAAGGAGACGGTGTGATGGTATGTGTGAGTGTGTGTGTGTGTGAGTATGTGTCTATGTACAGGCTACAGATAAGCAGCATGCTTGTGTGTGTGTGTGCACGTGTGTGTGTGCACATGTGCGTGCACGCAGGCATGTGTAAGTATTTCTTGACCAGCCTGGAGACCCTGGGAGTATAACAGCATAGGCCCCACGGGAGGAAGGCCAGGACAAGGAGAACAGGAGTGGAAAATGGCAGGACTAACACACATGTAGGGAATAAGTAGAGGAAACAACTGACTCTCTGGCCAAAGCATGAAGGGCCTGGCTGGCACGGTGGCTCACACCTGTAATCCCGCACTTGAGCCCAGGAGTTCAAGACCAGCCTGGGCAACACTGCCAAACCCCGTCTCAACAAACAATGCAAAAACTAGCAGGGCATGGTGGCGTATGCCTGCAGTCCCAGCTACTCAGGAAGCTGAGGCAGGAGGATCTCTTGAGCCCCGGAGGTCGAGACTGCAGTGAGCCAAGGATGAGGCTGCAGTGAGCTGAGATTGCACCACTGCACTCCAGCCTGGATGACAGAGAGAGGCTGTGTCTCAAAAATAAATAGAGAGAGAGAGAGACAGAGAGAAAGGAAGGAAGGAAGGGAGGGAGGGAGGGAGGGAGGAAGGAAGGAAGGAAGGAAGGAAGACTGCTAGGCCTGCAAGCCTGAGCTGGGCTTAGCAGAAAGGAGGGGAGGGAGGGAGGGAGGAAGGAAGGAAGAAAGGAAGGAAGGGAGGGAGGGAGGGAGGGAGGGAGACTGCTAGGCCTGCAAGCCCAAGCTGGGCTTGGCTGGTCACGGGGCCCATCCTGAGGCACCATGTTACAGGGCAGGGTGAGGGGATAGAGAGAAACGGGGCAGTTCCAGCCGTAGGCCAGGGCCAATCTGCTTTCATGTCTACCCTGAGGATGAAGCCATCCTGCTGGAGACAGGAGAGCTGATAGGTGACAGGCCTGGGCCATACTAGGGAATGAGAGGAGGGAATTGAGTGATGTAAAGGAAAGCTCGGGTGACCGGGCAGCTTTTCCATAAAAGGGTGTTCTCCAGGTTGCCTTTCCTCGTGGCAGTGGGGTCTCCCACAGGTCCCATGAGATCTGTGCCCTGGGAAAGCCCAGGACAGCCCAACTCCATGGTGACAGTCATGTGGGTGAGGGCCTGAATCCTGACTCAGCCTGTCCACTCCATCCTCTTCAGCAGAGGCCTCCTCACCCCAGACACCTGGCTCAGCACCATGGGTTCGGTTACCTGCAGTTCAACCTCCAGGCCTCTCCCCAAGAGGCCCTCGACTGTTCATCCTGCCAACTGCTCTCCTTACAGGGTCCGCTCCCACCTCCCTGGCCTCCTTCCAAGTTCCCACACACCTCGGAGCATGAGGCTTCAGGGAAGACTCTGTCCATGGGAGACTGCAGGGCCAGGGAGGGGCTGGGTGAAGCCTCAGACTTGCCTGGTTCAGAATATTTATCAACTGCATTGTTTATTAAGACAAAAAAATATGCAATAACATTCTGACACAGGAGGTGCGGGATTTAAGTAAATATAACATAAAACAGGCCCAGGAGAATTGGGTATATAGTCAAGAAACAAAAGAAAATTACAAATCATTTTTTTCTTTTCATTTTAGCAACAATACTGCAATGAACATTTTTATTCCTGCATTTTGGACGTCTTAAATATTCCTTCCAGAATAATTTCTAGGGGTGGAAATGACCGGTCAAAAAGAATTGGTAATTTAAAGGCTTAATTTTCCTCCAGAAAGGCTCTTCCCATTTTAGGCATTCTTAGAAGTAATTAGTGAGACAGCCTCTCCTCTAAGTGATACTCATCTGCCAGTCTGATAGGCAAAAGGACAAATGTCTCAAATGGTTTTACTTTGCCTTGTGTTGAGTATTAAAGAGACTGAAGATTTTCTTCTCTTATTAACCATCTGGTTCATCGTTGATTCATCTGTCAGCTCGCACATTCTCCGTATTTCTCCTTGGTGCCCTATTCTTTTTTTTTTTTTTTTTCAGGAGGCGGAGTTTTGTTCTTGTTGCCCAGGCTAGAGTGCAATGGCACAGTGTCGGCTCACTGCAACCTTCCCCTCCTGGGTTCAAGCAATTCTCCTGCCTCAGCCTCCCGAGTAGCTGGGATTACAGGTGCCCACCACCACGCCAGGCTAATTTTTGTATTTTTAGTAGAGATGGGGTTTTGCCATGTTGGCCAGATTGGTCTGGAACTCCTGACCTCAGGTGATCCCCCTGCCTCGGCCTCCCAAAGTGCTGGGATTACAGGCGTGAGCCACTGCGCCTGGCCCATTGTATACTCTCAAGGTGCCAAAGTTCTGGCAGTTTTTGGTCTTTGTTTACCAAGTTAGAATTTTAAGAATTGCTATGAAGTTGATAAGCTTGGCTTTCTCCCACACTCAGAGGTTAAAAAAAACCTCAAACATGATTTGTCTGTGAATTTTTTTTTTTTTTGAAATGGAGTCTTGCTCTGTTGCCCAGGCTGGAGTGCAATAGCGCAATCTTGGCTCACTGCAACCTCCGCCTCCCAGGTTGAAGCGATTCTCCCACCTCAGCCTTCCGAGTAGCTGGGAGTACAGGTACCCTCCATCATGCCTGGCTAATTTTTGTATTTTTTGTAGAGACAGGGTTTCACCATGTTGGCGAGACTGATCTTGAACTCCTGACCTCAAGTGATCTGCCCCCCTAGGCCTCCCAAAGTTCTGGAATTACAGGCATGAGCCACCGTGCCCGGCCTGCCTGAATTTTATTTTATTTTATTAATAAAATCTTCTGTTAATTTTAAAAATTGTTTTTGTGTGCCTGTAGTCCCAGCTACTTAGGCTGGAGTGTTTAGTCTTTCCACAGATGAATTTGAAAAGAAATGAGCCTGGGCGTGGGGGCTCATGCCTGTAATCCCAGCACTTTGGGAGGCCAAGGTGGGTACATCACTTGACACCAGGAGTTCAAGACCAGCCTGGCCACCATAGTGAAATCCCGTTTCTACTAAAAATATAAAAATTAGCCAGGCTTGGTGGTGCGCGCCTGTAATCCCAGCTACTTGGGAGGTTGAGGCAGGAAAATCGCTTGAACCCAGGAGTCAGAGATTGCAGTGAGCTGAGATCGTGCCAATGCACTCCAGCCTAGGCAGAGCAAAACTCCATCTCAAAAAAAAAAAAAAAAAAGAACGAAACCAAACCCTGCATGTTCTCACTCATAGATGGGAATTGAACAATGAGAACACCTGGACACAGGAAGGGGAACATCACACACTGGGGCCTGTTGTGGGGTCGGGGGAGTGGGAAGGGATAGCATTAGGAGATATACCTAACGGAAATGACGAGTTAATGCGTGCAGCACACCAACATGGCACATGTATACCTATGTAACAAACCTGCACGTTGTGCACGTGTACCCTAAAACTTAAAGAATAACAAAACTTTTAAAATTTTAAAATAAAACTAAAAGAAATAAAAAAGAAAGAAAAGAAAGCAAGCGTCAGAGGCATTATTTGTAACTTACTGTAGATACTTCAAAACAATCCTTGGCTACTACTTAGAAGTTACAGAAATAGACCGTTTGGTCACTGGCTGATTAAAATGGAAAAGCCAAAGGTTTTCCAGGGGGAAGCAAAAGGAGGTGAGGAGTCTCGACTGAGCACTCAAGAAAGAGTGTGTGTTACTGAGGAGTGACTGGGAGTTGGGGGCCTTGCCTGGACACTGTCCAAATCCGGGGAAGTGTTCTGGGGGGCAGATGAGTGGGCTCTTCAGTCCCCCAGCTGGTTCTGTCTTGGAGGCTATTCCCAGCAGACACATTTGTTTGGAGAGGGGCCGTATTGGCCAGCCTGCTTCCCGCAATTCTGTTTGCGCCCAAACAGTATGAGTGTGTTGTCCCGACGTGGGTGCGTCCCTGTGCAGCACTGCTGTGTTGCTGGGCAACCCAGTGTGTGTCCGCTTAGAATTCTCTTTAGTCCTGGAGTCTGAGGCAGAGCTGGCGTGGCTGGCATCCAGGGCTGCGGCCGCCCCGACCTAATCAGTCTGGGGTAGCCTCTGCCCTCCAGTTGTAGGGTGCACAAAAGCCCGAGCGGTGTGGCTGGGGACCTGACACACTGCTGCCTCTGGAGGTTGTGGCTGAAATGGGAAGTTTCCATTTGCCCGTGTATGTGTGTGTGTGTGTGTATGTGTGTATATGAGTGCACGTGCGCTTGTGTGCGCTGTGTCTTGAGTGTTGGACTGTTCAAGGCTCTAGCAGGACCCTGCTCGTGGCTGAGAGTTTAGGGAGTGGAGCTTGCCCTTCCAGGGCGGTTGTCCCTCTCTGGGGGCCAGCTTTGGGCATTGGATGGATTTGGCCACAGTGACAGCATTTGCTCTTTTTTTTAATTTTTATTTATTTATTTATTTTGAGACAGAGTCTCACTCTGTCACCCAGGCTGGAGTGCAGTGGCACGGTCTCGGCTCACTACAACCACTGCCTCCCGGGTTCAAGCAATTCTCTCATCTCAGCCTCCCGAGTAGCTGGGACTACAGGCGCCGCCACGTCGCCCGGCTAGTTTTTTGTAGTTTTTAGTAGAGACGGGGTTTCACCGTGTTAGCCAGGATGGTCTCGATCTCCTGACCTCGTGATCCGCCCGTCTCGGCCTCCCAAAGTGCTGGGA
>NW_016808231.1:1482066-1486853 GCF_001698545.2 Rhinopithecus bieti | reverse complement strand
CCCAAAGTGCTGGGATTACAGGCTTGAGCCACCGCGCCCGGCCGTTTTTTGTATTTTTTTAGTAGAGACGGGGTTTCACCATGTTAGCCAGGCTGGTCTCGATCTCCTGACCTCGTGATCCGCCTGTCTCGGCCTCCCAAAGTGCTGGGATTACAGGCTTGAGCCACCACGCCCAGCCTGGTCTTGAACTTCTGACCTCAGGTGATCCGCCTGCCTCAGAATCCCAAAGTGTTGGGACTACAGGCGTGAGCCACCACGCCCGGCCTTGAGGGTAATTTTTTTTTTTTTTTTTTTTTTTTGAGAGACAGAGTCTCGCTCTGTCGCCCAGGCTGGAGTGCAGTGGCGCGATCACGGCTCACTGCAAGCTCCGCCTCCCGGGTTCACGCCATTCTCCTGCCTCACCCTCCCTAGTAGCTGGGACTACAGGCGCCTGCCACCACGCCCACTAATTTTTGTATTTTTAGTAGAGACGGGGTTTCACCGTGTTGGCCAGGAGGGTCTCCATGTCTTGACCTCGTGGTGCTCTGCCCGCCTCGGCCTCCCAAAGTGCTGGGATTACAGGCGTGAGCGCACCTGGCAACCTTGTCATTATTCTTGCAGGAATCTTTTTTTTTTTTTTTTTTTTGAGACGGAGTCTTGCTCTGTTGCCCAGGCTGGAGTGCAGTGGCACAATCTCGGCTCACTACAAGCTCCACCTCCCGGGTTCACGCCATTCTCCTGCCTCAGCTTCCCGAATAGCTGGGACTACAGGCGCCCGCCACCACGCCCGGCTAATTTTTTTTTTTTTGTATTTTTAGTAGAGACGGGGTTTCACCGTGTTAGCCAGGAGTGGTCTCGATGTCTTGACCTCGTGATCCGCCCGCCTCGGCCTCCCAAAGTGCTGGGATTACAGGCGTGAGCCACCGCGCCCGGCTCATTATTCTTGCAGGAATCTTTTAAATTCGTTATTTGGAACCAGCATGAAGTGTCTTGGTACCAAGTGTAGTGATCACTCAAGACAAAAATGAAATAGCCTGGAAATGTGGCAAGGCCAACTTGTATGTTCCAAAAACAGGTTCTGAAAGAAATTTGTGTTTTTTGAGACAGGGTCTCACTGTCGCCTAGGCTGGAGTGCAGTGGTGCAATCACAGCTCACTGCATCCTCGACCTCCGGGCTTTAGTGACCTTCCCACCTACAGGTTCTTGCCACCACGCCAAGCTAATTTTTTTATTTTTTGTAGAGACGGGGGTCTTCCTATGTTCCCCAGGTTGGTCTTGAACTCCTGGCCTCCAGTGATCCTCCCGCCTCGGCCACCCGAGGTACTAGGATTACAGGCGTGACTCACTGTGCTCAGCCCTGAAAATAATTTTTTTAAACAAGTTTAAAAATACAATATTTTGAACAGTCAAAGCGACATCTTTGAAATAATCACAGAACTTTCTAGGATTATTCCTTTGAAGTTCTGTTCTATTTTGATTTTTAAAAGATCTCTCTCAATACTGTAGAGGTGCAAATAGGGGTTCAGGAAGAACAGCTGACCCATTCCTGCAGCACAGGGGGAAGGAGACTGAACAGAGCCGGGGCTGCAGCGGATTCCCGAGGGTCCCAGCGGCCGCGTCCTGCGGAGGGTTTCCAGTGTTTCTGTTTATATCTGTGCGTCTCTGGGTGTGTCTCCCTCTGGGTTGTGCACTAGCAGGCTCTAGGCGTGTCCAGTCTCAGAGCAGCTCAGCCAGGAGGTGTTTCATCGCTGCAGGGAAATTCCAGAGGGCAGCTCCTGCCACAACTGCGGTGAGACATAATTTCCTTCCAAGGAAACCAGTTCTCAGCAGCCAGAAATGAAACAGTTTCCGCTCTGGGAGGGAGCGGGAGGGTGTGGCTGCAGGCGGGGCAGAGCTGCCTGCCTGGAGGGCCTGCTGGCCGGCCTGGCTCCCTGAAGCCTCCAGTCACTGTTATAAATTTAGACCTTCTATTCTGGTCCGTGCTGCTCACGCCTCACCCCGTGGCCACCGGTCAGCCAGTTTCCCCGAGCACAAGTGCGCTCCCGAGGGGCAGAACGCGTAGGAGGTAAACGGTGTCCTGACCTTCGTTCTGTGGTGGTGTGGAATTGTGAAGTGGAATGGAAGAAAGACCAAGACCAGAAAAATCCTCCGCCCTAACAAATTTCAGAACCAGGGACCCCGTGTCCACGCGCCCCACTGACTTCACAGACAGAAACACGCTTGTCCCACAGCCGTTTGTGGAGAGTCAGCCGCGTGAGCCACCAAGACTGGGTCCCCCTTCACGGTCTGGTGGAAATTCAGACAAGAAGAGGGCTGATTAGTGAGCAGGAAGAGAGTGCATGTTCAGGGCAACTTGAATCTATGCCTGGGGGCGGGGCCAGGGCGGGAAGGGAGTAGACCAAGAGCTGTGAATCCCAGCATTGTCAGAGGCCGAGGCGAGACGCTAGCTCAAGCCCAGGAGTTCGAGGCCAACCTAGGAAACATAGTGAGACCCAGTCTCACAAAAAATACAAAAATTAGCCAGGTGTGGTGGCACACACCTGTGGTCCCATCTACTATAGATGCTGAGGTGGGAGAATCGCTTGAGCCCGGGATCGTATGTGCCACTGACTTCACAGACAGAAATAGGCTTGTCCTGCTGCAGTGAGCTGAGATTGCACCACTGCACTCCAGCCTGGGTGACAGAGCAAGATGCTGCCTCAATCTATATATATAAACAAAGTTAGCAAAATCTATGAGAATTAAGGCCTGCTTTACCCTAAAATTTATTATTACTTTTTTTTTTTTTTTTTTTTAGACAGAGTCTCGCTCTGTCGCCCAGGCTGGAGTGCAGTGGCCGGATCTCAGCTCACTGCAAGCTCCGCCTCCCGGGTTTACGCCATTCTCCTGCCTCAGCCTCCCGAGTAGCTGTGACTACAAGCGCCCGCCACCTCGCCCTGCTAGTTTTTTGTATTTTTTAGTAGAGACGGGGTTTCACCGTCTTAGCCAGGATGGTCTCCATCTCCTGACCTCGTGATTCGCCCGCCTTGGCCTCCCAAAGTGCTGGGATTACAGGCGTGAGCCACCGCGCCAGGCCTAAAAATTATTTTTTAAAAAACATACACGCTAGGCGTGGTGGCGCACCCCTGTAATCCAAGCACTTTTGGAGGCCGAGGCAGGTGGATTGCTTGAGTCCAGGAGTTGGAGAGGAGCCTGGGTAATATGGTGAAGCCCCATCTGTAACCAAAAAAAAATACAAAAATGGCTGGGCGTGTTGGTATGTGCCTGTAGTCCCAGCAACTCCGGAGGCTGAGGTAGGAGGATCACTTGAGCCTGGAAGGCGGAAGTTGCAGTGAATGGAGATCGTGCCACTGCACTGCAGCCTGAGTGACAGAGTGAGGCCTTGTCTCAGAAAAAAAAACAGAAAGAAAAGAAATCATGTAACCATAATTCCTATAATTTCCACTTCATTCTGTTCCCTGCCCAAATGCCCCTGCCCTGCCCCTCCAAATCAGTGCCCGCCTCTCACTGCCCCTCACCCTGCTTCATGTTCTCCCCAGTGGCACCATCATCTGACAGTAGTATACATCCATGAGTCTTACAGCTTTCTCCCCAAGAATGCAAGATCCAGGAGAGCAGGGAGTTGGTTTTGCTCGCTGCTATGTCCCCAGTTCCTAGAGAAGTTGCCTGTATTAACTAAACACTTACTATGTACCAGGTGTTGTTAAACATTTCAGATGGGTTTTCTAATTTTATCTTCATGATAACCTATGAGGTTTTTACCCAAGTAGGAAAAGGAAGCCGGGAGAAGTTGAGGATCCTGTTCAAGGGCACACAGAGAACCCAGGCAGTCTGTTCTGGCGTGTGTGCCCTTGGCCACTTCACTGACTTGGCCATGAGAACGTGCCCTTTCCACCCAGCCTGGCACATACTCTGCGAGGAAAACCACCTCTCTTACTCTCTCACTCAGCCCTTGCTGAGCTCCCTAGCCGGTCTCAGTAAGGCTGAACCAAACCCCCAGCCCCTGCTGCCCCACCCCCAACCATCCTGGTCAGTGCCTGGGAAGAGGTACATTGGTGCTGAAGGGATCCAGAATGTACACGTGTCCTTGACTTGTGATTTTTTGACTTTACAATGGTGTGAAAGTGCGCTACATTCAGTAGAGACCACACTTCAACTTTGAATTTTGATCTTTTCCCAGACTGGTGATACTGTCAGTGATGCAGCCTCAGAAGCCACAGCGTGGGGTGAGCCACGGGATCAGAGGGTGAACACTCTGCAGTGGACTGTGCTGCCCAAAGATTCTGATTTCTTTCCTTCCTTCCTTCCTCTTTCCTTCCTCCTTCCTCCTTCCTCCTTCCTTCCTTCCTTCCTTCTTCCTTCCTTCCTCTTTCCTTCCTCTTTCCTTCTTTCCTTCCTCCTTCCTCCTTCCTTCCTTCCTTCCTTCCTCTTTCCTTCTTTCCTTCCTCCTTCTTCCTCCTTCCTTCCTTCCTTCCTTCCTTCTTTTCCTTTCTTCCTTTCCTCCCTCCCTTCCTTTCTTTCTTTCTTTTTTTTTCATTTTTGAGGCAGAGTCTCACAATGTTGCCCACCCAGGGCAGAGTGCAATGGCACCATCTCAGCCGACTGCAACCTCCACCTGCCACGTTCAAGGGATTCTCATGTGCCTCAGCCTCCTGAGTAGCTGGGATTACAGGCATGGCCACCACGCCTAGCTGATTTTTGTATTTTTAGTAGAGACACGGTTTCACCATTTTGGCCAGGCTGGTCTTTTTTTTTTTTTTTTTTTTTTTTTTTTTTTTTTTTTTTTTTTTTTGTTTTTTTTCTTCTTT
>NW_016808231.1:1466351-1481504 GCF_001698545.2 Rhinopithecus bieti | reverse complement strand
TTTTTGAGACGGAGTCTCGCTTCGTTGCCCAGGCTGGAGTGCAGTGGCCAGATCTCAGCTCACTGCAAGCTCCGCCTCCCGGGTTGACGCCATTCTCCTGCCTCAGCCTCCCGAGTAGCTGGGACTACAGGAGCCCGCCACCTCGCCCGGCTAGTTTTTTGTAGTTTTTTAGTAGAGACGGGGTTTCACCGTGTTAGCCAGGATGGTCTCGATCTCCTGACCTCGTGATCCGCCCGTCTCAGCCTCCCAAAGTGCTGGGATTACAGGCTTGAGCCACCGCGCCCGGCGCTTTTTGTATTTTTTAGTAGAGACAGGGTTTCACCGTGTTAGCCAGGATGGTCTCGAACTCCTGACCTCGTGATCCGCCCGTCTCGGCCTCCCAAAGTGCTGGGATTACAGGCTTGAGCCACCGCGCCCAGCCGAGTCTCACTCTTGTCACCCAGGCTGGAGTGCAATGGTGCAATCTCGGCTCACTGCAACCTCCACCTCCTGGGTTCAAGCAATTCTCCTGCTCCAGCCTCCTGAGTAGCTGGGATTACAGGCATCTGCCACACGCCAGGCTCATTTTTTGTATTTTTAGTAGAGACAGGGTTTCACCATGGTGGCCAGGCTGGTCTTGAACTCCTGACCTCAAGTGATGTGCCTGCCTCAGCCTCCGAAAGTACTAGGATTATAGGTGTGAGCCACTGCACCTGGCTTTAGGATATTTTCTTTGTTTATGAATTTTTAGAGACAGGGTCTCACTATATTGCCCAGGCCGGAGTGCAGTGGCTATGCACAGGCTCCATCCTACTAGTGATCATCACAGTGTGATGGTCACAGTAGGATGGTCACTTAGGCAACCTGGTAGTTCCCTGCTCCTGGGAAGTCACCATATTGATACCAAACTTATTGTGAACACCTGTTCGGCATACAGCATTAACGCCCTGAACTCTTGGGCTCATGTGATCCTGCCTCAACCTCCTGAGTAGCTGGGACTACAGACACAAGCCACCATGCTCAGCAATATTTTCAACTTACCATGGGTTTATCAGGACATAACCCCATCATAAATGGAGGCGTATCTGTATCACTGGATAGAGCTGTTGTTTTGTTTTTGTTTTGTTTTGAGACAAGGTCTCACTCTGTTGCCCGCGCTGGAGTGCAGTGGCATGATCACGGCTCACTTCAACCTCCACCTCCTGGGCTCAAGTGATCCTCCCACCTCAGCCCTCCCGGAGTTGTTCTTTTATCTCCACTGAATACCTCTTATCTAAAAGCAGGGCCTCCCAAAAGAATTCAACTGTCCTCAATATCCTTTCCAGGAGTTTCGCAACAGGGAAGGCTGAGAAGTCGGCACAGTGTTAAGAAATCACCTAAACAGACATCATCACAAAAGTATCTCCACCTATTCCCCTAAAGGCCTCTTTTGTTTGTTTGTTTGTTTGTTTTGAGACAGGGTCTTGCTTGGTTGCCCAGGCTGGAGCGCAATGGCACAATCATAGCTGATCAAAGCTCACTGTAACCTCAAACTCCTGGGCTCAAGCGATCCTCTCGCTAAGAGCCCATTTAGTTTTCCTAAAAATAATTTGTTTTCCCATAAGCAGCTTTTCTCCCCCTCACTTCTCCTGTGAAGATAATATGTAAGCCCCAAATTCTAACCACCTCCGTGAGTCACATTTTTCTGCAACCTCCTGCCTGCAAACATGTCTCTTATTTGTTTTTTTTTTTTTTGGAGATGGGGTTTTTTTTTTTTTTTTTTTTTTTGAGACGGAGTCTCGCTCTGTCACCCAGGCTGGAGTGCTGTGGCCGGATCTCAGCTCACTGCAAGCTCCGCCTCCCGGGTTCAGGCCATTCTCCTGTCTCAGCCTCCCGAGTAGCTGGGACTACAGGCACACAGCACAATGCCCAGCTAATTTTTTTTGTATTTTTAGTAGAGATGGGGTTTCACCGTGTTGCCCAGGCTGGTTTTGAACTCTGAGCTCAGGCAATCCGCCCACTTGGCCTCCCAAAGTGCTAGGATTACAGGCGTGAGCGACCGCGCCCAGCCGTTTGTCTTATGTCAGCTTCATTTGCAGGCTCCAGAACGCTGAACCTAAGAATTCACCATGGTCTGCAATGCAGCCCTCAGCTGTGTGCCAGAGGGAATCCGTTTCTGGAGGACCAGCTCACACTAACCAGGAATGGATAGAAATAATGGTGTTCTAACACTTGTACTTAGGGACACCACAGATAAAATCCTCTACCTAGAGACCAAGCTACCTCAGATCCTGCTGCCGAAAATTCCACCATCTAGTCATTTTGGGGGATTAAAGCACCATAGTCCCATGAAGTCCCTTTGAAATGCAAATCCACTGCAGAGGAATACAGAATTACTCAACTCAGTATCCCTAGAATTTTGGAGGTGAGTAAGAGAATCCTAGAAGTATCCTGAAATTTCTGGGTTTTTTTTTTTTTTTTTTTGAGACAGAGTCTCGCTCTGTCGCCCAGGCTGAAGTGCAAAGGCGCAATCTCTGCTCACTGCAAGCTCCGCCTCCCAGGTTCACGCCATTCTCCTGCCTCAGCCTCCCGAGTAGCTGGGACTACAGGCACCTGCCACCACACCCGCCTTGGCCTCCCAAAGTGCTGGGATTACAGGCGTGAGCCACCGTGCCCGGCCAGTATCCTGAAGTTTCTAACAATGTCTGAGTATTCCTGTTTCTATGGAAAGACATTATTTTTCAATGGACTGAGAAATGATCTGAGAAAAATAAAGGGAAAAAAATGAGGACGCTAATTCTATGTAGATAAGGAGCAATTTCCAAAGCATAGATTGCTAAATAAAAAAGCAAATGCAGGCCAGCTGGGCACAGTAGCTCACGCCTGTAATCCCAGCACTTTATGACGTCAAGGCGGGCAGACCACGAGGTCAGGAGTTTGAGACCAGCCTGGTCAACATGGTGGAACCCCGTCTCTACTAAAGATATAAAAAATTAGCCTGGCGTGGTAGTGGGCACCTGTAATCCTAGTTACTCAGGAGGCTAAGGCAGGAGAATCAATTGAACCTGGGAGGCAGAAGTTGCAGTGAGCTGAGCTCTTGCCACTGCACTCCATCCTGGGCCACAGAGGGAGACTCCATCTCAAAAAAACAAACAAACAAAAAAATAGATTTTGAGGCCAAGGGACAGGGTGGGAGAGAAATTTCTCACAATATTTTTTTCAACTTTTGAAATGTTGTCCCTTGTGCTCATGTATCTATTCAAAGAGTAGCTGTCCTTAAAGATTCTTTCCACCTGATACTGAAATTACAGATTTCCCTGCCTCCAGCTCTTACACCTCTGTTTTGTGCTCTGATGCTGACCTGCTCCCAGCGTCTTCCTCCCAGTCAGGCACACCCACTGCCTGGGGAAGAGGTGCCCCAGGGAACAGAAGGACCAGCAGGAACCAGCACCACCAGGGTGCCGTGTGAGCCAACCCCAGCAGATGGCAGCGTGTGGCCACTCAAGGTGGCCGGCCCACTGAGGAGGGGTGCCAGGCCACCTGAGGCACAGGAGTAGAGACAGGGATGCCAGGAGGGAGGGCAGGCGGGGTGACTGCGAGGGTAGTTGGCACTGGGCAGGACTGCTTCCTCTTCTGTGCCACAGGCCCCCTGGAGTCTGGGGGGCCCAGGGACCTTTCTCAGAGTGGTTTATGCATTTTTATTTTTATTTATTTATTTTGAGACGGAGTTTCACTGTTGTTGCCCAGGCTGGAGTGCAATGGCGTGATCTTGGCTCACCGCAACCTCTGCCTCCCGGACCCAAGTGATTCTCCTGCCTCATTCTCCCAAGTAGCTGGGATTACAAGCATGCGTCACAACACCTGGCTAATTTTGTTTTTTTTTTTTTTTTTTTTTTTTTTTTTTTGAGACCAAGTCTCACTCTGGAGTGCAGTGGCACAATATTGGCTCACTGCAACTTCTCCCTCCCTGGTTCAAGTGATTCTCCTGCCTCAGCCTCCCCGAGTACCTGGGATTACAGGCGCGTGCCACCACACCCGGCTAATTTTTTGTATTTTTAGTAGAGATGAGGTTTCACTGTGTTAGCCAGGATGGTCTCCATCTCCTGACCTCGTGATCTGCTGGCCTTGCCCTCTCAGAGTGCTGGGATTACAGGCATGAGCCACCACGCCCAGCCTAATTTTGTATTTTTAGTAGAGATGGGGTTTCTGCATGTTGATCAGGCTGGTCTCAAATTCCCGACCTCAGGTAAACCTCCGGCCTTGGCCTCCCAAAGTGCTGGGATTACAGGTGTAGCCACTGTGCCCGGCATTTATTTTATTTTTTGAAACAGAGTCTTGCTCTGCTGCCCAGGCTGGAATGTGGTGGCACAATCTCGGCTCACTGCAACCTCCACCTCCTGGGTCAAGCGATTCTCCTGCCTTAATCTCCCAAGTAGCTGGAATTATAGGTGCCAGCCACCAGACCCAGCTAATTTTTGTATTTTTAGTAGAGATGGGGTTTCACCATTTTGGCCAGGTTGGTCTCAAGCTCCTGCCTTGAAGTGATACTCCCGCTGTGGCTTCCCCAAGTGCTGGGATGACAGGTGTGAGGGTAATTTTTTTTTTTTTTCCAGAGTTTTGATCTTATCGTCCAGGCTGGAGTGTGATGGCACGATCTCTGCTCACCACAACCTCCATTTATCGGGTTCAAGTGATTCTCCTGCCCCAGCTTCCCAAGTAGCTGGGATTACACAGACGTGCCACCACGCCCGGTAATTTTTTTTGTATTTAGTAGAGACAGGGTTTCACCATGTTGGTTAGGCTGGTCTTGAACTCCTGACCTCAAATGACCCACCTTCCTCAGCCTTCCAAAGTGCTGGGATTACAGGCATGAGCCACCATGCCCAGCCAAGGGTGATTATTTATAAATGTATTCAATAACTAGATCCAGTAGTGAGCCTGATAACTACGATTTTTTTTTTTTTTTTTTTTTTTTTTGAGACATGGTCTCACTCTATTACCCAGGCTAGAGTGCAATGGCGTCATCATAGCTCACTGCAGTCTCGACCTCCCAAGTTCAAGCAATTCTCCCACCTCAGCCTCCCAAGTAGCTGGGACTACAGACTCATGCTATCATGCCCAGCTTGTTTTGTTTTGTTTTGTTTTGTTTTGTTTCTAGAGATGAGTTCTCACTATGTTGCCCAGGCTGGTCTCAAACTCCTGGATGCAAATCCTCTCACCTCAACTTCCCAAAGTGCTGGGATTACAGTCGTGAACCACTGTTCCAGGCATTACCATGATTTCAAAGTCATGATGAACATGAATGACATCCAAAATATGTTCCACAGCTGTGGCGTGGTAAGAAAATACCTCGGCCAGGCATGGTGGCTCACGCCTGTAATCCCAGCACTTTGGGAGGTCAAGATGGGCAGATCATGAGGTCAGGAGATCGAGACCATCCTGGCCAACATGGTGAAACCCCATCTCTACTAAAAATACAAAAATTAGCTGGGTGTGGTGGCCATGTGCCTGTAATCCCAGCTATTTAGGAGGCTGAGGCAGGAGAATCACTTGAACCCAGGAGGCAGAGGTTGCAGTGAGCTGAGATCGCGCCACTGCTCTCCAGCCTGGCGACAAAGCAAGACTCCATGTCAAAAAAGAAAAAAAAAAAAGGCCAGGCACAGTGGCTCACACTTGTAATCCCAGCACTTTGGGAGGATGAGGCGGGCAGATGACGAAGTCGGGAAATAGAGACCATCCTGGCTAACGCGGTAAAACCCTTTCTCTACTAAAAATACAAAAGATTGGGCCGGGCGCGGGGGCTCATGCTTGTAATCCTAGCACTTTGGGAGGCCGAGGTGGGCAGATCACCAGGTCAGGAGTTCGAGACCAGCCTGACCAACATGGTGAAACCCTGTCTCTACTAAAAATATAAAAAGTAGCCCGGCCTGGTGGCATGCACCTGTAATCCCAGCTACTTGGGAGGGTGAGGCAGGAGAATCACTTGAACCCGGGAGGTGGAGGTTGTAGTGAGCTGAGATCGTGCCATTGCACTCCAGCCTGGGCAGCAGAGCAAGACTCCATCTCAAAAAAATAATAATAATAAAATAAATAATAAAAAAGAAAAAAAATTAGCGGGGTGTGGTGGCAGGCACCTGTAGTCCCAGCTACTCGGGAAGCTAAGGCAGGAGAATGGCGTGAATCCAGGAGGCTGAACTTGCAGTGAGCCAAGATTGCACCACTGCACTCCAGACTGGGTGACAGAGGGAGACTCCATCTCAAAAAAAAAAGAAAGAAAGAAAAGAAGAAAAAGAAAATACCTGTGCTTTCTTGCTTGCTTTTGGCTGCAGTGCAATGGCACAATCTCAGCTCACTGCAACCTCCGCCTCCCGGGTTCAAGCGATTATCCTGCTTCTGCCTCCCGAGTAGCTGAGATGGCAGGCATGAACTACTGTGCCCAGCTAATTTTGTATTTTTAGTAGAGACGGGGTTTTCCATGTTGGTCAGGCTGGTCTGGAACTCCTGACCTCAGATGATCCATCCGCCACTGCCTCCCAAAGTGCTGGGATTACAGGTGTGAGCCACCATACCTGGCCTTTTGTTTTGTTTTGTTTTGTTTTTGAAACGGAGTCTCGTTCTGTCACCCAGGCTGGAGTGCAGTGGCGCGATCTCCGCTCACCGCAAGCTCTGCCACCTCCCGGGTTCACGCCATTCTCCTGCCTCAGGCTCCCTAGAAGCTGGGACTATAGGTGCCCGCCACCACGCCCGGCTAATTTTTTTG
Organism: Rhinopithecus bieti; assembly: GCF_001698545.2. Lineage (NCBI taxonomy): Eukaryota > Metazoa > Chordata > Mammalia > Primates > Cercopithecidae > Rhinopithecus > Rhinopithecus bieti. Next base: position 1,474,786 of record NW_016808231.1, on the reverse strand, counting down.
TATTTTCAGTAGAGACGGGGTTTCCGCCCTCCTCGGCCTCCCAAAGTACTGGGATTACAGGCATGAGCCACCGGGCCCGGCACCCCCCCCTTTTTTTTTTTTTTTTTGAGACGGAGTCTTGTTCTGTCACCAGGCTGGAGTGCTGTGGTGCGATCGCAGCTCACTGCAACCTCCGATTCCCTGGTTCACGCGATTCTCCTGCCTCAGCCTCCCAAGTAGCTGGGATTACAGGCATGTGCCACCACGCCCAAGTAATTTTTGTACTTTTTTAGTAGAGACGGGTTTTCACTATGTTGGCCAGGATGGTCTTGAACTCCTAACCTCGTGATCTGCCTGCCTCGGCCTCCAAAAGTGCCGGGATTACAGGCGTGAGCCACCGCGCCCAAGTTAATACCTGTGCTTTCTATAGGTGACAAAGTCCCAGGAACTGCCTCTACTACTGTGGTGTGCTGCTTACATACACATGAAGGGAAATGCTAGAAGTCAACGAGAGATTAGTAAAAATCCCCGGTGTCACTTTTTCGCGTCCTAAATTCACCGAATCCTTTACTGTAGACTAAGAATCTAAGGAGCGCAGGTCTGAAGGGGCCTAACCTGGGAGGAAAAGCTGAATTTCTGGACACCTCCCTGAGCCACAGTTGGATGCTGCTGTCATTCAAAGTTAGTGTGGGAGCCGGGCACAGTGGCTCACGCCTGTAATCTCAGCACTTTGGCAGGCCAAGGCAGGTGGATCACCTGAAGTTAGGAGTTTGAGACCAGCTTGGCCAACATGGTAAAACCCCCATCTGTACTAAAAATACAAAAATTAGACGGCATGGTGGCGGGCGCCCGTAATCCCAGCTACTTGGGAGGCTGAGGCAGGAGAATCACTTGAACACAGGAGGTGGAGGAGGTTGCAGTGAGCCGAAACCGCACCATTGTACTCTAGCCTGGGCAATAAGAGTGAAACTCCGTCTCAAAAAGTTAGCATGGGAGACCTGGAAGGCAGAGTTGGGGCCAGGGATAGGAGGACGGCCTAGGCACGGTGGAGCTGTCACCAGGGACACTCTGCCCTGGCTGGAAGCTGACCTGGAGTATGCGTGGATAGGTGCTCCGCCTGCCGCCTCCAGGCCCTCCAGTAACAACAGCAGTGCATGACTGGTCTGGCTGGGAGGACCGGTCAGGGCTCCCCTCTTCTCACGTCCCCAGCTCTCTCCCAGGCACCCCAGCTCCTTTCACTTTAGAGGACCTCGTGAATCTCTGGAAACCAGAAGGTACCCCAGGGCCCCTCTTCCACCCTCCAGAGGGTGGGTCACGTCACCTTGACAGTGGGCCAGCAACAAGGAAATGGGGTGAAGTGCACCCCCTCTGCCCTGTTCCACCTTCGCAGGAGCCTTGAGTCTAAACCTAAAAATAGCCCAGGTGCTCTGCGTTGCCTAGACAATTCCATCTTATGTCTGGGGTCAGGGCATGTTTTTTCCCGTTTGTTTATTTGGTTTGTTTTACCACTTTGTGTTACAATTTTTTCTTTTTTTGAGACAGTCTTGCTGTGTTGCCTAGGCTGAAGTGCAGTACTGCAATCTTGGCTCACTGCAACCTCCCGCTCACAGGTTCAAGCAATTCTCCTGCCTCAGCCTCCCGAGTAGGTAGGATTACAGGTGTACGCCACCATGCCCAGCTACCTTTTGTATTTTTAGGAGAGATGGGGTTTCGCCATGTTGGCCAGACTGGTCTCAAGCTCCTGGACTCAAGTGATCCACCTGCCTCAGCCTCCCAAAATGCTGGGATTACAGGTGTGAGCCACTGCACCCTACCAAAAATTTCTAAAAATACATGAAAGTATAAAAAATAGGCCAGGCGCTGTGGCTCACACCTGTAATCCCAGCACTTTGGAAGGCCGAAGTGGGCGGATCACAAGGTCAGGAGTTCGAGACCAGCCTGGCAATATGGTCAAACCCCGTCTCTACTAAAAATACAAAAATTACCCGGGTGTGGTGGTGGAAGCCTGTAGTCCCAGCTACTTGGGAGGCTGAGACAGGAGAATCCTTGAACCCTGGAGACGGAGGTTGCAGTGAGCCGAGATAGTGCCACTGGCACTCCAGGCCTGGGTGACAGGAGCAAGGACTCTGTCTCAAAAAAAAAAAAAAAAAAAAAAGGCGGCGCGGTGGCTCAAAGCCTGTAATCCCAGCACTTTGGGGAGGGCCGAGACAGGTGGATCAGAGGGTTCCAGGGAGATCGAGACCATCCCTGCTAACCACGGTGAAACCCCGGTCTCTACTAAAAAATACCAAAAAAAACTGCCAGGTTGAGGGTGGCGGGCCCTCGTAGTCCCAAGCTACCCGGAGGCTGAGGCAGAGGAATAGGGTGGAACCCGGGAGGGCGGGGAGCTTGCAGTGACTGAGATTCCGGGCCACTGCACTCCAGCCTGGGGCAACAGAGGAAGGCACTCCGTGCTCAAAAAAAAAAAAAAAAAAAAAAAAAACAAAGTAAGTAAAATACACTCCCATTACTTCCTCGCCCAGATTCTACAATTCTCAACTTTTCACCACAGTGGCGTTCTCTGTCCCTTTTCAGCATAATTATTAGTTGTGCCATCTTTCCCCTCAGAAGTCCTGGTTTGAAGAACTTAATGCAATATCTGGCCCTAGACTGAATGCTGCCCTGGAGGGAAAAAAATTGCTATTAAGGACATATTTGGGTCAATTGATAAAACTGGAATATAGGCCAGGTGTGGTGGCTGACGCCTGTAATACCAGCATTTTGGGAGACGGAAGCAGGTGGATCACATGAGATCAGGAGTTTGATACTAGTCTGGCCAATATGGCAAAACCCTGTCTCTACTAAAAATACAAAAATTAGCTGGGCGTGGTGGCATGTGCCTGTAATTCCAGCTACTAGAGGGGATGGGGCAGGAGGATCTCTTGAACCTGGGAGGCGGAGGTTGCAGTGAGCCGAGATCATGCCACTGCACTCCAGCCTGGGCAACAGAACGAGACTCCGTCTCAAAAAAAAAAAAAAAAAAATACATCAGCAAACAATGAGAAGCATTAGTACAAACAATAAATGCTATGGCCACCCTACCTAAACTCACCTAAAGTCTAAAATGTCCAATTCAGACTTAACCAGAAAGCTGGCCCTAGGATTCTGGGCTTCTGGGTTTCAAGGTCTCACAGGTCAGGGGCCCACATGCATTTACATCCATCTGAAAGGAAAGGGCGAATATTCCTGAAGCCAGGCAGGGCTTCAGACAGAGCCCTGGGGCAGGAGCAGTGGGGGACAGAGGCAGCTGGACAGTTCCTGCCCTCAGGAGGCTGCTCTTGGGCAAGTGGGCATCATTTGGGGGCCACAATGATGGCATGGGGCTCTGTAGCTCCAAGGCTAGCACTTGTGGGCTGGCCAACAGCAATCCCCTGCCTGGGTGTCTCTGCACATGGCTGGCAGGATGCTGCTGCCCACTGGAATGATCCAGAATGAGAGCTCTCAGCTTTTGTAAAGGTCTAGGAGTCCCTGAGATTTGCAAGGTCCAAGAAGATTATGTCTTTTCTTATTCAAGACTGAGTTGGAATTTAACATATCTCCCCCAATCACTTGATGTCTCTGCGTCAATTAGCTAGCATGCACCCTCCCCCCGCAAACTTCCCCCGGAAATGAAAACCATATGCATGATAACAGTATCCCTGGCTGCACTTGCGTGCATCACTTAATCCTCCCAAGAACCCAAGGAAGTGAGTTTAGGAAATGTTAACTAAGGTCACTACATAGAAAGGGGTGGAGTTGCGTTTCTAGCACAGCAAGACAGGAGTGGGGAGGGTGAAGCAGGCAGGTGGCATGGAGAACCGCCCCACCTGGGGGACGTGGGAGCCCAGAGGTCAAAAAACCCACCCTGGAAAGGAGACAGAGGTAGGGTACTGCGCAACATTTACAAATCTCCATGACCCTTGTGTCGTGTTCTGAGCATGGATTTAGGAACCAAGGTTCAAACCCCGGTTTAGCTGATCACTAGCTGGGTGGCCTTGGGCAAGCTTCTTCTTCTTCTTTTTTTTTTTTTTTTTGAGACGGAGTCTCCCCCTGTCACCCAGGCTGGAGTACATTGGCAAACTCGGCTCACTGCAACCTCCGCCTTCTGGGTTCAAGCGATTCTCCTGCCCCAGCCTCCCGAGTAGCTGGGATTACAGGCACCCACCACCATCCCAGCTAATTTTTTGTATCTTTAGTAGAGACGGGGTTTCACTATGTTGGCCAGGCTGGTCTCGAACTCCTGACCTAGTGATCAGCCCGTCTCGGTCTCCCAAAGTGCTGGGATTACAGGAGTGAGCCACCATGCCCAGCAAACTTCTTAACCTCTCTGTACCTCAGTTTCTTCCTCTCTAAAACAAGGATAATAATAATACCTTATGGAGTGGCTGTGAGAATGAATGAGTCACATACACAGAATTGACAGTTTAGCTTTCATTTTATTCCTATATTGGTGCCAACAGTTCTCAAAGAAAACAAAAATGGACCAGGTGCGGTGGCTCACACCCATAGTCCTAGCACTTTGAGAGGCTGAGGTGGGCAGATCACTTGAGGCCAGGAGTTTGAGGCCAGCCTGGCCAACATGGTGAAACCTCATCTCTAGTAAAAATACAAAAATTGGCCGGACGCGATGGCTCACACCTGTAATCCCAGCACTTTGGGAGGCCAAGGTGGGCGGATCTTGAGGTCAGGAGTTCAAGACCAGCCTGACCAATATGGCGAAACCCCCCCCCCCCCACTAATAATACAAAAATCAGCTGGGTGTGGTGGCATGTGCCTGTACTCCCAGCTACTCGGGAGACTGAGGCAGAAGAATCACTTGAACCCGGGAGGCAGAGGTTGCAGTGAGCCGAGATTGCACCACTGCACTCCAGCCTAGGGACAGAGCAAGATTCCAACTCAAAAAAAAAAAAAAAGGGCAAAAATTAGCCACGTATGGTGCACACCTGTAATGCCCGCTTCTAGGAAGGCTGAGGCAGGAGAATCGCTTGAACCTGGGAGGCAGAGGTTGCAGTGAGCCCAGATCGCGCCACTGCACTCCAGCCTGGGTAACAGAGCCAGACCCTGTCTCAAACAAACAAACAAACAAAAAACCTGTTTAGCATGTACTATCATTGCTCTTTTAAAAAGTATTAAAAATAAAAAAGGTTAGCCAGGCGTGGTAGCTCTCAGCAGTTTGGGAAGCCAAGGCAGGAAGACTGCTTGAGCCCAGAAGTTTGAGACTAGCCTGGGCAACATATTGAGACCCTGCCTCTACCAAAAAAACAAAACTAAACTAGCCAGGCGTGATAGCACACACCTGTAGTCCTAGCTACTCAGGAATCTGAGGCGGGAAGATTGCTTGAGCCCAGTAGTCCTATGATTGGACCACTGTGCTCCAGCCTGGGGGACAGAGCGAAACCTTGTATATAAAATAAATAAATAAATAAATAAAATGTGGCTACCAGACAGCATCTGGTGCCGTAGTATGGGCTGGCTCACCCCTTGGCTTGCTCCTGATGGACACTGCTGTCACTACAGGGAGATGGGCAGGGTCTGGGGACATCATCATGCTACAAGTGCAATGTCCCCAGAGTACGTGTTATCAGTGGAAGGAAGGGAGCAAAGAGCCCGCAATGAGTGCCTCTGCTGCCTCGTCAAGCCCACGTTTCTCAACCTGCCCACAAAACCAGTTTCCCCAGGTCCTTGCAAGATGATTTCTACCTATTGGGTGTGCCTCCCCTGTATGGCTGTGGGACAAAAGCCATCTGTCAAAAGTTGAAAAATGGGAATAAAGGTTGGGCGTGGTGGCTCACGCCTGTAATCTCAGCATTTTGGGAGGCTGAGGCGGGCAGATCACCTGAGGTCACGAGTTTGAGACCAGCCTGGCCAACATTGTGAAATCCCGTCTCTACTAAAAATCCAAAAATTAGCCTGGCATGGTGGCAGGCACCTATAATCCCAGCTACTCAGGAGGCTGAGGCAGGAGAATTGCTTGAACCTGGGAGGCAGAGGTTGCAGTGAGCCGGGATCACACCATTGCACTCCAACCTGGGGGACAGAGTGAGACTCTGTCTCAAAAAAAAAGGGGGGGGGGGAATAAATGTTGAAGGTACATGGGAAATCAAACTCTTCTACTTTTTTGTATGTTGAAAATTTACATACATTTTTAAAATGTGCCAGGCACAGTGGCTCATACCTGTAATCCCAGCATTTTGGGAGGACACGGTGGGCAGATCAGTTGAGCTCAGGAGTCCAAGACCAGCTTGGGCAACATGGTGAAAACCAGTATCTACAAAAAATAAAAAAATTCTCTGGGCATGGTGGTGCGTAGTCTCAGTTACTCGGAAGATCTGTTGAGCCCGGGAGGTTGGTGCTGCAGTGAGCCAAGATCGCGCCACTGCACTCCAGCCTGGGCAACGGTGGGAGATCCTGTCTCCAAAAACAAAAAAGAGAAAAGAAAAAAGGCCGGGCGCGGCAGCTCACGCCTGTAATCCCAGCACTTAGGAAGGCTGAGGCGGGCGGATCACGAGGTCAGGAGATCCAGACCATCCTGGCTAACAAGGTGAAACCCCATCTCTACTAAAAATACAAAAATTAGCCGGGCGTGGTGGCAAGCGCCTATAGTCCCAGCTACTCGGGAGGCTGAGGCAGGGGAATGGCATGAACCCGGAAGGCGGAGCTTGCAGTGAGCTGAGATTGCACCACTGGCACCCCAACCTGGGCGACAGAGTGAGACTCCGTCTCAAAAAAAAAAAAAAGAGAAGAAAGTGATTTGCTCAGGTCACACAGCCAGCAAGGGGGGAGAGCTTAGGTAGTCCAACTCAAATACCATACAGAGCACACTGCTTCTCACACCAAGGCCAATCACTCATTCACATCACACATAGAAATACCTTCCTCTCAAGAGTCTTTTGAAGTATATCCATACAGTGGAATATTATTCAGCCATAAAAAGGAATGATATGTGCTACAACATGGATGAACTTTAAAACATTATGCTAAGTGAAAGAAGACAGACACAAAGACCACATATTGAATGATTCCATTTATATGAAATGTCCAGAATAGAAAACTCCATAGAGACAAAAGGAGATTAGTGGTTGCCAAGAGCTGGGAGGGAGGTGGGCAGATGAAGAGTGACTACTAATGAATACGGGTTTTGTTTAAGGGTAATGAAAACATTCTGGAATTAGTGATGATGGTTTTTTAGCTTTATGAATACAGTGAAAACGACTGAATTATACATTTTTCTTTTTCTTTTTTTTTTTAAGATGGAGTCTCGCTGTGTCGCCAGCCTGGAGTACAGTGGTGCGATCTCGGCTCACTGCAACCTCTGCCTCCTGGGTTCAAGTGATTCTCCTGCCTTAGCCTCCCGAATAGCTGGGATTACAGGCGCCTGCCACCATGCCTAGCTAATTTTTTGTATTTTTAGTAGAGACGGGGTTTCACTATGTTGGCCAGGCTGGTCTCGAACTTCTGACCTCAGGCGATCCATCCACCTCGGCCTCCCAAAGTGCTGGGATTACAGGTGTGAGCCACCGCACCTGGCCTCATGAAGTCTTATTAATAGGAGTCAGGGACCTGTTAAGATTGACAGTCTCTCACCAAGCAAGACAAGCACCTACCACTTATCAGTATTGCTGAGTGTTGGAGTCCCCACCTTGTTAAAGTTTTTTTGTTTCTTTGTTTTTGAGACAAGGTCTCACCCTGTTGCCCGGGATGGAGTGCATTGGTGCAATCTCCAGATTCAAGCGATTCTCCTGTCTCAGCCTCCTGAGTAACTGGGATTACAGGCACGCACCACCACCCCAGGCAAATTTTTTATTTTTAGTAGAGATGGGGTTTTGTCATGTTTGTCAGGCTGGTCTGGAACTCCTGGCCTCAAGTGGTCCGCCTGCCTCGACCTCCCAAAGTACTGGGATTTCAGGCATAGAGCCACCACACCACTCTACCTTGTTAAAGTTTTTTGTTTGTTTGTTTGTTTGAGACGGAGTCTCGCTCTGTCGCCCAGACTGGAGTGCAATGGCGCGATTTCGGCTCACTGCAAACTCTGCCTTCCACGTTCAAGCCATTCTCCTGCCTCAGCCTCTAGAATAGCTAGGAATACAGGCAGCGCACCACCACACCGGACTAATTTTTTTTTTTTTTTTTGAGACGGAGTCTCGCTCTGTCGCCCGGGCTGGAGTGCAGTGGCTGGATCTCAGCTCACTGCAAGCTCCCCCTCCCAGGTTCACGCCATTCTCCTGCCTCAGCCTCCCGAGTGGCTGGGACTACAGGCGCCTGCCACCTCACCCGGCTTGTTTTTTGTATTTTTTAGTAGAGATGGGATTTCACCGTGTTCGCCAGGATGATCTCGATCTCCTGACCTCGTGATCTGCCCGTCTCGGCCTCCCAAAGTGCTGGGATTACAGGCTTGAGCCACCGCACCCGGCCCCCACTAATTTTTTTTTTTTTTTTTT
>NW_016808231.1:1451829-1466025 GCF_001698545.2 Rhinopithecus bieti | reverse complement strand
CCGGCTAGTTTTTTTTTGTATTTTTTAGTAGAGACAGGGTTTCACCGGGTTAGCCAGGATGGTCTCGATCTCCTGACCTTGTGATCCGCCTGTCTCGGCCTCCCAAAGTGCTGGGATTACAGGCCTGACTAATATTTTTTAGTAGAGATGGGGTTTCACCACGTTGGCCGGAGTGGTCTCGAACTCTTGACCCCAAGTGATCCACCCGTCTCAGTCTCCCAAAGTGTTGGGATAACAGTCATGAACCACTGTGCCCGGCCACCTTCTTAAAGTTTTAAAAAAAGAAATAAGGATGGACACAAAAGATCATATAGACCCTGAGGACTTGGAAACTGAGGTTGCAAGTCAGACACCTCAACTTGGATAAAGGATCTCTGCTCCACTATTAGTTTATGAGTTTGGGCAAGACTAGTAACCTTAAAGTCTCAGCTGCTTCAGGTATCAATGACGAATGATCCCTGTCCTCTGTTTTCTACCTTGACCCCATTCTGACTTGCAAAAATGCCGTTTCTCATAATCCTCAAATGAGTTGCAGAAACTTAAAAGTCAGGCAATTGTGACCTGCCAATGTGCTGACTGAGACCCTGTAGGGGGGGAAAAAAAAGGGAGGGAGGAATAGGGATACTTTTCCTTCCAACCCCATGACCTGATCACATGAGTTATGTGCATTCTGGATCCCGGGTCACCAGATAACTAACATTCTAACCTTTGAACGTGGTCCCTCAACTGGCCAGGACCTAGCTCTCCCAGAGACAGTTGACCGCTCCTCTGAGCCTGCTGAGTGTTTTCTATTTGCCCAACCACAGCTCTCCCGGAGAAGCAAAAACTGCTCCAGTATGTATCTAAACCATGAACCAAACTTCCTAACGCACGGAAGAGCCCTGGCGGGAGCCATGCCACTAAATCAGACAGTGGCTGTACTGGAAGGTGGAAAGGACTATTTGTCCTTTCGTGTCCTTTAAGTACTTCTGTACTTATCTCTGTGTGTCAGTTCCTCCACCTGCACCTGGTTATGAAAGTTAGTGCACTTAAAACAGGGCCTGGCATATCGCAAAAGGAATGTGAACGCTATCATTCTTTCTTTCAAAAATTTCTACCGGCCGGGCGTGGTGGCTCACACCTGTAATCCCAGCACTTTTGGAGGCTGAGGCGGGCGGATCACGAGGTCAACAGATCGAGACCATCCTGGCCAACGTGGTGAAACCCATTCTCGACTAAAAGCACAAAAATTAGCTGGGCGAGGTGGCGGGCGCCTGTAGTCCCAGCTCCTAGGGAGACTGACGCAGAATTGCTTGAACGCGGGAGGCGGAAGTTGTAGTGAGCCGAGATCGTGCCACTGCACTCCAGCCTGGGCCACAACAGCGAAACTCCGTCTCAAAAATAAACTTGTGCCAATAACTTGTATTAGTTTTATGGCTAAGGTTTGCTTTTAAACATTTTCTTGATCATTGTTTTACAGGAACGTCTCTTTAATGGAAATTTTGAAACTTATTTTTGCCTCCTCCAAATCCCGTAACCCCAATTTGAAGCATAAAGTTGCAAACTATGGAGATGAATTTGCGGAAGGGTATGTCTTTTCTTTTCCATGAAAACTCAGAATCACATCTCAAAAGGTGTAGGCACTTTCAAGAACGCTTCATCCGCCCGCTTTAAGCACGCGCACCAAGGAAAGAGTTTGGGGAGCGAGCGCCTCGGGCTTCCCCGGATGAGTTTTCCCCCTCCCCGGCCAGAGAAAGAGCGCCCAGCTCCGCCATTACAGCGTGCGAGGGAAAATGGAGGCGCCTGGTCCACCCGCCCGCCGGCGCCTGCGTCCCGGGCGTCTATCCCGGCCCGGGAGGCGGCTGCGGCTGGAGAGGGAGGGCGAGGGAACTAGTGCAGTGTCGCGCCCCACCCTGCGCCTGAGGGCAGTGCCGGCGAGCCCGGCTCCGGCCCTGAAAGTCCGCTCCAGGCCGCTCCAGACCACGAGCCATTCCGCAGGTTTTCAGCGCTCCGTGCTTTCCCTCCAGCCCTTTGTGTCCTAGCGCGCGTCGGAAGGAACGCGGGAACGCGCGCCGTGCTGTGCGCCTGCGCAAGGGGGCAGGCGGTGCGCCCTGCCTGGAGTCGAGAGTGGGCGCGGCTCCCGGCCGCTCCGCCCCGGCCCGCCTTCGCTCCGCCCCTCGCCCGCCATTTCGTGCTCCGCCGCGTCCTCTGCGCCTGGCGCGCGGGGCCGCCGCGTGATGGACGCCCGGAAGTCGGCACAACAAATGCCCAAGCGCCGGGACTTCGCTGTCTGCAGGTCATTCTGCTGCCCGCGGAGCGAAGATGGGGCCTAGAGCTTGCGGCGGTGCCCAAGTATGGGGGGAATTGGGCGCGTCCGCCTCCTCCAGAAGGGTCTGCAGGTTGGCCTCGGGGGTGTGCACGTCCTTGTGTGTGCAGAACCCTGAGGCATGCTCCTTTCTGTGTATGCACAACCTCGGAAGTGTGCACATACCCTTGCTTACACTCCCTAGCACGCACACCCAAACTCTGGCATGCACGAACCCGCGGGTTTCCACGTTTTCGTATGTGCACGACCTCGAGGATGTACTTGGACCCGACAGTGTCCGCATTTGTGTTTGCACAGGTCCAGGTGTGCACGGACACGTGCATTCAAGAATCTGGTGGTTCACAGGAGCCGCTGTTTGCGTGACCCGGGGATGTACGTGGACCCGCGAGTGCAAGCCCCACCTCCGCTGTGGCCCACTGACACGATCCTGTTTCCGGCCTGTTTTGGATTCATTTGCACTTGCCCAGTTTACATGCAAAGCGTAACCTGCCGGCCACCCCAAGCAATTTTTAACCTTTCCTTCTTTCTTCACCGATTTGTGGGCTCCTGCCCTGGACCCAACTTTGCACTTGGGGGCACGCGGTGATAGTGACTCAGAGCGTGAAACCAGTGGGAGAAACGCCCAGAAATAGGCAGTTAAGGACAACCTGAGGCCGCTGTGAAGGAGGCGCATGGCTCGCCAATGACAGGGGAAGCGGCCTGGAGGAAGCCGTGCGCCGAGAGTAGGGCGTGGGGTAGAGGGAATGGGGTAATGGCCCAGGACTGTTTGGGGAGGCATTCAGTCTCATTTGAGAGGACGGTGGGTGGAAGCAGAGGAGGCAGGTGATGGAGAGGAGAGTGCGTGGGGAAAGAGGACCTGTTGGTGAGGGTCAGGGGGCAGAAGACCTCGGCAGGCTCTGAAGTGAGAGCTCGCAGGGCCTGGCCTGCCCGGGGAGCAGTGGGGAGAAGCAGCTAGGGCCTGGGGGCAGAGCCCGTGTGCCCAACTGTTGACACCTTCTCGGGCTGCTGCTCCTCGTGGCTTGTGGAGCACAGGCCTCTTCCCGGGCGAGGGACTCGGACTGCAGGCTCCAGCCCTGCACTGCCATTAAAGGCCTGGGCAGGCTGCCTGCGTAAGAACAGTACCTCTGCTGGTGGAAATGGAGGGAGACGCCGCGGCACAGAGGACCTGTCCCAGACATGCGGGATGGCAAGCATCGGAGCTGGCGTGGCTGCTGAGGTCCCCTGGTGAGGCCCTCCTTGTCTCTCCCTCAGCGGCCTAGTCATCTCAGATTTTTTTTTTTTTTTTTTTTTTTTTGAGACGGAGTCTCTGTCGCCCAGGCTGGAGTGCAGTTGGCACTGTGTGGGCTCACTGCAACCTCTGTCTCCTGGGTTCATGCACTCCTGACCTCAGGTGATCCGCCTGCCTCAGCCTCCCAAAGTGCTTGGGATTACAGATGTGAGCCACCGCGCCTGGCCGGTCCTGTGTTTATGGTTACAGATACTCTCCAATCGTGCTCACGGAAAACCTCTCCCCTGAAGTATCTCCGGTTCTATCGAGAATCCCTGTCCACGAGGTCCCCAGTGTGTCTGTCCCCAGCTCGTTGGAACATGTCTCATGAGGGAGCAGGGGCCACTTCACACACTTTGCAGTACAGCCGTTTTGCTGTAGGCCAGATCTTTTTTCTTTTTCCTTTTTTTGGACACAGAGCCTTGTTCTCTTTCCCAGGCTGGAGTGCAGGGGTATGATCTCAGCTCGCTGCAACCTCTGCCACCTGGGTTCAAGCGATTCTCCTGCCTCAGTCTGCTGAGCAGCTGGGATTACAGGCATGCACCACCACACCTGGCTAATTTTTGTATTTTTAGTAGAGATGGGGTTTCACCATGTTGTCCAGGCTGGTCTTGAACTCCTGGCCTCAAGTGATCCACCCGCCTCAGCCTCCCAAAGTGCTGGGATTACAGGCACTAGCCAATGCGCCCGTCCTAGGCCAGAGTTTTTTTTTTTTTTTTTTAATGAGAGAGAGTCTCGCTTTATTGCCCAGGCTGGAGTGCAGAGGTGCAATTTCGGGATTACAGGCACATGCTACCACGCCTGGCTAGTTTTTTTGTATTTTTAGTAGAGACGGGGTTTTGTTGGCCAGGCTGATCTTGAACTGCTGACCTCAGGTGGTACTCCCGCCGCAGCCTCCCAAAGTGCTAGGATTACAGGCGTGTGCCACCGCGCCCAGCCTAGACCAGATCTTTATCTGAAATGGAAATGAAGGCTTTTTTCTGTCACCCCAAAAATACTTTCTGAGCACATGCTCTGTTAGGCCTGTGTCTGGACTAGAGATAGAGCCGTGGAGCAGTTCCTGCCTGTAAGGAACATAGAGACCCAAGTCGCAGGACATGAGGGTCCAGAAGCAGACAAACAGCTTCTTTCCACTAGATACAGTGATGCAGAAAGTCTGCACCTGGGCCTGCCTTCACCCCTCCCCCCACCCAGCCCCGTGCATCTTGAATTAAAACAGAGAAGGTGGGGATTGGATGGTGGCCGGCCCTTCTCCCCACCAAGGGAGTGGCCTTGCCAGGCACTGCCTTTCTCTTTCCCAGTCCTGAGCATGGCCCCCAGGCCCTGCTTCTGGGAGTAACAGGGAGTTGACTGCACTCTCTGGGACACCAGTTGGGACCGTCCTCGGAAGGGGATGGGGAGAGTCCTCAGTGCAGAGCAGTCTGCAGGGAGGCCATGGTGGGGCCATCCCACTGACTTCCCTCAGCACCGTATCTGGGGAGCTGTGCCCCCCGGGGAGATGGGGTGAAGGGGCCAGTGTCTCGCCCTGTAGCCGTTGTTCCTGTGACACTCAGGCGTCAGGGCAGGTTGTGCCACTTTTTTTTTTTTTTTTTGAGACGGAGTCTCGCTCTGTCGCCTGGGCTGGAGTGCAGTGGCAGGATCTCAGCTCACTGCAAGCTCCGCCTCCCGGGTTCACGCCATTCTCCTGCCTCAGCTTCCGGAGTAGCTGGGAGTACAGGCGCCCGCCACCTCGCCCCGCTAGTTTTTTGTATTCTTAGTAGAGACGGGGTTTCACCGTGTTAGCCAGGATGGTCTCGATCTCCTGACCTCGTGATCCGCCCGTCTCAGCCTCCCAAAGTGCTGGGATTACAGGCTTGAGCCACCGCGCCCGGCTGGTTGTGCCACTTTAATCTACCAGCAGGGCCAAGGCCTGGAGCCCTCTGAGATCTGCTCTAAACAAGGGCTGCATCCTTCGAAGTAGGTGAGGTGGTCTCATCTGTAGAACAGGCAGGTTTCCTACTTTCTCCAAAGGCCCCAGGACCTGGGTGATGTCGTTCTCCCTCAAGGGTCCTCTCCTTCAGCACAGGGCTCCAGAGGCAGCTCTCCATGCCACCCCACTCCTGAGCAGGCGGCCGGAGCTGCCCCCTCTGAATGCCGCACTGGGCCAGGGGTCCGTGCCTGGGAAACACCTGGTGGGGAATGCTCTGGCCCTCAAGAGTAAACAACAGGGATCTAGATGATGCCACCGTCCTCAGCCTCTGACCTCCAAAGGAGCCACATTCGAGAAGGGGGGGGTCCCTCCACAAATGAGATGGCAGAAGAATAAATGCCGCCCTGTGCCTGCCGACTTCCTGCAGAGGTCTGTGGGCTCGTGTAAATAATTGAATGGAAAACTTCAGAAGGAAGGTAGCCCATGGGAGCCTGGCCTTGCCCGCCAGAAAGCAGGTTATAAAATGTTTCCCATGTAAGCGGTGGCTGCGGGGAGTCAGGATGCCTAGTTACAACCCCGAGAAGTAAGGCTGCCCTGGGCTCCCAGGGGAAACACTGGGCCGGGCGGGTGGGAGCTCTTCATGGAGTAGATCCCTCCCGGCCACCCCCAACTCCTAGTCTCCTGGGTGTGGTAGCTCCAAGATCTCAAAGCCCAATCGCTGAGCCCGGTGGTCTCCGATGTGTCCTACCCTCCCTCCTGCTGCACAGGCAGCTTGTGTTGCTGGGGAGTAAGGGGAGATTTCCGGCCAGCACGAGCAAAGCCAGGCAGGGTGAACCCTGAGGCGGTGCAGCAGGAGGACCACCGAGTGTGGCCCTCACACCCCACATCCGGCGCTCTCCCTGCCTTGTCCTTAGATGAGGCCTGAGGTGAATTGGAGGCTGGGCCGATTCCCCACCCCTGGCCTCAGGGCGGTTCCTCCTGGGTCCAACTGCCCCAACCCAAGCCATCTGGGAGGCCCGCCTGGGCGGGGAGAGAGGGAGGGAGGACCCGTGTGGAGCCACTGCCCGGCCCCCGAGGCACAAACATTTCCTTATGTGGTGGCTCTGAGTGCCCAGGCGGCGCCCTAGAGGCTGCTGGGGAGGGCCAGGGCCGGACACACCCTGGGTGATCGCAGAAGCAGAGCCCCTGGCCAACAGGATGTTGGCCTCATGTTGTGGAGGAAAGGACCCCCAGCCCGCTCTTTGTCCCCTGGAGTGGTCCACAGTAATTCCCTAGGAGGAAGTGGTCACCGCTTCTCTACGGGATGTTTCCCCGAATTCCCCCTGTGTTTGCGGGAGACCCTGTGAGATTAGAGGTACAGCAGAGACCCCAGCCCCAGGACAGGAAGGGGGTGGGCTGGCAGGCCCCTAGCCTCAGGGTGCGCCTCCCGCACTGCCCCCCACCCGGCACCAGGCACGATGCTACTCCCTTTGTTTCCGGCAGGCCTTGGGAGCTATATTTGGCGGTGGGGGGGATAACAGGGTGACTCATGGGAGGGACGGCCCGGGGTGGGAAGTGGAGGAGCTGCGTCTCTGGAAATGCAGCTCCCTCTGTTCCCAAGCCTGCCGCAGGTGCTAGCCTTCCATGAGGGCTGAAAGCAAAACAGCCGACAACGCCGGGGCTCCCGCCCTGTAATCCCAGCACTTTGAGAGGTTGAAGGGAGCAGATTGCTTGAGCCCAGGAGTTTGAGACCAACCTGGCCAACACGGTGAGACCCCGTCTCTACAGAAAAAATTAGCCAGGTGTGACAGTGCGCGCCTGTGATCCCAGCTACTGTGGAGGCTGAGGCGGGAGAATCACCTGAGCCTAGGAGTTCAAGGCTGTAGAGAGCCGAGATCACACCACTACACTCCAGCCTGAGCAACAAAACAAGACCCTATCTCAAAAATAAGAGAGAAAGAAAGGAAAGGAGGGAGAGAGGGAGGGAAAGAAAGGAAAGGAAAAGAGAAAAAAGAAAAAAACTGGGCAGAGACAGCATAGCTGCCTCCCACAGCAAAGCAAGGCTCCATGGTCCCTGTACTCACTCTCGGGGTCTAGGACAGTGACCTCAGGGGCACCCCAGCTGTCCAGAGCCTGGTTAGCACACCCCAGCCCTGATCCCCTGGGGTGCCTACTCAGACCTCCGAACTGCCCTAGCTTCTCAGGCCAGTGTCATTTCTCCAAGGTGACAGCCTTTAAAGCAGATTTGAATATCTGACAGGGAGGGTTCCCTATGGGATATGTATTTTGTTGTTTTGTGGCTTTTTTTTTTTTTTGAGCCAGAGTCTCACTCTCACCCAGGCTGAAGTGCAATGGAGCGGTCTCAGCTCACTACAACCTCTGCCTCCTGGGTTCAAGCCATTGTCCTGCCTCAGCTTCCCGAGTAGCTGGGATTACAAGCACCTGCCACTACACTCAAACAAAAAATTTTTGTTTTTGTGCTATTGTTGTTTTTTGAAACACACCTGGCTAATTTTTGTTTTTGTTGTTGTTGTTTGTTTTGAGACAGAGTTTCGCTCTTGTTGCCCAGGCTGGAGCACAATGGCGCAATCTTGACCCACCACAACCTCCACCTCCCAGGTTCAAGCGATTCTCCTGCCTCAGTCTCCCGAGTAGCCAGAATTATAGCCACGTGCCACCAACCCAGCTAATTTTGTATTTTTAGTAGAGATAGGGTTTCTCCATGTTGGTCAGGCCGGTCTCGACCACCTGACTTCAGGTGATCCGCCCGCCTCGGCCTCCCAAAGTGTTGAGATTACAGGTGTGAGCCACTGCGCCTGGCATTTTTGTAGTTTTAGTAGAAATGGGGTTTTGCCATGTTGGCCAGGCTGGTCTCGAACTCCTGACCTCAGGTGATCCGCCTGCCTTGGCCTCCCAAAGTGCTGGGATTACAGGCATGAGCCACCGTGCCTGGCCAGGATATTTTTTAAATGGGGCTCCAGTAAGAACTGTGCTCACTCCAGTGCATCTGGAATTGGTCTGATTTCAGGGAGTATAGGTTGAAGCTGATTACGAAAGTTAACCCTGGTCCAAGAGGCCTTGGCATGCCAGCACCACCCCACCAGGCTGAGGGGAAGAGCCTGCTGGGCCTGGCTGCCAGCTGGCTTTGCGACTCCCATCTTTTCTTACACAGTCCCTTGATACTCGGCTCTCTGGGGTCCGTCCTTAATCCCTCAGTCAAGGGACATGCATCTCTAAACTGCCTTCCTCCCAGCCACTACCCTTACCACCTGACACTGGGAAAGTCACCTCCTGCCTCAGAGCTCCGCTGGCCCCAGCCCAACTTGCCCCATTCTGATTCAGTAGGAATGGGTAGGATTCAAGCCCCCCAGTTCGAGACCCAGTCTTCTGCAGTACACTAGGATCCCAGAGCTGAAATAGAGAATCCAGTTAATACATCAGTGTATAGACTCTTCAGTTTTAAGATTCTCTTTCCATACGGGGAGGTCTCAGGAATCTGTAGACGGTAGATGGGGAAATGGACACTCAGAAACATCAGACACTTCACAATGCAGATGCTGATAAAATGGCCAAACCTCGGGTTCAAAGGGACCTTAGTGGTCATCTCATTCAACCCAACTACCCAAAGCAGAAACCTCTTCTACTGCTTCCTGGATTGCTTCCAGCGGCGGGGAACTCACTACCTTGGTATGCTTTTGTTTTGTTTCTTATTTTTGAGATAGGGTCTCTCTTTGTCACCCAGGCTGGATTGCAGTGGCATGATCATGGCTCACTGCAGCCTCGACTTCCTGGGCTGGAGCGATCCTACTGCCTCAATCCCCCACCTCCACCCCAAAGTCGCTGGGACTATAGGTGTGTTCCACCATGCCTGACTGATTTCTGTGTTTTTAGTAGAGGCAGGGTTTTGCCATGTTGCCCAGGCCAGTCTTGAACACCTAGTCTCAAGTGATCCTTCTGCCTTAGTAGAGTGCTGGGATTACGGGTGTGTTCTGTCTCATATGGAATTAAAATTTTCCTTCAGCGTCTGTCCTCATGGTCCTTGTTCTGACTGTGTGTTCTATGAAAGCAGAGTTACAGGGTGGTTTGCTCCCCGCTGCATCCCGCCACCTCACACAGAGCTGGGATGTAGCAGTGTTCAGTGGTTATGCTGTCGGAATGACTGATGAAGCAATACTGAATGTTAGCCATGGTGCCGCCTTGCAGTCATCTACTCTGGGCAGTAAAGCACCAGCTTTTCACACCATCCCACATATGACAGACAGGGTTTCCAGAATATTCTTCATCCTTCCCACCCGTCTACCACATGCAGGTTGCAGAGTTTTGTTTTGTTTTGTTTTGAGATGGAGTCTCACTCTGTCGCCCAGGCTGGAGTGTAGTGGCACGATCTCGGCTCACTGCAAGCTCCACTTCCCGGGTTCATGCCATTCTCCTGCCTCAGCCTCCCGATTAGCTGGGACTACAGGCACCCACCACCACGCCCAGCTAATTTTTTTTGCTTTTGTATTTTTAGTAGAGATGGGGTTTCACGGTGTTAGCCAGGATGCTCTCGATCTCCTGACCTCGTGATCTGCCCGCCTTGGCCTCCCAAAGCGTTGGGATTACAGGCGTGAGCCACCACTCCCAGCCTCAGGCTGCAGAATTCTTTTAAGCAGTGGGCCTCTGCAGTGAACTCAGTTTTCTAGGGCTGTCCTGAATGGCACAGAAATGGAGTGGGGCATGTCACCCCTCGGGGTGCACTTCGTGCTGCTGTCCACACAGGCTGCCCTGTGAGGGCTTATTTCAGCATTACGCCATGGTTGCATCTCTCTGAGCCCCAGGGTGGTCCTTTGTGCAGCAGAGATAGAACTTTAACTTCCGGGGTTTTAGTAAAGCATGGGGCTCCTTGCTTTGTATGGCAATGGTACCATACCCTGGAAGAGGGCAGCCCCAGGCCTTCCTAGGTGGAACCTGTTCAAGGGGCCAACAGTCTCGTTGTGGGGGAAGAAGATGCCAGCGTGTGCCCCTTGCTTGGTTTTCTCAGCGAGCAAGACCTGGCAGTGGGGCTCTCCTAGTCCCCAAGCTGAGAAACCCATAACCAGGTCATCAGCAGGTGTCTGACTGTGGGTGGAGGAGTGTCTGACTGTGGGTGGAGGAGTCCCTGGGCCCCAGGGCTTCTAGGCACTGTGGCTCAGCTTTGCTGGCCCACAGAGTCGCACAGGCATGACGTAGCTGTGTACACACAGTTCTGGGTTAATAAGTGTTTGCTGACTGACTCCCGACGGCAAGGAGGTAGGGAACTGCCGCAGGCTGGTGGCTGGCAGACTTTATATGGCACCTGGGACGCTGGGTCTTCCTGGTCCCCTCTGCCATGAGGACCAGGTCAAATTCACCCTTCTCACCCCAGCCCACAGGTTGCAGATCTTTTTTTTTTTTATTTTGAGACGGAGTTTCGGTCTTGTTGCCCAGGCCAGAGTGCAGTGATGCCATCTCAGCTCACTGCAACCTCTGCCTCCCAGGTTCAAGTGATTCTCCTGCCTCAGCCTCCCAAGTAGCTAGAATTACAGGCGCCCGCCACCATGCCGGGTAATTTTTGTAGTTTTAGTAGAGGCAGGGTTTCACCATGTTGGCCAGGCTAGTCTTGAACTCCTGAGCTCAGGTGATCCACCCACCTTGGCTTCCCAAAGTGCTAGGATTAAAGGCGTGAGCCACCGCGCCCGGCCACACAGGTTGCAGATCTGATGAAGGGCAAGGAGGAGGCTCTGGCTAAGACTAGGCTCGACCTGAACTTGTAGTCCAAAGGCAGGAGGAGTGAGATCCAGACTATCCCAGGAAGGAACTGGGGCCTCTGGAAAACCACAGAGGTTTTCCTCGCCTGAAGGCGTTTTGTGGCAACGTCCCTCAACACAACTACCTGGTGGCCACAGAGGCTCAAGCAGGGTTGGGTGTGGAGGGAAATGGGAGGGGATGGGGTGGGTCAGGGCCATTGCTCCCTGCTGAGTCCCACTGGGGATCATTGTGACAGACAGGAAACCCCTCTGTCTGTGCTGGAAGTCAAAGGAAGATAAAATTTGCCCCACACTGAAAAGGAAAGGAAGACTCAGGAGAGAGGTCCCTCAGGAGGAGGCTTTACTGCCCAAAGGCTCCCAAGGCCTGTCAGGTCAGCGGACACCAGCTATGTCCCAGCAGAAGGTGGCCGGCTCAGCCCAGCTCCAGGAGGACACCAGCTCAGCTCCCACACCATAAGGGCTAGTTGGGCCTGAGAAAGCGCCGGCCTAGATGTGCCAAGGAGAGTTGGCCCCACACCCAGACCTGCACTGCTGACTCCAAGGCAGGCGCCCACCTCACCCTCCTTCCTGCAGGAAGTGTGGCTTTGCAGCAGTGGGTGGTCTGAGGAACTGCCTCCTAGGCCAAGCCCTCTGGCTGGAGACCCCCGGCTACCATCCCAGGTCTCAGGGAGCCCCCTGGAACACACCTGCAGTCCTGCCCAAGGCAGGCTGTGTGTCCTGAAAGAGCCCTGGGGTCCCAGGACAGAGTCTGCCGGCCCTCACTGGCTGGAGAGCCTGGGACAGGTCACTCTACCAGCTGTCCCCCAGTGCTCGGTCCCAGCTCTGCCAGCCAGCATGTAATTTTTCTGCCTCTGAGGGTGTGGGCCACCTGAGCCAGCTGAGCTGAGTGGGCAGGACCAGAGGTCAGGACCAGAGCCTGGGTGCGAAATGCAAACGGCCCCATATGCAAATCACTCAGTTGTTTGTTCCTTCTCTACTGACAAGGGCCAGCCACACCCAGATGCCGAAAAGAGTGCTCATGGCCTGGTCCCTGGGTGTCCTCAAGAGAGGAGTGGGCTGGGCACCTGATGGAGCATAGCAGCCCTAACCTCTGGGGCAGGACCCAGCTGAGCAGTCGGCCCTCTCTCCTCGGAGCCGCCGTGAGCCCTCGGTCCCTGCCCAAGGGAACTCACAGCATTCTGCCTTTCCTGAAATCACTGCTGTCCTGAGTGGAGTCATCCCACAGACCGGCAGTGAGGTCTGTTTCCCCAGGCTCAGGGCAGACTTTCAGTCTGGGGCTGAGGTGGCCCTGTGTGTCTAGGGGCTGATGTAGGCCGACCTTTGAGGAGCTGGCTGGGAATCCCTCCCCCGCCTCCATCACAGGGACCACTGCAGGGTGGTAAACCAGGCCCACAGAGCTGTTTTTTTTTTTTTTTCTCCCGGTCGAGAGAGTCTCACTCTCTCGCCCAAGCTGGAGTGCAGTGGTGCGATCTTGGTTCACAGCAACCTCCGCCTCCTGGATTCAAGCCATTCTCCTGCCTCAGCCTTCTGAGTAGCTGAGATTATAGGTGCCCGCCACCATGTCCGGCTAATTTTTTGTATTTTTAGTAGAGACGGGGTTTAATCATGTTGGCCAGGCTGGTCTCGAACTCCTGACCTCAGGTAATCCACCCGCCTAGGCCCCCTAAAGTGCAGGGATTACAGCCATGAGCCACTGCGCCTGGGAAAGATCCTAGGCTGGGAGGGAGCTAAGCTTGGGACCTTGCCTCGAAGGATGCTGAGCAGGGTGACTCCAGTACTGGGTGGGTAGCAGTCCCCTGAGGCTGTGGGTGGCAGACAGCTGGGCCACGGGGGCCCTGGGGAGCCCCAGATGTTGTCTCTTTCAGCTCACTGCTTCTCAGAATGTGAGGGGGAGACTGGGGAGGCCACAAGGAGGAGCCGAGGGTCCCCCACGGGGGTTTACTGAGGAGTAGACAGTGTGGGAGTGGGCCATCTGTCCCCGGGCTGCACGGCCAGGGAGGGGCTTCCTAATATCAGCAGGCAGGGCTGCCCTCAGGCCCACCTCCCCCAGGAGTGCACGGCAGGGGCACCTGGCTCAGGGCTGAGTGGAATGAGATGGGTCCAGAGCACCCCCTGTACACCATGAGGCTCAGGTGAACCTGGGAACGTTCAGGGAAAGGGATAGGAGAAACGGGAGGCCTGAAAGGGAGGGTCCTGGCCTGAGGGCAGATGGGGAGGGAGGGCCCACCAGCAAGCTGCTTCCCTCTGGTCTGCTGGAGGCATCAAAATCACCCTAGCCCAGGCCCCACCTGACAGCCCTTTCAGACCCTGGGCAGGAACCAAGGTTCTGATTTCACGGCAGACCTTGTTTTCCACCAAAATCACTGAGCCCTGATTCTTGAGGGTCCTTGAAATCTCCCCTAAGAGCTTAGTCAGAGCCTTGGAGGAAGGAGGCATGGGGGGAAGAGCCTCAGATCTGGGAGGCCGGGTCTAGAAGGTCTGGCCCATCCTTGGGACCCTAGAACCTGGTCCCTGAAAGGCATGGCCCCTCCTGAGGCACTGACTCTGGGCACTGAAGCCCCGCCCAGGGCTCTCACTTCCAAGTCCCCCCAACCCTGGGCCACTAGGAAATCGCTGCTTCCTCCCCTTCCCCACCCTTCCTCTTAGGCTCCTCCTCCTCCCATCCAGCAGGGAAAAGAGGGCCCGCCCCCCGCCTCAAGGCATCCCACTTCCTGCCTCTCACCAGCAAACAGCTCCCAATCCCAATCCTTAGTGAGCAAAGAGGTGTGACTGACTCCTCCCAGCCAGGTTCCACCACTTTGCTGGTGCCGACTCCATTTGTCCCTCCTGTTGGGTCTTCCAGGTCCCTCCTGTGTTCACATGAGGTGCTCCAGCCCACCTCCCTCCTGCTTCCCTGACTTCACAGCCTCCATATACATATATGTGTGTGTGTGTGTGTGTGTGTATATATATATATATATATATTTTTTTT
>NW_016808231.1:1447518-1451642 GCF_001698545.2 Rhinopithecus bieti | reverse complement strand
TTTGTCTCAGGAAACTGCTATGGGAAATTCCACGTAAGGCAACTTGGATGGTGAAGAACTTCTTAAATTTAATTTTTAGTTTTTTTAGAGACAGGGTCTCGCTATTTTGCTCAGGCTGGACTGCAGTGACTATTCATAGATGCAATCATAGCTCACTATAGCCTCAAACTCCTGGGCTCAGGTGATCCTCCCACCTCAGCCTCCCAAGTAGCTGGGACTATAGGCATGGACCACTGCGCTCCGTTCTTTTTTTTTTTTAAGATGGAGTTTTGCTCTGTCGCCTAGGCTGGAGTGCAGTGGCGAGGTCCCGGCTCACTGCAACCTCCACTTCCCGGGTTCAAGTGATTCTCCTGCCTCAGCCTCCAAGTAGCTGGGATTACAGGCGCCCACCACCACGCCCGGCTAATTTTTTTTGCATTTTCAGTAGAGATGGGTTTCGCCATGTTGGCCAGGCTGGTCTCAAACTCCTGACCTCAAGTGATCCGCCCACCTCAGCCTCCCAAAGTTCTGGGATTACAGGCGTGAGCCACCAAGCCCGGCCCCACAGCCTCCTTCTTGAAAGAGATGCCCACACCCCATCTGCACCTCCTCCTCCCTTCCTCACTCCTCAGCGGCTGGCCACCTGCGGCTGTTCCAAGGATCTTCTGCAGAGTCCGGTCCAGCCAACCCAACCGACCACGCACCTACCTGGCTCCATGTTCATGTCTTTTGAGCCCTCCTCTTCTCCGCCCCATGGGTGCCCGTTTCTCCGGGCCTGCCTCTCTGCCCTCCTGTCCTCACCGCAGGCCCCTCTTTCTACCTGGGCCTTGGGCTAGCACTCTGCCTCTGAGAGTGGAAGTGAGGAGGCTGGGAACGAGCGCTGGCATAGGGCACCCTGGGTGCAAAGAGGCCTCACTGTGTACCAGCTGGATGGCCTTGGTTTCCTCAAGCGTAAAGTGAGTTTGGTAATGTGCAATTGGCCTCCAGGTCCTGTGAGGACTTAGAGGCACACGTCCAAGTAGCTGCTGCACACCGTGGGGGCTGAGCTTTGCCCAGTGGACTCTGGCACCAGTGCTTTCAGCCACAATGAGAGGTTTGCAGAGGGCTTCATAGGTCAGCAGGCATTTGGGCTGATCTGGGAGTCCCAGTGACCCGAGCAGCCACACACATTCCCACACAGCTGAGCGCATTACTCTTCCGAGCAAGGGGCGGGCACGTTTTGAAGGCCTCAGCCATTTGCACGGAACACCGTGTTCTGTCTGCTGCCACTGGTCCCAAGGAGGACGAATCTCCTCAACCGTACCCCACCCTGGGCATCTCCACCCAGAGCTCTGGGCTGGCAGCAGGTGGGTTAACTCCTGGCCTGACTCCAGAAGGGATGGCCCCTTAGCCTGCAAACCCCTCTAGACTCCTGGCATCCCTCCCCTCACGCACGGCCCCTCTACCCTCCGACCGAAGGGCACATGGGCTCCCCCAGGTGGCCAAATGCACCAAGGCCAGAAATTGGGGAGTCCGGCAAAGACTCACGGCAAACAGCTCGCTGCTTCCATCCCGTAAATACAGTTCCCTGGTGGGCCCAGGTGTTCTGACTTGGGATTTGGAAAATCAGACCACCTGTATGTGGATTTGCGTCTATAGGAAGCCAGCGGCTTTGCAGCCCAGGTGTCATAAAGTATTCTTAGCAGGCTGCAGGGAACTGCTTGCAGCCATTCTAAAGCTGAGGCAGGGTTTAGAATGACACACTCTGCCATGTGTCATGGGTCACAGGACACAGAGATATGGGGACAGGAAACAGCCCAGAGGCCCAACTCGAAGCCAGAAATGCACCAGTAACCACCATCATGTATTACGTGCCTCTGTGTGCTTGTCACCATACTCAAGGCTTTCCGTCCCTCGTCTCATTTACTTCTCACAACAGCCTAGGAGATAGGTACTCTTATTCTCCCCATTCAGCAGATGAGGAAACTGAGGCTGAAGTTAAATCCTTTGTCTAGAATCACACAGCTAGACAAAGCCTGAACTTGAACTCAAACATGTCTGCCTCCCAGCTCTTTGCTCTTTTATTTTCTTTTTGAGACGGAGTCTCGCTTTGTTGCCGAGGCTGGACTGCAGTGGTGTGATCGTGGCTCACTGCAAGCTCTGCCTCCCGAGTTCACACCATTCTCCTGCCTCAGCCTCCTGAGTAGCTGGGACTACAGGCGCCTGCCACCACCCCCGGCTGATTTTTTTGTATTTTTAGTAGAGATGGAGTTTCACCTTGTGAGCCAGGATGGTTGCGATCTCCTGACCTCGTGATCCACCCGCCTCGGCCTCCCAAAGCGCTGGGATTACAGGCGTGAGCCACTGCACCCGGCCTTTAGCTCTTTGCTCTTATGCAGGCCTGCCCGTGCACGGGAAGATGACCTGGCCAAGTAACTAGAGAGCCACGAGTATACTCGTGAGATGTTCATGAACGAGGATGTGCAACTCCTTACCCCAGAAGCGTGTGCAGCGGGTGCTCCACAAATGCAGCTGGAACACGGGGAATGCGTACACATGAGAAACAGGAAGGGAGGGCCCAGCTTTCCCCCAAGCAGCACACACAGGCACCCAGGGGCCCTGACACCTGCCAACAGCAAGATGTGTACAAGACTTAGGGTTTGGGTACTGGTCCTTCTAGACCACGGACACCTAGACACCATTGAGTGAACCAAGATCCAGAAAGTTCCAGTGACAGGTTGTGACCCACTCTCGGCTTACTGGCAGGCTGAGCTCCAGCATTCTCAGACCCAGACAGGTTCCTGGAGACAGCCATGCACAAGCAGGGGACACATCCGCGAATGTGGGCTCAATCACACAGGGCTCCACCCACACATACATCTTCCAAAGACAAAACCTGCTGCCACCATCTGTGCAGACACAGTTGAACACTTGGCCTCTTGGGCACACAGTTCAGCTCACAATGACAAGCACACACACAGACACACAGAGAGACACAGACACACGCACACATAATACACACAGACACACAAACACACACACATGAAAGGGGATCTCAGAGAGAAGGGGAAGAAAGGAGGAGCTGGCTCAGGAGCTGAAAATCCCTGCAGGCCCTCAGACATGCAGGGCCTAAGCCCTGGGCTCGGGCTCCTGGGCTGCAGACTCTGTCCTCAGGTGGCTGCCACCCACCTTCTGGGGCCCTGTCTGTCTTCTGCCTTCTGTCCTCCTTTTTTGTTTATTTATTTTTATGTATTTATTATTATTTTTATTATTATTATTTTTTTTTTGAGACGGAGTCTTGCTCTGCCACCTAGGCTGGAGTGCAGTGGCCGGCTCTCAGCTCACTGCAAGCTCCGCCTCCCGGGTTCACACCATTCTCCTGTCTCAGCCTCTCGAGTAGCTGGGACTACAGGCGCCCGCCTCGTCGCCCGGCTAGTTTTTTGTATTTTTTAGTAGAGACGGGGTTTCACCGTATTAGCCAGGATGGTCTCGATCTCCTGACCTTGTGATCCACCCGTCTCGGCCTCCCAAAGTGCTGGGATTACAGGCTTGAGCCACCGCGCCCGGCCTGTATTTATTATTTTTGAGACAGAGTCTCGCTCTGTCACCCAGGCTGGAGTGCAATGGTGAGATCTTCGCTCACTGCAACCTCCATCTCCCCGGTTCAAGCAATCCTCCTGCCTCAGCTTCCCAAGTAGCTGGGACTACAGGCACATGCCACCACACCCAGCTACTTTTTTTGTATTTTGAGTAGAGACAGGGTTTCACCATGTTGGCCAGGCTGGTCTCGAACGCCAGACCTCAGATGATCTGCCCTCGCTTGGCTTCCCAAAGTGCTGGGATTACAGGTGTGAGCCACCGTGCCCAGCCTGCCCTCCCATTTTAGTTAGTTACTATTATTATTATTTTTGAGATAAGCTCTCACTCTGTCACCCAGGCTGGAGTGCAGTGGCGCCATCACAGTTCATGACTCGCGGCAGCCTCCTAGGCTCCAGTGATTCTCTCACCTCAGCCTCCCAACTAGCTGGGACTACAGGAGTCATCTACCACACCCAGCCACGTGGCTAATTAAAAAAATTTTTTTGTAGAAATTGCGGAGGCCGGGCGCGGTGGCTCAAGCCTGTAATCCCAGCACTTTGGGAGGCCGAGGCGGGCGGATCACGAGG
>NW_016808231.1:1435631-1443832 GCF_001698545.2 Rhinopithecus bieti | reverse complement strand
TTTTTTTTTTGAGACGGAGTCTTGCTCTGCCACCTAGGCTGGAGTGCCGTGGCCGGCTCTTAGTTCACTGCAAGCTCCGCCTCCCGGGTTCACACCATTCTCCTGTCTCAGCCTCTCGAGTAGCTGGGACTACAGGCGCCCGCCTCGTCGCCCGGCTAGTTTTTTGTATTTTTTAGTAGAGACGGGGTTTCACCGTATTAGCCAGGATGGTCTCGATCTCCTGACCTTGTGATCCACCCGTCTCGGCCTCCCAAAGTGCTGGGATTACAGGCTTGAGCCACCGCGCCCGGCCTGTATTTATTATTTTGAGACAGAGTCTCGCTCTGTCACCCAGGCTGGAGTGCAATGGTGAGATCTTCGCTCACTGCAACCTCCATCTCCCCGGTTCAAGCAATCCTCCTGCCTCAGCTTCCCAAGTAGCTGGGACTACAGGCACATGCCACCACACCCAGCTACTTTTTTTGTATTTTGAGTAGAGACAGGGTTTCACCATGTTGGCCAGGCTGGTCTCGAACGCCAGACCTCAGATGATCTGCCCTCGCTTGGCTTCCCAAAGTGCTGGGATTACAGGTGTGAGCCACCGTGCCCAGCCTGCCCTCCCATTTTAGTTAGTTACTATTATTATTATTTTGAGATAAGCTCTCACTCTGTCACCCAGGCTGGAGTGCAGTGGCGCCATCACAGTTCATGACTCGCGGCAGCCTCCTAGGCTCCAGTGATTCTCTCACCTCAGCCTCCCAACTAGCTGGGACTACAGGAGTCATCTACCACACCCAGCCACGTGGCTAATTAAAAAAATTTTTTTGTAGAAATTGCGGAGGCCGGGCGCGGTGGCTCAAGCCTGTAATCCCAGCACTTTGGGAGGCCGAGGCGGGCGGATCACGAGGTCAGGAGATCGAGACCATCCTGGCTAACACGGTGAAACCCCGTCTCTACTAAAAAGTACAAAAAACTAGCCGGGTGAGGTGGCGGGCGCCTGTAGTCCCAGCTACTTGGGAGGCTAAGGCAGGAGAAGGGTGTGAACCCGGGAGGCGGAGCTTGCAGTGAGCTGAGATCCGGCCACTGCACTCCAGCTTGGGCGACAGAGCGAGACTTCGTCTCAAAAAAAAAAAAAAAAAAAGAAATTGCGGGGAGGGGTCTCACTATGTTCCCTCTGCTGCTCTTGAACTCCTGGGCTCAAGCGATCCCCCTGCCTCAGCCTCCCAAAGCAAAGCACTGGGATGACAGGCATGAGCTACCTTGTCTGGCCACCTTCCTGTTTTAAACGCTGAGCCAAGGCCTGAAATGCCCATGATGACCACCAGAGAGCGGATGAGCATCAAATAATCCCTTCAGCTAGCCTCCTTCCAAAACCCTCCTCATTCATTCCCAAACATGTATTAAGCACCCATTTGTGCCAGGTCCTGGGACACAGAGAAGAAAGGTGGGGGAAAGTAGGGGAAAGGCGATTAGGGCAAGGGAGGAGATGTGTGCCTACAGTTTGGTGGGACTGGAGGTTCGATTTGGGGGAAAGGTGTTGGCGGGGGGGGCTGGATAAAAAACACCCAGCTAGAATGTACTGAGTATCAGCAGCGTTCCAAGCTGTTCCAGAGTTTGTTTTGTTTTTTCTTTTTTGAGATGGAGTTTCGCCCTTTTTGCCCAGGGTGGAGTGCAATGGGGCAATCTTGGCTCACCGCAACCTCCGCCTCCTGGGTTTAAGCAGTTCTCCTGCCTCAGCCTCCTATGTAGCTGGGATTACAGGCATGCACCACCATGCCTGGCTAATTTTGTATTTTTAGTAGAGATGGGGTTTTACCATGTTGGTCAGGCTGGTCTTGAACTCCTGACCTCAGGTTATTTGACCGCCTCAGCTTCCCAAAGTGCTGGGATTATAGGCGTGAGTCACTGTGCCTGGCCAAGAGTTGGTCTTGCTCTGTCACCCAGGCTGGAGTGCAGTGGTGCCATCTTGGCTCACTGCAACCTCCGCCTCCTGGGTTCAAGCGATTCTCCTGCCTCAGCCTCCCGAGTAGCTGGGATTACAGGCACTCATCACCACACCTGGCTAATGTTTGTATTTTTAGCAGAGACGGGGTTTCACCATCTTAGCCAGGCTGGTCTTGAACTCCTGACCTTGTGACCTACCTCGGCCTCCCATAGTGCTGGGATTGCAGGTGTGATCCACTGTGCCTGGCCCAGAGTTTTTTTGTTTTGTAACATGCATTAACTCATTTACTCCATGACTGTATGAACTAGGTATGTAGTATAACTTCCATGATTCTACTTATTATTGGTAGTCAGGGAGACATAACGAGAGTTACTACCCCACCAGGTTGTTGTAGGGATTAAACAACTCAGCATAAGTATGTGTAAAGCACTCAGAAAATTGCTCTGTTGTTATTGTCATCCTCATTTTATAGATGGGGAAACTGAGACACAGTTAGCAAGGAGAAGAGATCATGAGCAGGCTGGTTCCAGTGCATGAGTGGAGGAGCCCAGGGCAGTGGCTGGGGAGCAGAACAGGAGAGGTAGGGGCATGTGGGGCATCTGAGTGGAGGAGAAGCATGGGGGCCCAGCCCTACCCTCTGGCCTTGACCTGGGAGAGGGCCTCCATATCCCCAGGGCTGAAGATAAAGGAAAAACAGCCTCCAGATCCCTCTGCCTCATCTTTCTTAGAGAGCCTGGGGAGGGTGTGGGGACCACTTCCCTAAACTCTAGCTCCTTTCTGTTTGGGGCTCATGGGGCTCAGGGCTCCACAGGGATGGGCCTCTGGACCAGCCTCTCATCTGGCCTGGCACCCTAGCCCTGGCCCATGCATCGGGGACAAGGGGCCCACCCACTCTTTGTGGCTGTGTCGCTGCCAGTCCCCCAACATCTGGGCAGAGTGAGAACATCCCTCCATCCCCCTACACACGTTGAGGCTTTACTCCCACAAAACCCTCTTTTTTTTTTTTTTTTGAGACAGAGTCTCGCTCTGTCGCCCAGGCTGGAGTGCAGTGGCACGACCTCGGTTCACTGCAACCTCCGTCTCCCGGATTTAAGCAATTCTCCTGCCTCAGCCTCCCAAGTAGCTGGGGCCACAGGCGCATGCCACCATGCCTGGCCAATTTTTTGTATTTTTACTAGAGATGGGATTTCACCGTGTTAGCCAGGAGGGTCTTGATCTGCTGACCTCGTGATCCGCCCGCCTCGGCCTCTCAAAGTGCTGGGATTACAGGCGTGAGCCACCGCGCCTGGCCTAAAGCCCTCTTTTCTATAGGATCCTATCTAATCTTAACAGCAACTTGGGAGATAGGTCCTTATTATCTTAGTCTCACAACTGCAGGAGCCACGTGGGAAGGAAGGGGCTTGCCCCAGGTCACACAGCTCCTGCCTGGACCAGCTCTGTGCCAGAATTTTTGCCACAAATCATGAGCTCTTACTCCCACCCCCGCCCTGTTCCCTGCACTACGAGACCCTTGGTGGCCATCTAGGGGATGGAAGTAGCTGTCCCTTGCGGATGATGGCCCCTGTGCCGGACTGGGGATGGGGCTACATGAGGCATGGTTCAGAGTCACCAACATTCAAAGGGGCAAAATCTGCATCCAACTTCAGTCCAGGCTGGGAACACCCGGGGAGGCGGGAACCAGCTGTGTGAGGAGCAGAGCCTCCAGAAAGGTGGGGTTGGAGTGGGACGTGCCTGGGCAGGCAAGTGGGGACAAAGAGGGCGCCGGCACACCTGGCGGCCAGGCAGCCCGCGCCCGCCAGCCCAGATTCAAAGTGGAGTCGAGGCTGTGATTGGCGGCCCGGCCCGAGCCCCACCCCTTCTCTCACCTCCCAAGCCGCTGGAAAAGACGCAGGGAGTGGAGTAGGCCCCTCATCCCGCCTTTAACCACCCAGCAGTGGCCTGGCTGGTAGTGAACTGCAAACAACTTCTCCTGCTCCAAACCCTGCCGGGACCCCGCTTGGCATTCTGGCGCCGCCTTCGGTCCCAGTGACTCCTGGAGCTGCCGGGTTCCGGCCATCGAATCACCCCTCCCTAAGCCGTCCTTCAGTCTGCG
The DNA here is from genome assembly GCF_001698545.2 of Rhinopithecus bieti. Lineage (NCBI taxonomy): Eukaryota > Metazoa > Chordata > Mammalia > Primates > Cercopithecidae > Rhinopithecus > Rhinopithecus bieti. Next base: position 1,439,816 of record NW_016808231.1, on the reverse strand, counting down.
GCCTTCTCCACTAACTGGTCTTAATCCCAACCCGCCCTCTCCGATGTCCCCTGTTCTCTGAGCGCTCTCCCAGTCCAGCCACCAGCCACGGCCAGGCCCAGGACGGAGCCGCTTTCTGGGCCCTGTCCCCTGTCCCCTCGGGCCCGCTGGCCCTCTTGTGCCCATCGGGCTTTTCCCCCACGGCGGTGGCCCAACCCCTTGCTTGGACCCCGGGGACCCTGAGCGCAGCTGGGCCGGGGGTGGCGGCGGGGAGGCTGGTGCACAGGTTGCCGGTCCGCGACGAGAGCTGGCGCCGGGGGCTGGGCGGGAACCCGACTCCGGGCCCGCGCCCCGCCCGGGCGCAGATGGCGGCTCGGGTTTCGGCCGAGAAGGGCGGGGCGGGCGCCGGGGCGCCGGAGAGGCTGCGGGCCCAATCACGGCCCGGCCCGTGGCGCTGCCCCGACCCCGGCCGCCTATCACTGACTGGCGGCCGCCCCCGCTTGTTGCGTCCTTTGTTCCCGCTCCCCCTCTGCCTTCCCGGGCGCCTGGCTTGGCCCTGGCTTTCGGCCCGCGCGGACCCCGCCGTGTGGCACGCGTGCGGGCTGCGCCCCCCCGGCGCACTCCGGACCCCGCCGCCAGGGCACAGGCCCGCTTGTGGTCCGTGGCTCGGGGTGGCCCTCTCTTGGCGGGCCCCGGGCGCTCCGGAGGGCCTGACCAAAGCCCCCAGAAGAGCCTTTTGGAGGGACTGAACTTTAACCACGGGCAGAGGGCAACGGAGGAACCCAGGACCTGGGCAGTGTCCAGCCCGGGCTCCACCTTCCCTTTCCGGGCTGCGGCTCTCTTCACTTTTCAGCCTCCATGCCTTGCCCACGCTGCTTCCATGGCCCCACTTCCTTTCACATCCCAGCCTTCCTTCCAGACCCGTTTTGGGGGTGCATCCTCTGTGACACCCTCCAACCCCGGTAGTGGTCCCCTTTTGGTCTGGGTCTGAGACCTCCCCAGCAGGGAGCCCCAGCGCCCAGCAGGGCTCACGTACAGTGGTGCAAAGGGCCTTCAACAAGCCTTGGTCCCCACGCTTCCGCGGGCACCCCAGGCCTGATCTTGGTTCCGTGTGAGGCTGCGTGGAGGCTCTATCACTCACTGAATCGGAACCGCGGTATTCTCAGCGGTGAAATGGGCACGATTATAGTAACAGGGTCAAATCTGTTTCCCACTTCAAGACTGTCGTATGGATTAAAAGAGCTGGCCGGGCGCGGTGGCTCACGTCTGTAATCCCAGCACTTTGGGAGGCTGAGGCGCGGGTCACGAGGTCAGGAGATCGAGACCTTCCTGGCCAACATAGTGAAACACAGTCTCTACTAAAATTGCTAAATTAGCTGGGCATGGTGGCGTGCGCCTGTAGTCCCAGCTACTCTGGAGGCTCAGGCAAGAGAAGCGCTTGAACCAGGGAGTCGGAGGTTGCAGTGAGCGGAGATCGTGCCACTGCACTCCAGCCTGGTGACAGAGCAAGACTCCATCTCAAAAACAAAACAAAACTAAAATATGTGAAGAACAGAATACCCAGCTAGGACCCATGGTGCCCACACAGGCCCCACCCCTGCCTTTTCCTAATCCCCAGGTCCAAGGGACACTCCTGCTCTCCCTCTCCCTCCTGGAGTCCCCTCCCTGGACCTCTGCACGTTCTGTTCAGGACCCCACCCTCAGCCCCTTCTCCCCATATTCTCTCCACCTTCTGCCAGGTCAGCCAATCTCAGACCTCCCTGCCCTGGCCCCACCTCTCTCCTGGGTCCCCTGGAGACCCCTCAAACACCTCCAACCAGTTTTTGTCAAATTCAAGGTCCTCACCAGCACCCCACTGGCCACATCTGTTCCTGTTTCTGTGAAGGACTCAGCATCCTCACCACTGCCCAGTCCAGAGACCCAGGTGTCCTCCTCACACTAGTGGCACCCCACCATATGCTGGGGCCAAGCCTGTGCTCTCAGGCCTAGCCTGCCCTGTTCTCCCAGGGCCAGCGCCTTGGCCCACGCTCTTCTCCTTTTGGCCTGGTCTCCTAATCCATCCCCTAACCCTCTGCCTCCACAGTCTGTAGGACCCACTGCCGGGAGGGCTCCCCTACGCTGCCCTCAGTGTCCATTCCCAGCTCCTGGGTGTAACTGACAGAGCCCTGCCATCTGGCCCTGCCTGGCTTCCTGTTTCAACTACAGGCACACAGAATTACTCCAGCTGAAGCCCATAATTCTGGCGAGGAGGCTGGGAATGGGTCCACCTTCCCAGCGCCCCTAATAGAAGAAGGGCCAGGCCCTGTGGGAATCAGGGGAGCAGCCGAGGCCAGGAACAGGCTGGCTCTGCAACAGGCACACAGGGTGTGAATCCTGGCTCTGCCCTTGCCCTGCTTAGTGACTTCGGCTTGGTTCCTTACCCACTCTGGCTCTCATGGTATTCCAGCTGGGTTTAATATCACCTTCTGGAGAAGAACTTGGGACCCAGGGCCAAAAATGGTCAGGGGCTGCCTTCCCTTTGGGGATCCCCCAGGGCCCTAGCTTCTAAACCCCTTGGTGGCGGGGAGGAGGAGGGCCTGATATGGAGGAGCCAGTTGGGAGGCACTGGGGAGGAGGGGAGGAGGAGGGGGGCTGAGGGGGTAGGGGAGGCTGACAAAAGAGACCAGCTGCTGTTTGCACACAAACCCCAAGTTGATAATGAGTGGAGGGGTGGGGCAGGGCGGGGAAATGGCTTGGCAGGAGCCTCTGCCAGCTGAAGAGGCTGCCCAGAATGCCCTCCCCCACCCTGCAGACCCCAGCTCTGGGCTCTCACTACCCACGCCCAGGGAATAAATCTCCCAAGACTGCAGCAGGAAAGGCAGGAGGGCCCAGTTGGGGCAATCTGGTCCCCACTAAGCCCAAGGCTTAAATCCTCCTCAGGCCACACTCATCGTGAGCCCTGCCCTGGGGAAGCCCTTGTCATGGAGCCCATGACCCCCCAAGGAGCTGGGAGCAGGCCCAGGCTCCTCTGAGTTCCTGGCCAGAATGAAGGCCCTTGGAGACGCTCTGAAGAAGAGGGGAGGCTACCAGAGGTGAGGCCTTGAAGAGTCCTCTGCACTGCAGCCTCCTCAACAGAAACACAAAGGCAAACCCAGGGGTGAGGGGAGGTCAGGAAGCCCCTGTCAGCCCCTTAGCCCCCAGTGATGCCAGGAGGGCTCTGGGTAGTCCACCAGGGAGGATGCAGACAAAGCCAAAGAACAAACTTGCGGTGGCTCACGCCTGTAGTCCCAGCTGCTCAGGAGGTCAAGGCAGGAGGATTGCTTGACCCTGGGGTGTTGGAGGCTAAGTGAGTCATGATTGCACCACTACACTCTAGCCTGGGCAACAGAGCAAGACTCCATCTCCAAAAAGAAAAAAAAAAAAAAAGCTAAGGAAGAGCAGCTGGGCTCCCCAGGATGTCAGGAGTGGGAACCCCACCCCGGTTTACTCACCCCATCTGCCTGGAGAGTCACGGAAGGGTTTCCCTTTCTGTGGCCCCAGGGCCCTGCTCTGTTCATTTGTGCATGCACCCGCTGCCCCCAGAGTCTGACTGGCCTGTTGGCATCCCCCTCTGGGCAAAGAGTTGCCCGGTGCCTGCGGCCGCCTCCTGCCATGTGGGCTGTGGGCGCAGCTGACAGGCTGTGCGTGCAGGAGAGCGAGAGCACGTGCTCCTGCTGCTGCCGGGTGCCAGCCTAGCAACGGCTCCCAGGGGCCCAGAGAGGTGGCGCCGGGAGGGGATGGCAGCTCTGGTACCCTCCCCACCGCGCTGCCTCCCAGTTCCCTTGCTGCTTGAGCTCCCTGCCAACACCTGCTCCAGAAGAGGGTCAGCCTGGCACTGGGCCCCAAGGACAGCGGCAGACCACAGCAGCCTGCACAACTTGGAGGCCTCAGTCTTCTGCTGGGGCCAACCCCTAAGAAGCCAGGGGCTGAGCTTCATGGAGAACAGGAGGGAGGAAACCCCGCTGTATGAACCAGGAGCCCCGCCTCGGGCAGAGCATGGTTGGGGAGCAGGATGGTTTTCTTGGGTGCCCTTCCTAGCAGCTCACCCCCTTCTCAATTTCAGAGGGAGACTGGGTGCAGCAGGAGGGGAGGGAAGTGACAGAGCTGGGCAAAGGCTTGGAGGGGCCATGAGAGAGGTTAGGGGAGAGGCACACAGCGAGGAGGAGGGGAAGAGGAGGGGAGGAGTGA
>NW_016808231.1:1422217-1435499 GCF_001698545.2 Rhinopithecus bieti | reverse complement strand
GAGGGAAGTGACAGAGCTGGGCAAAGGCTTGGAGGGGCCATGAGAGAGGTTAGGGGAGAGGCACACAGCGAGGAGGAGGGGGAAGAGGAGGGGGAGGAGTGAGGGGGGAGGGGGAAGGGGGAGGAGAGGCGGGCAGCCAAATGTTGGAGGGGCCTTGATTGCCGAGCAAGTAGTCCTGGTGTCAGTGGGAGCCACAAAAGATGCTGAGCAAGGAGCCACCAGGAGCCACCGGAGGCCCAGAGCAGAAGGGAGGTCATGGCTACGGGGCAGTGAGAAGAAGCCACAGGGGTCTGCATTCAGGGAGTGGTACCCTCCTGTAGGGGCAGCTGGAACCCAGGCCTGGTTCCAACCTCTGTTTGAGCTGCTGTGGGCAGCTAGACAGCTGTTGATTTGGGGCAACATGATGGCCTGTCCCTGTTTGTTGGGAGGGTCAGATAGTATAATGAAGGCAGAGCTGTCCTGGAAGGGAATTGCTGTCACCAGCGGGGAGGAAGCGTCGCTTGGATGGGTGCTCAGGCTCCTGAGTCACAAGGCATAGCCTCGACATGTCAGAAATGGGCACCTTTGCTCACTTCCTCTCCTGGGCGTTGGGGGCAGTGGTGTCCACAGTGAGCGGCGAGTGCTAGTGGGCTTCTGAGGGGCCCTGCTTGGCACTGGTCATGCAGCTGGGGCCACAAGCAGTATGTGTCCTTGAGCCCAAGTGTGGCATGAGGTGGTGAGGGGAGGAGCTTGGCCTGAGTGGGCACGTGAATAGGCAGGAATGAGGGGGGTTTGAGCAACGGCGCACGGAGGCAGACCAGTAACCAGTGTGAGGGACTCCAGAGCCCTAAGAGAGGCCTGGGTACCACCAGGGAAGAGGCGACTGGGGGCAAGGAGCCAGCAGCACACCAGGTTCTAGAGGGTGAGTGGGACTTGATACCAAAGGGATGCTCGAGTGCAGACGTTTTCCTCCCATACCTGAGCATGTGCCCACGTGCCCACCCTGGTGCACCTGGGCGAGTGTGTGTTCCTGTTTGAGATGCTTTCTCTGGGCTGGATTTCACAAGTCACCACAGGGCCCACCTCACTGGGGGACTTCCAGGGCACCGGGCCCTAAGGATGGAGCATGCCTACTTGAGACGCCAAGGCCAGTGCCAAAGAGGCCAGCCCAGTGCCACCCGGAGAGGGGACCGAGCTGGCTGGAGCCCCAGGCCTTACTCGGCCCACCCTCCCAGGCCACAGAGGAGGCATTGATGGCACAAGAGCACCCAGAGGCTACCGCAGCTGGCGCAGCATGGGCACCACTGGGTCTTGGAAGGGGGAGTCGGGATGCGCCTGCAGTCCGAGCTGCTGCCAAACAGACCCCTGAACCCGGAGGTGAGAGTGTCTGTGGTCAGCCTGTGCCCTGGGCATCCTGGCCTCTGGTGTTCCTGGGCAGGCAGGGGTACTGGAGTCAGTGCCCACATACCCATCTGTGGGTGTTGGCAGGAGGTCAAGGACCCCCCAGTCCACCCTAACCCTTACTCAGACTTCTTCTGTGACCCTTCCCCACTGGGCAGCACCCGGGCCCCTGTGCTTGGCCCACAGTGAGGCTCTGGCCCTGCTCCTCACCGCTGGACGCTCAGTGGGGCCCTGTCCTCCCACCTCTCCCCCGATCCTCTGCTCTTCTGTGCCCTGAGCCCTTTGGGCGACCCTCTTTTTTCTCAGCCAGCTTGTCTGACTGTCCACGGCTTTACCTCCCCCTCAAGCCTCCAGGCATGGCTGTCTCCTCCATGGAGCCTCCTAGGATTGCACGAAGTATGCCCTGTGTTTTGCAGGCACCTCCAGGGGAACTAATTATCATGCTAGATTCGGACTCCTCACATGCAAAGCTCCTTAGGGGACGGAGCTGAGACCTACATTGTCCTTTTCTCCTTGTAGGCAGTGAATAAATGTCACAGTGGCCGGTGGACCACTCTGCCCCCTTCCCAATTTTCCTCCAATTTTCAGGCAGGTTGTCCCCAAAGTCAGGCTCAGGTAAGTGCGGCCCTGCAACCTCCCCTGGCCTCAGCCTGACCCCATCACATCCGTCAGGACCAAGCCCAGGCGGACGCCCACACTCATACAGACGTGCACCCGCATAAACGCACAGTGAAAAATGCACTCAGGCACGGGCACACTCCTACAAGCATAGACGCAGACATGCATTCATAACACACCCGCGCTTGCTGACACACGGGCATGTATACACGGACAAAAACAGACACAGATGTGCAGACACACTCAGACACATACTCACAGATTCACACACGGGCACACTATGTGCACATCAGACACGGGCATTCCTGGACACATCGGTAGACACAGGCACACATAGACCTGCTCACATACAGACACATACTTACACAGAACCCACAGGCACCCACCAGCACACACCCGGCCAGGTCTTAGATGCTGGAAGGGGAACCTAAGATCAGGGACCTGGAGCTGCTACCTCCTCCCTTGAGTAGCCCCCAGGCCAGCAGAGGGCACTCTAGGCCCCATCCCTCCAGGCCCCGCCCCTGGAGGCTGGGGGGCTGGGAGGGAGCACGTGGTCGCCTCCTGCCCTCCCAAGCCAGTCCCCTTTGTTTCACCGCCCCCCCAACTCCCAGGAGGCGGCTGTGCCTGGGGACTGCCTGTGACTATGCCTGGGGACCGAGAGTCCTTCAGGACCTGCCCAGTTGAGGTTGTGCTCATCTCAGCCCCAGAGATGAGCCTAGGGGACTGTGGAGCAGTGAGAGGATCCAGGCACGAGGCAGATGCCCAGCACTAGGACAGCAACCACCACAAGGATGGAGAGCCCGCCCATCACCCGTGCCTGTTCCCAGGACCGTGCAGCCCCCAGAGACCTGCGATCCCCTACCCCTCACAGTGCAGCCCAAGGGGGCAAGGGTGCTTACCCTGTGGCCTCCCCATTGTCCCTCTGAGAGCTTGTTAATGTGCTGTCCCCTGGGCGGGAGGTGGGGAGGGGCTTCCAGAATGCTGACATGGGAGCCGAGAACTCCAACGGCAAGCCCGTCAGTCTTCCCCTTCTCTCAGTGCCCAACTCTTCTGGCCTCACCTTTCAGTACCCCTTCACCCCAATTTGGAGTCTTGGAGGTTATGTTTGGGAATCATTCAAGACACTATCTCTGCTACTTGCAAGTTAAGAGCCTTGGGCTGGTGATTTAACCTCAACAACCTCAGTTTTCTCATCTGTAAAATGGGCATCTTTAGCAGTCCCTGCCTTGCAGGTGGAGCTGGGAGCAAACAAGGCAGTGCATGCAGAGCCTTGGTTTGGGGCCAGGCCACGATGGGTGGGTATTGGCTGCTTTCGCTGTGGTGGTCACCGTGTGCTGAGTGCTTTCCTGGCTGAGACTTTGGGACAGTGTGTGGACCCCAGCAGGGAGTCACATAGTATGTGCCCACTAAACCCTGGTACATGAACCAGAAGGGGGCGGGGCCAGCCCAGGAATGCCACACTTGTGTCATCAGCCAACAGCCAGCATCAGGGAGAGTCTGGCAAGATGCCAGCCCTTGTTTTCTCAGTGGTTTGTTTCTTGGGACTTGAGTTTCTATTCCTGGTAGGGCCATGCTCTGGACGTGGTGATGGGCCTTGGCTGAATGAGGTTCCTCCTCCTCCCCCTTCCGCCAAGGAAGGACGAGACTGACCCTCTCCACCCACTAGCGCCCCCAATCTCCTTCCCAGTTGCTCCCATAATTAGGCCCTGTGCAGTTCAAGAGGGGTGTCTGCACTGCCTCTCCTCCCCCAGCTTCATCAGGCCAAGGCTGGGGGATCTCCCCTCCCTCAGGGGTGTTTCTGGCCCTCCCAAGGGCGGGCAGGGAGCTGGCCAAGCCTGTGGCAGGGGTGGCCGTTCTGTCCACTGTCGTAGGGCCCCTTGCTAGGAGGTTAGCAGTGCATGGCGCTCGGCAGGGCTGGGGCGTGCTTAGGTACATGGGCTGTCATTAGTGCCGGCCTCACTCCAAGTGAATTAGCTGGTCTTCAGGGAGCAAGTGCTGAGGCCTGCAGGCTCCTGTCCCCGGCCAGTGATTTATTACCACAACCTCACCCACAGCAGTGGCCGGTGGCATCCCTGCCCCCAGCCTACTGGCCTGGCCGGCGGCCGGGAGCAGGAGACTGGTGCCCAGAGCTGCCCTGGCTGCCCGTCCACCTGCTATTCATCGGTCTATTCATCAGGCCATCCCTGCTCCCTCCCACTGGTCCGCTGCCTCCGTCCGCCAGGCCCTCCCATACACAGGCCTAGCCCACCCTGCCAGGCTCTGTCTCCTATTCTCTGAGTCCCCTATTCCCTGAGACCCAAGGGAGGCCCCCTTGTCCTCCTTCTCCCACCTCTGTGTCTTTCTGCCCCGTCAACTGGAGCCCCAGGATCCACTAACTGGCATTGATGAAAAGCAGAGTTCTGCTCGTGCAAAAAAGCAGGCCCTTGGCAGCCTCTAACAAGGTTGAGGGAGGCAGCCCCTTGGTCCCAGCCACAAAAGCCCTGAGGAACCCATTCCACTCCCTTCCATGGTCCCCAGAATGTTCACTTCCTCCAGTGGAGGCAGGCGCTCAATGCTCATGTGCTGGTGGGTACATGGATGCATAGCTGCTCCTCCTCACGGCAGGTGGCTCGTGCTTCATTCACTCACGTGACTCACATCTGCTCCCATGTCTCCATGTCTCCAGCTTGAAAACTGGCCTACTGTGGCCACAGAGTGAAAAGCACCCACGTTTTGAGGCCAAAAGACCTGAATTCCAAACTTGGCCTTGTCTGTGAGCTGTGTGATCCTGTCTCTGAGCCAAAACGTCCTCAAGGTCATGTGAGGCCAACCCCCTGCCCCCGTGCTGGCTCTGAGGCATCGATCTTGTGCAGGGAATGCAGGGCATAGAGATGGCACCCAAATGCACTGCCACCACAGCAGGACTTGGCTCAAAGTGCTCTTCCTGGGGGCCTCCTTAGCACATATGTGTGCAATTTTCCTGGTATTGTTCTAGAATCCTTGATGTGTTGCTCTGTAATTGGTCTCAAATGGTTTCATCATAATAAATAGCATCTACAGAGCAGTTCACAGTCTGCAAAGTACCTTTTTTCTCATTCCATTCCCACCATTACAAAAAGAAATAGAGTGGCCAGGAGTGGTGGCTCACGTCTGTAATCCCAGCATTTTGGGAGGCCAAGGCGGGTGGGTCACCTGAGGTCAGGAGTTCAAGACCAGTCTGACCAACATAGTGAAATCCCATCTCTACTAAAAATACAAAAATTAGCTAGGCGTGATGGCGCATGCCTATAATCCCAGCTACTCAGGAAGCTGAGGCGGGAGAATCTCTTGAACCCAGGAAGTAGAGGTTGCAGTGAGCCGAAATCATGCCATTGCACTCCAACTTGGGCAACAGAAGGAGACTTTGTCTCAAAAGAAAAAAAAAAAAAAGAAGAAGAAAAGAAACAGAGGCTCAGAGAAGTTAAGCTGGGGCCTCCCCTGACCCCTGGGATCTGATAGTTAATGGGAGAGGCCAGCGTTGCACCCATTAGGAGGCAGGGTTTTCTTTTCTTTTTTTTTTTTTTTGAGACGGAGTCTCGCTCTGTCGCCCAGGCTGGAGTGCAGTGGCCGGATCTCAGCTCACTGCAAGCTCCGCCTCCCGGGTTCACGCCATTCTCCTGCCTCAGCCTCCCGAGCAGCTGGGACTACAGGCGCCCGCCACCTCACCCGGCTAGTTTTTTGTATTTTTTAGTAGAGACGGGGTTTCACCGGGTTAGCCAGGATGGTTTCGATCTCCTGACCTCGTGATCCACCCGTCTCGGCCTCCCAAAGTGCTGGGATTACAGGCTTGAGTCACCGCGCCCGGCCAGGAGGCAGGGTTTTCTCATGAGCAGGCTGTGCTTTGACGTCCCAGGTGTGGGTGCATGACTGCGTGCTCACCTGGGTGTGCAGGTGTCCAGGCCGAGAGCAGGTGAGTCCTGAAGGGGGCTTGTGGAGGAGTCATGCCTGCCATGGTGGGCTGTGGGACTAGGTTAGCTCTACAGTCCCTTTCTATTGTGGGGAAAGGGATTGGACCACATGAAATGCCTCCAGTGGAACTGAGTTTCTTTTCCCTTTTTTTTTTTTTTTGAGAGGGAGTCTTGCACTGTCGTCCAGTCTGGAGTGCAATGGTGTTATCTCTGCTCACTGCAACCTCTGCCTCCCGGGTTAACGCAATTCTCCTGCCTCAGCCTTCTGAGTAGCTGGGATTACAGGTGCATACCACCACACCCAGCTGATTTTTTTTTTTGGTATTTTTAGTAGAGACAAGGTTTCACTGTGTTGGCCAGACTGGTCTCGAACTTCTGACCTCGTGATTCGCCTGCCTCAGCCTCCCAAAGTGCTGGAATTACAGGCGTGAGCCACCACACCCAGCCTGCTTTTGAGACAGAGTTTTGCTCTTGTCGCCCAGGCTGGAGTGCAATGGAGCCATCTCGGCTCCCTACCATCTCTGCCCCCCGGGTTCAAGTGATTCCCCTGCCTCAGTCTCCCCAGTAGCTGGGATTACAGGTGTGCTAATTTTTTGTATTTTTTAGTAGAGACGGGTTTTGCCATGTTGGCCATGCTTGTCTTGAACTGACCTCAGGTGATCTGCCTGCCTCCACCTCCCAAAGTGCTGGGATTACAGGCATGAGCCCCAGCGCCTGGCCCTGACTTTCCATCACCCAGATAAGTAACACTATTAGCTGTTTGATTAATTTGCTTATTGTGTTTTTGTTTTGGTCAGAAAACTGAGGGAGGTATATTGACTTGTCCCAGAGGCACAGTAACAAGAGAATCGGGATGAAAACAGCAAATCAGAGTACTGGAAGGGTAGGCTCTGCCAGAGGAAAGTGGGTGGGGGCAGCAATCAGCAGGGAAGGCCCCTGGAATCTACCTAGAATGGTCCACCCTGGAGCCCTAAAGCCCAGTCTGGAGTGCAGTGGCACACTCACAGCTGCTGCAGCCTCGACCTTCTGGGCTCAGGGAAACCTCCCACCTCAGCCTCCCAAGTAGTTGGGACCTCAGGTGCAACACCACACCTGGCTTTTTTTTTTTTTTTTTTTTTTTTTTGAGGCGAAGTCTCGTTCCGTCGCCCGGACTGGAGTGCAAGTGGCCGGGATCTCAGCTCATGCAAGCTCCGCCTCCCGGGTTTGCGCCCATTCTCCCGCCTCAGCCTCCGAGTAGCTGGGACTACAGGCGCACCGCCACCTCGCCCGGCTAGGTTTTTTTTTTGCTATTTTTAGTAGAGCGGGGTTTCACTGTGTTAGTCAGGATGGTCTCGATCTCCTGACCTCGTGATCCGCCCGTCTCGGTCCTCCCAAAGTGCTGGCGATTACGGTTGAGGCACCCGGCACCGGCCTTTCCGCGCCCGGCCTTTTTTTTTTTTTTGAAATGGAGTCTCGCTCTTTTCCCAGGCTGGAGTGCAGTGGCGCGATCTCGGCTTACTGCAAGCTCCGCCTCCCAGGTTCACGCCATTCTCCTGCCTCAGCCTCCTGAGTAGCTGGGACTACAGGCACCCGCCACCACACCCGGTTAATTTTTTGTATTTTTAGTAGAGATGGGGTTTCACTATGTTAGCCAGGATGGTCTCGATCTCCTGACCTCGTGATCCATCCGCCTCAGCCTCCCAAAGTGCTGGGATTACAGACGTAAGCCACCGCACCTGGCCTTTATTCTTTTTGAGAGGGAGTTTCGCCCTGTTGCCCTGGCTGGAGTACAACAGCACGATCTCGGCTCACTGAAACCTCTGCCTCCTAGGTTCACGTGATTCTCCTGCCTCAGCCTCCTGAGTAGCTGGGATTACAGGCGCACACCACCACACCCAGCTAATTTTTTGTATTTTGAGTAGAGACAGGGTTTCACTACATTGGCCAGACTGGTCTCAAACTCCTGACCTTGTGATCCACCCACCTTAGTCTCCCAAAGTGCTGAGATTACAGGCGTGAGCCACTGCGCCCGGCCACTAATTTTGCTTTCTTTTTATCTTTCTTTTTTTTTTGTTTTTTTTTGAGACGGAGGCTCACTCTGTTGCCCAGGCTGGAGTGCAGTGGCACAATCTCAACTCACTGCAACCTCTACCTCCCGAGTTCAAGCAATTCTCATGCCTCAACCTCCCGAGTAGCTTGGATCACAGGCATCTGCTACCACGCCCAGCTATTTTAGTATTTTTAGTAGAGACTGAGGTTTTGCCATGATTGGCCAGGCTGGTCTCGAACTCCTGACCTCAGATGATCCGCCCGCCTCAGCCTCCCAAAGTGCTGGGATTATAGGCATGATCCACCATGCCTGGCCAAAATGATTTTTTTTTTCTTTGAGACAATCTCGCCCTGTCACCAAGGCTGGAATGCAGCGGCATGATCTCGGCTCACTGCAACCTCCATCTCCCGGGTTCAAGTGATTCCCCTGCCTCAGCCTCCCAAATAGCTCAGATTACAGGCGTGCGCCACCGTGCCTGGCTAATTTTTTGTATTTTTGGTAGAGATGGGTTTTCGCCATGTTGGCCAGGCTGGTCTTGAACTCCTGGCCTCAAGGGATCTGCCCACTTGGGCCTCCCAAAGTGCTGGGATTATAGGTGTGAGCCACCATGCCCGGCTTAATTTTTTAATTTGTTGTTGAGACAGAGTCACCCTATGTTGCCTAGGCTGATCTCAAATTCCTGGGCTCAAGGGATCCTCCTGCTTTGGCCTCCCAAGGTACTGGAATTACAGGCGTGAGCCACCATGCCCTGCCAAAAGGTTTTTGTTTTGTTTTTTTAAATACAGAAATATACAAGGGAGAATAAAACCAACACCCACAGATCTGCAGGGACCTGCCTGGTGCCCCGGCCTCTAGGAGGGTAAAGGGTGGTTCGATGGTTGGTGGTATCGCGGGCACATGCTCACATCTGCACGCTCATGCACACATCTGTGGCCACATTCGGGACTGGGATCCGTGTTCATGGTTGTACAGACATGTACATGCACACCCAGAGACTGGGCATGGGAGTGTGGAACGGGCCTGCTACAGGGAAGAGAGGACAGGCTGGGTCAAGGCCTGGGTGTGGCCACGTGCCTGTAGGTGCCTCTTGCCCGGCGTTCTATGTCCACACCAGGCCTGCCCCCAGTGGCCGCTCCATGCTGTGCTTCTGTCCAGGTAGGCAAGGCAGGCTCCCTCAAATACCCACCAGGGAGCAGCTGGGGCTCGGGCCCCACAGCACTGTGTCCTGGGTTTTCAGGCTTGGCTCTTTGCTGGCCATTCCCACTGGCTCCTCTGGCCAGACTAGTCCCCTGAGCTCCAGCAGCATGAGGCAGTACCTGAGCATGGCGGCCTGTAGACAGATGAGGACGGACGTGCTTCTGTGGAGAGGGTAAGTTGGCGGACACCTGTGTGGACACACAGGAAACACTCAAATTCACTCACGTTCCCAGGCTGTGGGGCCCAAGGAAGGGTGTTTCTGGTGGGACTTTGGGGTGACAGCGCAGAGCTCAGTGTGCCTATGCAGCAGGGGCCAGCGAGGCCCTGGCCAGGCCTTGGGATGACTGAGGGCCCCCTGGGAAGGGGACCTCAGGGCAGGGATTGGAAACTTCGGAGCAGATCTGACTTCAGAGGTAATGCCACCAACTACACTGCCACACATTTTTGAAAAGCAACAACCATAAGCTTTGAATACCAAGAAGGAACATCACGAACACGTTATAAACTGCAGGTTGCTTTGTTATTGAGATGTCATGTCAGTGGAAAGGCATCGGTGTTCCTCTTTTATCCTGAAGGGCAGGTCAGCTCTCTCCCACCTTGGCCCCAACTCAGCTCTGGGCCTGCCTGGCACATCTGTATCTTCTGGTGCTCAGCTGGATACCAAGGCTGTAAACCCCCAAGGGAGGTGGGGTCTTAAAGGGGGTCTCCCTTCTGCATCTCACTGGCGATCTGTGACCCCCCAGGGTCAGGGCCTTCCCCAAAGAACCCACTCTGGGAGCAAGGGGTTGCTGGACTAGGTGGTGCACTCCTGCCAGCCTGCCTGTGGGTTCTCTGAGGCACTGATCCGGGCCCGGTGTTCCAAGCTCCTGCGGCCTGTTCCTGGGAGTGTGGGACCACATTTCCTTAAGGCTGAACAGCACGATGCCACTCCCGGGGACATTCCTGCCTATCCCATGAGGGAAAGCCAAATCGGAACCATTTGGTGTAAATGCCGTGGCGGGGGCCATGCAGAGGGGTGGCTGGTTTCTCGCTCATCCTTCAGTAACGGAGGGAATGCCATAATCTCTTGGAAAGTTCCCTCAAAAGGCCAGACAATGATACTGGGGAAATGGAAGGCGAGATGGATGTGACCACATAGTCACAAAGCTATGGCCAGGCGGGGGACAGTGGGAAGGGCTTCATGAGTGGGGGCAGCCACCCAAGGAGCCGGGACAGGGTCAAAGCCAGGGGACAAAGCTGGGACAGGGGCAAAGTCAGGTTGGTCCCCACCTCCACCAGTTCCTTCTGGCAGCCTTGATTTCCTCTTGTGTGAAATGGGGACACCTGCCTTGATTGGCATGAGGCTCAAATGACATAACCTGTGAAAAACTGCCCTGGGTATAAAAGGCTCTAGTTTGTTTAATTAATTACCATTTTAATCAATTTAGGCCTCAGTTCTAAAGTTTGTAGAAATACCTAAAGGACAACAGGAAAACAATAACTGAAGTTGTTGGGTCAAGGAAAATAGGGTAAGAAAGACGTCAGAGACAGGGTCAGTTCTGTGGGCCTCTAGGGGCCACAGAACCATGAGCTACAACTCACAGCTGGCACCGAGCTTCCAAGCCAAGACAGAAGGAAAGGGAACCAGTTATAAGACCTGGAAGCTCTATAAAGAAAAAAAGGAAACAAGTTATTCAAAAGCCCAGCTTTTCCTGGCAATAAGAAGTGGTTGGTGATTATCAAGATTTTTTTTTTTTTTTTTTTCAGATGGAGTTTCGCTCTTGTTGCCCAGGCTGGAGTGCAATGGCACGATCTCGGCTCACTGCAACCTCCTCCTCCTGGGTTCAAGCGATTCTCCTGACTTAGCCTCCCAAGGCTTAGCCTCCCAAATAGCTGGGATTGCAGGCGCCCACCACCATGCCCAGCTAATTTTTGTATTTTTAGTAGAGATGGGGTTTGACTATGTTGGCCGGGTTGGTCTCCAACTTCTGACCTCAGGTGATACTCCCTCCTTGGCCTCCTGAAGTGCTAGGATTACTGGTGTGAGCCACCGAGCTTGGCAACGTTTTGTTTTTTGTTTTTTGTTTTTTTTTTTTGAGACAGAGTCTTGCTTTGTTACCCAGGCTGGACTGCAGTGGTGCAATCTTGGCTGACTCACTGCTACTTTGATCTATTGGGCTTAAGCGATTCTCCCATCTCGGTCTCCTGAGTAGCTGGGATTACAGGCATGCACCACCATGCCTGGCTAATTTTTAATTTTTTTGTAGAGACAGTGGGGGACGGGCGGGGTCCCACCGTGTTGCCCAGGCTGGTCTTGCACTCCTAGGCTCAAGTGATCCTCCCGTCTTGGCCTCCCAAAGTGCTGGGGTTATAGGCATGCACCACCAGCCGGCCAAGAGGTTGTTATTATTTGTGTGTTTTACATATGAGAAGCGGCTCACAGGTTTCACACCCTTGTCCAAGGACTCAGCTTCATGACACAAGCAGGTGAGGAGCCCAGCTCCGGGGGGCTCTTGCCTCACTCACAGAAGGGGCCACCTGGAGCCTGTGCTCCTAAACACCGAGCCACACTGTCCTGCTGGTGCTGAGGCCCAAAATAAGTTTGTCCTGCGGGTCCTCTTAAAAGGAACATTGTGCAATGCGGCACTTCCAGGCCCAGCTCTGGAGCAAGGCCATGGGATAGGTTAGCCTAGAAACATGTTCAAGGCAGATGTTACCAATTATCAACTGATGCCATGAAAAATCTCAAGAGAACACCCCGGGAGCACATTTTTAGTGGGCCTTCTAGTGAGCCTCTGGCAACAGACAGTTGCAAAATGTCCTGCCCCCAGGTCACCAGGTCCTACCAGAAAAATCTTGCCTCACAACTAGAAATCACTCATCTGGGACACCCTCCCTACCCTCACACCACCTTTGAGGCATCTGCTGGAGAATGAGGGCCTCAGTTTGTGAAAATAAAACTCCTAGCCAGGCACGGTGGCTTACACCTGTAATCCCAGCACTTTGGGAGGCCCAGGTGAGAAGACTGCTTGAGCCCAGGAGTTCAAGACCATCCTGGGCAACGAAGTGAGACCCCCCTCTCAAATACATAAAATGAAATAAAGTAAAACTGCTTACCAATCAACAGAGGACACCCCAAGATCCCCTCTGTGGTGCGTGAGGGGACGGGGTGGTCAAGGGGACTGGCACGTGGATGGTGGCAGTACTGCTCGTGACTTTCCCCTTGAAGCTGAGGCTGCAACTGCAGGTGTATGGGGCTCTGGAGCCAGGTGGGGTTCAGATCCCAGCTCTGCTGCTGAATAACTGTAGGGCTTTGGGCAATGCTTCCTCACTCAAGCTGAGTGGAGGACACAGCCATGCCTGCCCCTGCCCACACCCAGCTCACAGGGCCCTCAGGGAGGCAGGTGCTGACACGGCCATCCATGCTTAGAAATCTGTGCTCAAGTCAGCCCTGTATGAGGGGAATGAGGTGGGGGAAATAAAGGGACCGTTTAGGACCAGTGTCAATCAAGCCTAGGCATGAATCCTGCAGGCAGTGAGCTCCTTGTCCCACTATGGCTGGGGCAGAGGGACCTGAGAGGGGACCGACTGCAATGGTGACAAAGCATGGCGAAACTCTACTACTGCCAGGCGACAGTTCTCCATGAAGCTGAAGGCTTTGAAAGCCAGGGTTCTCAGCTAAGGATCTTTTTTCATTAATTTTCTTTTCTTTTCTTTCTTTTGCACACCCAGCTCAGTGTGCAATGGCACGATCTCGGCTCACTGACACCTCCGCCTCTCAGGTTCAAGCAATTCTCTGCCTCAGTCTCACGAGTAGCTGGGATTACAGATGCACACCACCACGCCTGGCTAATTTTTTGATCTTTAGTAGAGACAGGGTTTCACTCGAACTCCTGACCTCATGATCTGCCTGCCTCTACCTCCCAAACTGCTGGGATTACAGGTGTGAGCCACCACACCTGTCTTTTTTTTTTTGGATAGAGTCTCGCTCTGCCGCCCGGGCTGGAGTGCAGTGGCCGGATCTCAGCTCACTTCAGCTCACTGCAAGCTCCGCCTCCCGGGTTTACGCCATTCTCCTGCCTCAGCCTCCCGAGTAACTGGGATTACAGGCGCCCGCCACCACGCCCGGCTAGTTTTTTGTATTTTTTTTTTT
>NW_016808231.1:1411203-1421783 GCF_001698545.2 Rhinopithecus bieti | reverse complement strand
TTTTTTTTTTTTTTTGAGACCAAGGTGATTCACCTGCCTCAGCCTCCCAAAGTGCTGGGATTACAGGTGTGACCACTGCACCCAGCCAGAATGTTTCTTGACACCCATCTCTCCCTGCTTTGAGAGCTGTTTCATTGCATATAGAATGACAAATTTCTAATTTTTCTTTCATCTGTTTCTGCAGGTATTCAGAACACATTTTACTTTCCCTCATGAATGCCCTTGCATCCAAATGCAGCCTTAAGAGAAGCAGACACTTCTTTTTTTTTTTCTTTTTCTTTTTTTTTTCGAGGTGTAGTTTCGCTCTTGTTCCCCAGGTCGGAGTGCAATGGTGCGATCTTGGCTCACTGCAGTCTCCACCGCCCTGGTTCAAGCAATTCTCCTGCCTCAGTCTCCCAAGTAGCTGGGATTCAGGTGCCAGCCACCACGCCCTGCTAATTTTTTTGTATTTTTAGTAGAGGTGGGGTTTCACCATGTTGACCAGGCTGATCTTGAACTCTTGACCTCAGATGATCCACCCACCTCAGTCTCCCAAATTGTTGCAATTACAGGCGTCAGCCAAGGCGCCCAGCTGAGAACTAGACACTTCTGAAGAGCATTACAGAACACATCATACCATCCTTACCATCCTAAAAGTTTTCTTTTTTTTTTTTAAGGCAGTCTTGTTCTCACCCAGGCTGCAGTGTGCAGTGGCTCAATCACAGCTCATTGTAACCTTGACCTCCTGGGCTCAAGCAATCCTCCCATCTCAGCCTCCTGAGTAGGTGGGGGTACAGGCATGTGCCACCATATACGGCTATTTAAAAATTTTTTCAGCCAGGCGCGGTGGCTTACGCCTGTAATCCCAGCACTTTGGGAAGCCAAGGTGGGTTGATCACCTGAGGTCGGGAGTTCAAGACCAGCCTGGCCAACATAGTGAAACCCCGTCTCTACTAAAAATACAAAAATTAGCCAGGCACGGTGGCAAGTGCCTGTAGTCCCAGCTACTTGGAAGGCTGAGGCAGGAGAAATGCTTGAACCCGTGAGTCGGAGGTTGCAGTGAGTTGAGATCTCACCACTGTACTCCAGCCTGGGCAACACTGTGAGACTCTGTCTCAAAATAAAAAATTTTTTTTTTTTTCATAGAGATGGGGTCTCCTTATGTTACCTAGGCTGGTCTCAAACTCCTGGGCTTAAGTGATCCTCCTGCCTCAGCCTCCCAAATTGCAGGTATTACAGGTGTGAGCCACTGTGCCCAGTCCTTGAAAATTTTATTTATTTATTTTTATTTATTTATTTATTTATTTATTTATTGAGATGAAGTCTCGCTCTTGTCCCCCAGGCTGGAGTGCAATGGTATGATCTCAGCTCACTGCAACCTCCGCCTTCTGGGTTCAAGCAATTCTCCTGCCTCAACCTCTTAGTAGCTGGGATTACAGGCACACGCCACCACGCCTGGCTCATTTTTGTATTTTTAGTAGAGACAGGGTTTCACCATGTTGGCCAGGCTGGTCTCGAACTCCTGACCTCAGGTGATCTACCTGTCTTGGCTTCCCAAAGTGCTGGGATTACAGGTGTGAGCTCCTGTGCCCGGCCAAGCTGCTGAAAATCTTAATTAAGGAAACTTCCAATGTATCACATAAGGCCCCAGAGGAAACTGATTCATACCAAGGTGATTCATACTTCAGGGTCTCAAAAATATGTCTTAACCAGGGACTTTGTGCCTCACACCACGGCCCTGTGAACTGTCAGGTCAGAGTGCGGACAAACAGCCACAATGCTCTCTCTCCGGGAGCTGGGCCATATTCTTCTCTCCATTTAGCAAGTGGGAATGCTGAGATCATGCCAGCAGCGAAGTGGATGAGAAGTGTCTGCTCAGTGCTATTTTTTTTTTTTTTTTTTTGAGACAGAGTCTCACCGTGTCGCCCCAGGCTGGAGTGCAGTGGTGCGATCTCGGCTCACTGCAACCTCCACCTCCCGGGTTCAGGCGATTCTCCTGCCTCAGCCTCCCAAGTAGTTGGGATTACAGGTGCCTGCCACTGTGCCCGGCTAATTTTTGTAGTTTTAGTAGAGAGGGGGTTTCACCATGTTGGCCAGGCTGGCCTTGAACTCCTTACCTCAGGTGATCCACCCTCCTCAGGCTCCCAAAGTTCTGGGATTACAGGCGTGAGCCACCGTGCCCGGTGAGATAACACTCTTACAGCATCTAACAGCAAGAGGATGGCATAACCAGGAGAAAGATGCTGGCAGGGGCCATAAATGACCACAATTTAAAGTAGGGCTATACTTGCCAGGCCCAGGAGAACTCGTTGAGGCTGAGGACAGCTCAGGAAGCTCTCAGTCCAGGTGCTGATTGGCAGCTTTGCCCTCGGACTTCACATGTGGTAAGGGCGCCCACCTTGCCTTCCCCTCCCTGATGAGGCTTCAGTTCTGGGTGATGCTGCATCCTATTTTGAGGTTTTCCTATAGAATTGTTCAAGTGAGATTCCTCCTGTGAGATTCTCAAAAAACATTTTGGAGGAGAGAATGTTTCTCAAAGGACCCTGAGAAATCTCTTCCCCTTCTAGAGACACTTGCTCTGCCGGGAGCTAGAAAGGAACAGATCTCCATGCTCTGGACCTGATTAGCGACCCTTACCTCAGGGGCAGCTGAGAGCCCTCCCGGGGGTTCTGATCCTGGGCACCAGCTCGGTCTGTGATCTACCTAAGCCCTTCAATTCCCCGGCTCTGCAACGTGCAATCCAAATTCTCCCAGTATCTTTGTAGCTCTGTCACCCTGGGTTCTTGCAGCAAAGAGAGACAGATCTCAGTGGGAGGCTGGTTTTGGATGGAGGGCCACAGGGACTCGTGGTCTTAGTGGTGGTTACAGATTTCTTCAGAAATGTCGTTCTTTGGCCGGGCACAGTGGCTCACGCCTGTAATCCAGCACTTTGGGAGGCTGAGGCAGGAAGATCACTTCAGGCCAGGAGTGCAAGAGCAGCCTGCATAACATACGGAAACTCCATTTCTACGAAAAATTTAAAAATTAGCTGAGTGTGGTGGTGCGTGCATGTAGTTCCAGCTACTTGGAGGCTGATGTGGGAAGATCACATGAGCCCAGGAGGTCGAGGCTGCAGCAAGCAGAGATTGCGCCACTCCACTCCAGCCTGGGTGGCAGAGTGAGACCCTGTCTCAAAAAAAAAAAAAAAAGAAAAAAAAGAAAAAAAGAAATGTTCCCAGTGTGTGATAAGGAGTGAACTAGTGAACTAGTATGAGCAACATGTCCCAGTTTGCCCAGGAGTTTTTCTGGTTGTGGCACTGAGAGTCCTGCATCCTGGGAATCCCTCAGTCAAACAGGGACTGTGGGTCACCCGTCTGTAGCCCCCTGCGGCAGGAGGAGGGTGAGCCAGTCCGAGTTGGTGGTGTGTCCTCCCCTCACCTCTGCCCTCTGCTCCTTTCACCTTTCTCCCCGAACAAGGTGGGGAGATTCTCTGCCAGGGGAGAAGGGAAGGTAGAAAAGACCCATTTAAGATGAACAGAGAAGATGTAGTGAGCCGAGATCGTGCTGCTGCACTCCAGCCTGGGTGACACAGTGGGACCCTGTCTCAAAACAAAAAACAAACAAACAAAAAAACGAGCTGGGCATGGCGTCTCACACCTGTAATCCCAGGGAGGCCAAGGCAGGCAGATCACATGAGGTCGGGAGTTCAAGACCAGCCTGACCAACATGTGAAACCCCATCTTACTAAAAATACAGAATTATCCAGGCATGGTGGCGCATGCCTGTAATCCCAGATACTCAGGAGGCTGAGGCAGGAGAATTGCTTGAACCCAGGAGGTGGAGGTTGCGGTAAGTCAAGATTGCCCCATTGCACTCCAGCCTGGGCAACAAGAGTGCAACTCCATCTCAAAAAAAAAAAAAAAAAAAAAAAAAAAAAAAAAAAAAAAACAGACAAGGGGAAAGAGTTAAGTGTCAGAATGTCACAGAGCCTGCCCTCCTCACCCTCACGATTATCAGAACTCGGCCTCCTGGCTTGGCACGGGCACACAGATCCTCCTCAGGGCCTACTTGGGCCTCCTGGTCTTCTGGGCTCCCACGTGGGCCGCGTGGCAGGAAGTCACATAGTGGTGTCCAGCCTTTCCTCCGGTGCAGCGCCCTTGTGGGCATTCACGGCAGGGTGCCCAGGTGTGTGCCTGCTCACGTGCTCCCCCAACTAGCACCTTTCCCTGCTGTCATGCTGCTGGGCCCACCTACTCACAAAGTGGAACCGGAACTTAAGCAAAACACCCACGGAACTCGAGCTATGCAAATTGGTGCACACACACGGAGGGATCCAGGGAAGACAGCCAGGAAGTGACATAGGCAAGCAGAGGATTCCTGGAGGGATCTGAAGGAGCACGTGTACAGGGAGTCAAGGACTGGCACGATGGCCTTTTACTGTCCAGGGGCAGCGGCGTCGTGCACACTGCACACTCACCTCTCCTAGCCTCCTTACCTAGGCTCATGCCTAGGCTCCACAGGACTTGGCATCAGTTTGGGGGCAGGCCTGGAACATTAAGAGACATTTCCCACCCTCTCCCTACCGGGTAGGAACCTCCCAGGGCGGCCAGACCTGTGTGGGTACCAGGAGCCAGGTCTCTGGCACAGCTCCCCAGGAGAATGGGCAGGTCTGGGCGTGCTGAGGGAGCAGGCGTTGGGGGCTCTTATGCAATCCCAGCACAAGGCGGGAGGGTTGAAAGGCTCCTGGCAGCTCCCCAGGCCCTTATGCCTGGATAAGGAAACCACAGCCTGAAACTCCTGGGTTTCTGAAGGGCGGGAAGGCGGGAGTTTTTGAGACCTGCTCCACTCTGCTTGCCTCCCAGACTCTGTCATGCCTTTGAGGCCACAGGGGCTGCCAAGCATGTCGGGCACCAAATCACAGGCTTCCAGAAACTAGAGAGGCCAGTGCCCTCACTTCCCACTGAAGACAGAAAGAAGTTGCTGAAAACATTGTTCCTTTGTCCAGAGTCCTACAAGCTCTGTAAAGCCAACCCACTTAGGTATAGATGGTAGCTGGAAAATGGGGTGCAATGGTTTCCCAGATGTGTTGGATGCTATTTTAAGCACTTTCTGAATATTAACTTATTCAATTCTCACAATAATCCTGCAAAGTAGTAACTACTATTGTCCTATTTATTTATTTGTTTCTATTTTTATGTTTTTTAAAAATATGAAGTCTTACTCTGTTGCCCAGGCTGGAGTGCAGTGGCACGATATCACATCACTGCAACCTCCACCTTTCAGGTTCAAGTGATTCTCCTGCCTCAGCCTCCCGAGTAGCTGGCACTACAGGCATGCACCACCATGCCCGGCTAATTTTTGTGTTTTTAGTAGAGATGGGGTTTCACTATGTTGGCCAGGCTGGTCTCAAACTCCTGACCTCGTGATCTCCGTGCCTCGGCCTCCCAAAGTGCTGAGATTACAGGCATGAGCCACTGTGCCCGGCCTCTCTTTTTTATTTTTAATTTTATTTATTTTTATTTTTTATTTTTTGAGAAGGAGTTTTACTCTTATCACCCAGGCTGGAGTGCAGTGGTGCCATCTTGGCTCACTGCAACCTCCGCCTCCCGAGTTCAAGCGATTCTCCTGTCTCAGCTTCCCTAGTAGGTGGGATTACAGGCACCCACCACCACGCCCAGCTAATTTTTGTAATTTTAGTACAGACAGGATTTCACCACATTGGCCAGGGTGCTCTCGAACTCCTGACCTCAGGTGATTGCCCGCCTCGTCCTCCCAAAGTGCTGGAATTACAGGTGTGAGCCACCACACCCAGCTTATTTTTATTTATTTTTATTCTTTTTCTTCAGACGGAGTCTTGCTCTGTTGCCCAGGCTGGTGTGCAATGGCGCAATCTTGGCTCTGCAACCTGCACCTCCTGGGTTCAAGGGATTCTTCTGCCTCAGCTTCCAGAATAGCTGGGATTACAGGCGTGCACCACCATGCCCGGCTAATCTTTTGTATTTTTAGTAGAGACGGGGTTTTACCATGTTGGTCAGGCTGGTCTCGAACTCCTGATCTCGTGATCTGTCCGCCTCAGCCTCCCAAACTGCTGGCATTACAGGTGTGAGCCACCGCGCCCAGCCTACCTTTTATTTTTTAAGACAGAGTCTTGCTCTGTTGCCCAGGCTGGAGTACAGTGGCACCATCATGGCTCACTGCAGCCTCAACCTCCTGGACTCAAAATAATCCACTCACCTCAGCCTTCTGAGTAGCTGGAACTACAGGCACATGCCACCATGCCCGGCTAATTTTTAAAAAATTTTTTGTAGAGATGATGTTTCGTCATGTTGCTGAGACTAGTCTCCAATTCCTGAGCTCACACAATCCTCCTGCTTAGGCCTTCCAAAGTGCTAGGAATAGAGGTGTGAGGCACTATACCCGGCCATCCTCTCTATTTCTTAGAGGAGAGAAAGTAACTCTCCCAATTCACAAAGCTAGTGTATGTCAGGGCTGGCATTTGAACCCAGGCAGTTTAAAAATACATTCTGTCTGATCTTTTAGGGATCAAGCAGATTTGTGAGATAACCAATTAGAAATATGTTGTAAATGGCTTTAGGGGAAGGCTTAGTTGCAAACTAAAGTGCCCACAGGGCCAGGCAGATGAAATCAATGTGTTATTCAGGCTGGCCAGGGAGAGGCCTGTGGGCCATGTGGACAGTGTGACGCCCAGAGGTGTCCCTGTGAAAATTCCCCCAAAACAAGCTAGGCACAGTAGTAAGCATCTGTTGTCCCAGCTACTCAGGAGGCTGAGGTGGGAGGATAGCTTGAGCTCAGGAGTTGTAGTCCAGCCTGGGCAACATAGCAAGACCCCGTCTCAAAACAAAACAAAACATGCCTGGAGGCCATAGGGGGCCCCTTGCTCACAGCAGCTCTAGCCCAAGCCCACTGTATCTCAGCCTGGGGTCAGGAAAGCAGGCCTACCAGGGCACACCAGCATGTCCGGCGGTTTGAAGGGTAATGCCACAGAAGTGCCTGACCTTCTATGTAATAACATAAGGCATGAGATGTATCAATGAGTGGAAGTGACAGTGGACAGGAAGAACAGTCCGTTCAGAAACAGCAAGAGTGGGCCGGGTATGGTGGCTTACGCCTGTAATCCCAGCACTTTGGGAGGCTGAGGCAGGTGGATCACTTGAGGTCAGGAGTTTGAGACCAGCCTGTCCAACACGGTGAAACTCCATCTCTACTAAAAACACAAAAATTAGCTGGGCATGGTAGCAGGTACCTGTAATCCTGGCTTCTCGGGAGGCTGAGGGATGCAGGAGAATCACTTGAACCCATGAGGCAGAGGTTGCCGTGAGCCAAGATCATGCCAATGCACCCCAGCCTGGGCAACAGAGCAAAACTTAGCCTCAAAAAAAAAAAAAAAAAAGCTTGGCACCTGGCACGGTGGCTCACACCTGTCATCCCAGCATTTTGGGAGGCCGAGGTGAGCGGATCATGAGGTCAGGGTTCAAGACCAGCCTGGCCAATATGGTGAAACCCTGTCTCTACTAAAAATACAAAAATTAGCCAGGCATGGTGGTGCACGCCTGTAGTCCCGGCTACTTGTAAGGCTGAGGCAGAAGAATCGCTTGAACCCGGGAGGTGGAGGTTGCAGTGAGCTGAGATTGCGCCACTGCACTCCAGCCTGGGTGACAGAGAGACTCAGTCTCAAAACAAACAAACAAACAAACAAACAAAAAACAGTAAAAGAGGTGGGGAGCTATCTGTTGCTGAAGGAACACAGTTCTTCATAGCCTAAATAACTCCACCACTATGAGCTGTCAGATACCACACTTCTGGGATGAGAAGGAAGTCCATGGGGGCAACTTCCGCCCCAGGGCTCATCTAAAGATGCAGATTCCTCTGTTTTAGGACTTAGCCTCGGCCTCGTCATTGATCCAAGTCCCTTGCTATAATCCCTAGGTCTGCTTTTTTTGATTTGTTAAAAGGAGGGTTATATCAGAAGTTGAACCTGTAAATGTGTTGATTTTCAGTTGGTTTTCACCTACATAAACATCAGTTTCATATGGTTCAACTCCATAACTGTCCTACCCACGTTGTACATGAAAATGAAGCATGAGCCAAAGGCTCACTGCCATGTACACAGTGGGCACTCAGTGAGTGGGAAATTTAAGTGGTGGTTCTGGAACCAGATGGGCATGAGCCTTCCTCACCCATTTCTAGCAAAACCACCTGCATGAGAACAACGTCAGGCAAAGCAGTTCTTTTTCTTTTTCTTTTTTTTTTTTTGAGAGAGAGTCTCATTCTGTTGCCCAGGCTGGAGTGCAATGGCGCGATCTCGGCTCCTGAAACCTCTGCCTCCCGGGTTCAAGCGATTCTCCTGTCTCAGGCTCCCAAGTAGCTGCGATTACGGTGCGCGCCACCAGGCCCGGCTTTTTGTATTTTTAGTAGAGGCGGTATTTCACCATGTTGGTCAGGCTGGTCTCGAACTCCTGACCTCGTGATCCATCCACCTTGGCCTCCCAAAATGCTGGGATTACGGACGTGAGCCACCGCGCCCAGCCAGGCAAAGCAGTTCTTAGAGGGAAATTCACATTCATCAGTTCCTCCTGGGTGTTTGACCTTCCCGCTCCCACAGCGGCCTGAATCCGTAACTGTCAAGTCTGTTTTTCAGCTGTGGACACACAGGCCACTGCCCGAAGGCCACCATCCAGACTAGGGGGAAGCCTCGATTCTTAGAGGTGGCACAAACCAGGCTCTCACCGCATCTGGGTTTTGTGGAAAAAACAATCCCCTCGAGGGTAACTGGAACTTAATGGATGCGCCGCAGGTGCAAGGCGCTCTGTCTCCCTGTTTACGATGACGCATAATCCCTCCAACTCTCTGCGAATGTGACACAAAGGAGCGGGTCACGGTGGCTGAGGCCAAGGAGCCCTTCCTCTCTGTGACGGGCGGCCCCAGGTCTGCGCGGCAGTGAAGACAGACTGGCAGTGAGAGTCAGGGGACTGGACAAAGAGTTGAGATGCGTGGTCCTCGAGAACAGCACTGTGGGAGTCCCCCGAATTGGGGCGCGCCCATCCAGAGGAGAATGCCACCTCTAGCCACTGGGGCGCCTGGGGGCAGGGCGGAGACCCAGGGGGCGTCCCTTCGCCGCTGCATAGGAGGGCGACCGCTGGGCAGCTGGGGTTGGCGCGGTATCCCCGCCCTGCCCAGCGTCTGTCCCACGTTTCCTCAGGCTAAAGTACCTGGAGCCCGGGCTTCTTCCTAAAGTAAAACTCGCCCCGGAAAGGCAAACAGTCCAGCGGCCAGACAGGCACCTGGGAACAGGGATGCGGACCTAACCCGTGCGGGAGACGGGGTGGCGCCCGGCAGTGCGCGCCTCTTCCCCGCAGGAAGAGTGCGTGCTAAGCTCAGCAAAGCCCCGTTGTGGAGATGGAACCATGTCGCCCATTACCTAATGAAACCGAGAAGGGAGACTCAGTCTGTCTTCTAACCCCAAGCGCAAGCTCTGCTGGACTTGGCATCGTCCGCCATCCACGATCCCACACTCCGGGTTTTCCTCATTCCCAGCTTGGCTGCACCGGAGAGACAGACGGAAGAAACTGCCAATGGAAGGACGCAAAGCGTCAACTTTGTGTTCGCCCGCCACTCTCGGCCAATGTGCGCTCGTCTCTCCGGAGTCCCGCCTTCCGTGTCGGGCGCCCCCTTTTGGCAGCACAGGGACGAACCCTACCTCTCGCCATCTTGTGTGTGGCACAGGTAAATTTCTGGACTATCTTTCCACCTATTCTGGTCTTTTTGCCACACAACCGACTTCTTAGTTCGACAGCCAAGTGCGGTGGCGATAAGGGTGGTGTAGCCAGCTGTTGTCGGATCGCCCAAGTGAGCTAGATCGCTACGTCACGCCACGCTTGCCGAGCCCGGTGCCATCTTGAGTGTGGCGTCTTGATGCTCCCCTATCTCGGGGCTCCGCATGGTTCTCTAATGGCCCCCCAAATTTCAGGCAATCCCCAAAGATTAGCCCAATTGGCTCAAGAGATGATTATTTTCCCCGAGTAACTGTAATGTTCATGTGCCCATCGCAGTCCAGCAGTGGGGTGGGAGAAGGGTAGACTCGATGACCCGGCGGGTCCCTAGAGGAAGCTGCCCTGAAGCTGTCGCGACGGCCGTGACCGCTCGGGACAGACCCTAACCAGAGCCCTAGAGTGAGGGGACCGCTATACCGTGCGGGACCCGACAGCTATCCCACTCGAGGGACATCGCGCATCGCGGGATCGCGCATCGAGTCCCCTTGATACATGAATCCCTCTGTGTGCTTGACCCGGTGCCTGCTTGTCGACTGGCTTGGCCGACGGACGCCGGACCTGATGGTGGGCAAACTGGGTCGCCTGCCCACAAGACTGGGGTGCCCTGCCCCTGGGCGGGCAGGAGGATATGGCAGAGGGACGGGGCGGCCCAGGTGCCCGGGTCTCGGCCTCGGGACCTCGTTGCTCGTCGTGGGGCTGCCGTCCACTTGCACTGGGACAATCCTTGGTCGAAGGCGCCCAGGCGCGGGGGGCGGGCACCTCCGCGGGCACTGCGCTGGGCACCGCCCGGGGCGAGCGCGGCCCAGCACCCCGCCGTCCCCTCCCCGCGCT
>NW_016808231.1:1406691-1409113 GCF_001698545.2 Rhinopithecus bieti | reverse complement strand
CGGCGGCCCCGGGCCACGTGCTCCCTGCGCGCGGTGCGTGCCGAGGCCCGCGCGCAAAGCCCGCCGGGCGGGGATGCGCGCCTGCGCGCCGCGACCTCCCTGCCCCACAGCTCCCCGGGACTTTGTCCGCCAGGGGGCGAGAGCGGGCGGAGCTGGGGTCCGGGGAGCGGGGTGGGCCGGACGGAGAGGGCCGACAGGTGGCCCGGGGCTGCTCGCCGGACAGCGGTCGAGGGGCTCCCGCGGGCCCCGACGCCTGTTGGTATTGGCGGCTGTGTCGTGTGGAAAAAATTACCGGGCGCCCCGGGGCGGCGCTGCCTTTTGGATCCTGGGCGGAGTCCCACCCGCGAGGTGCGGTCGGGACCCCAGCCGTCGCGGGGAGGCCGGGACTTGGTTACTCCGGCGGCAGGCCCCGGCCTGGGGCACCGCCAAGCAGCGGTTTGCAGCCTCTAGGAATATCGGTCGGATTTTGGGGGTCGGTATGCTTTGGTTTTTTCAGAGACCTGACCTGGCCGGGGCGGTGCGGCCTCGCGGGCCTTCTAGGCTGGCGCGCCCGTGGGGCCCTCCCCGATCGCAGGCCCCTCCCTCCTTGCCTTATTTATTTCTGAGACATAGACTGCCACCTTCCTAGACCGCTCGAGGGGCGGGTTCTTTGCTCTTGGAAGCAGGCTGATGGGCGTGAGTGTCCGGGGCTGGTCCACCCGGCCCGACGGGTTGGGGCTGTGGCGCCACATGGCTCCTTTCCTAGGAAGCGCCAGGCGGCAGTGGGAACCGCCACTGAGGCCGCTGTAGCGGGCCTTAAAGGATGGGAAACCTGATCACAGATGCCCCCGCCGGCTTTCCTTTCGCCAGACTAGTGGGAGAGGGACCAGTGGGAGAGGGACCGCAAGGACATTAGGCCCTTCTCCACGTGTCGCGTGCGACTCTTAATTTGGGATGGACAGAACAGACTGGTAGTTCTCAGCGCATTTGCTTACCCTGGGGTTGCTCGGAAGACTTACTGGTTACTGGTTCCTTCTTCCCTTTTGAAGGACTTAAAGGAGAAGAAGGAAGTTGTGGAAGAGGCAGAAAATGGAAGAGACGCCCCTGCTAACGGGAATGCTGTGAGTGTCCGCCTTGCTCCTGAGCCCTGGCAGCTACCGCCCCGCAAAGTTTTTCCTGCTCTACTTTAAACTTGTATATATATAGCTTTGCACAGTGGCAGTATCGTAGCCAGTGAGCTTTACCCGAGGCGCGAATATTGCTAGTTAAATATTTATAAAAACCTTTCGAGCAGCACCTGAACAAGAATAGGTTTAGAGGAGCTCTGGTCGTCTGAGTTTGTGCTTGTCCCAGGGTGGGGAAGCCCTTGCCCTTGCCTTGGGGCAGTTAATGTGTAGGGTTCATGATGGAGCCTGGAGGGTGTTGACTGGAGAAAGGCTTCTGGGGTGGGCTTGGCTGGGCTGTAGATGTAGCTGGCAGCCTCTGGTGGGAGACTGGGCATCAGGAGCAACGCTCTGTCCATCCCTGGGCCAGCTGGTAAAGAACGTGGTCTGTTTTCTGTCGAGGAGAATGAGGAAAATGGGGAGCAAGAGGCTGACAATGAGGTAGACGAAGAAGAGGAAGAAGGTGGGGAAGAAGAGGAAGAGGAGGAAGAAGGTGATGGTGAGTAGCCTTGTCTGTCTTCCCCTTTTCAGGTACTTCTTCCTGGCCTTGTCTGGCAGAAGGGGAAGGAGTTGGGGCTCCTGGGAGTGGGACCATGGTACTTGGGGCCAGTGGACCACATGACCATGGGCACCCACCTGTAGAGTCAGGGAGTGTCTCCCTGACAAGGAACTGTGCCCATGCTCACACCTGAAAGTTTGTTTCTTGCAGCTCTGAAAGCCACAGATCTGTTGGGCTGGCTTCTTGGGGTGCAGCTGCTTGGGCCTCTGTCCTCTGGAGATTCCCACCTGTGCAGTGGGCATAGGTGTCCTGATTGGGCCCAGTTGCAGGCAGCAGAGGCAGGGCAGGGACCTTGCAGGCCGCCACATCTTCCTCGGGATTTCCCCAGGAGCCACAGTAGGAGGGAAGTGTGGTTTACCTGGCCTTTGATTCTCCAGGTGAGGAAGAGGATGGAGATGAAGATGAGGAAGCTGAGTCAGCTACGGGCAAGCGGGCAGCTGAAGATGATGAGGTGGGTTCTGGCTTGAGAAGAAGCGGGGTTTGCCATCTGGGTCTTCCCACCTACCTCTAGCGGAGGGACTGTTTCTGACTTTGTAGGTGGCCACTGTGTGGTCCTGAATCTTAAGAACAGGAAGGAACAGGGCTGGGCTCAACTTCCCAGAGCAAAGGCCTTGGGCTGTGGAGCTGGGGGTCCCTGGTTCTTGCTCTGCCTGTGGGAGCTGAGGCAGTGGGCTGGATAGGGTCCTGGGGTTGGAGGGGCCTTTGACAGTCTTTTCTGCCC
>NW_016808231.1:1393314-1406670 GCF_001698545.2 Rhinopithecus bieti | reverse complement strand
AAAGCTGTCTCAAGCCTAGTTTTTCTGTTTCAGTTTCGTCAGACCTTCCAGGGCACTAGGATAGGAGGGGAGGATCCCGGGGACAGTGGGTTGAAGACCTTTTGGGAGGCAGTTGGATGTGACCTGTGATGGGCAGCAGTCTGGTGGGTGGGCAGGGACTGAGCTGCAGTTGGGTGGGGGGCTTCCTACTGGGGCAGTCAGTGATTGTCCCAAGAAGCCTAAACTGGGGAGGAGGACTTCATCACTGGGTGCTACATGGGGACTCTGGTGCCCTGGAGGTGTGGGGGCATGCAGTCCTAGACACTGGAAACAGGCCACACGGGACTGCCATTCTGTGGAGCGCAGGGGGGTGGTGGTACAGGCCAAAAGGAAACTTGCCAAGCCTCCCAAGACTCCTCCAACTGGTGGCTGCCTCTGCAGGCCTCACCGGTTTAGCTCCGTGACGTGGCTCCCCCTGCCGGCAGCATGTGGTACCTGCCGGCCTCTTAGGATGCCTAGGGTTTTTTTGGTTTGGCACTGGTGCAGCCTGGCCGTCATCCAACCTTTGGTCTCCAGGTCCCTTAGCTTAGTTGGGCAGGCCCACCCTGCCCCTTGAACACAGTTGGAGAAGTTATTGTGCTGTTTGAATTTTCACACACGAGCTGTGAGCAGTGGGTCAGGATAACCGACTGGAGGAAGTGCTACCAGCTCATGCCCTCAGAGGTGGAGGTGAGGATAAGAGCTCACCAAGAACCTTCTGGGATCCTCCAATGAGAGCTGCAGGGGCCGGGGCCTGTATAGGCACTGCCAGTGGGCCTGTTGCCCAGGTAGGACCTGAGGAAGCCATCAAGGAGTTTCTGCAGGAAAACTCCCAGGAGCAGAGTAAAGTGTCTGCAGAGGCCTGGCCTGGGTTAAGGGAGACGCTGGGAAGGAGGGAAATGGGTGCATTTAAGAGAGCAAGAGAGACCAGCTCCCTCTGCCTGCCCCTTGACACCATGTCCGCTCCATTCTATGCCCCTCCCCCACCTTTGTGGTTCACACCGCCAGAGTTCTGGGCGGACCTTGCCCTTCTTTGGCTGGAGCTTAGTCACCCTCATGGGGCTGCTCAGGCCGCTTGTTCAGCATGTCCCCAGGCAGCTGCCATCAGGATCAGGGGCAGGTTGAGGCCTTGGTAGGAAGGACCCTCTGACCTGTGTCTACCCCACACCCTCTGCACAGCTTGGGCATCTGCATCATGGCTCATCCAGGGAAGAAAGGGAGGGTCTGGAGCCAAAACACTGGCTCCTCTCTGTTCTGCCACCCAAGGCAGCTCAGTACTGCAATGTTCCCAAGCTCGTTGCCCAGGAGGATGTCTCTAAGGCAGGAGTGCAGGCGAAGGCTGTGAAGGAAGGCCACACAGGGCAGGCAGCACTTGGAGCAGAGAGCAAGCAGGTCTAACCCAGCTCCTTCAGGCTGCAGTCCCGCTCAGAAGCACTACTAACAAGGCCCCCTGAAAGGGGAAAACTGTGCCCTGGTCTGCACACAGACATGGCAGCCATGTTAGCATGAGGCAAATAACTGAACCTTGTGGTCCTCAATCCCCTCCTCTGCAAAATGGCAACAATAGGATGAGGCATGAGCCAGGGCCCAGGGCTGCCTTGCCAGGGTCCCCGAGACACCCAACATCAGCAGAGCTTACTGCCTCCGCTGTCTAAGCTGCCTCATCCAACCAAAGGTTTGGCCAGGAACAGCATTTGCTGCTTCTAGCAGAACACACTTGCCCCTAGTCCTGAACCTAGCACGCAATTAGCCACTGCCTGAGGATATGCCTCAGGGCCCGGAGTCACCTTGATACCACTCCCAAAGTCCCCGAATGGCCTCCCACCGGAGGCCGGGTTAAAAGATTAGCAAGGAATGGGTGCCCTCTGGTGGACAAAGAGGAACTAAAGCGTGCCCCTGAATTCTGTTCCGTCCAGGAAAGACCCTTCAGTGGGCCCTGGTCCCAAGGTCGGCAATGTCAGTCACCCTCCACCACCCTGATCCCCCCACCCAAACAAGACCTTTCTCCCTCTGTGTTGCTGGAACCCCAGTCAGATGTGACAGTCAGTGGTCATTTCCCAGGCCTTCCTCTGGGCGACTGATGCCCCCTCCCAAGGACGGAGTCCTTTATGTGGAACTAAAGCTGGAAGCAGGGGTCCACTCTTCCACGGTCTTGGGCATCCCTGTGGCCACAGGTGCTCCTG
The DNA here is from genome assembly GCF_001698545.2 of Rhinopithecus bieti. NCBI lineage: Eukaryota > Metazoa > Chordata > Mammalia > Primates > Cercopithecidae > Rhinopithecus > Rhinopithecus bieti. Next base: position 1,404,469 of record NW_016808231.1, on the reverse strand, counting down.
CCATGCTCTGTTCACATGCTTGGTGTGTACACTGCCCTCTTGGGGTGGGCCTGTTCCTCAGTTATCTCCAGTGCCAAGTACAGCACACAGAAAATGCAGGCCCTCATGGAGGACTGTACACAGCCTCACTCGACTCCACACTCCCTCACTGGAGTCCACCCTCCCTCACTGGACTCCACCTCCCTCACTGGACTCCACCCTCCCTCACTGGACTCCACACACCCTCACTGCACACCACACACCCTCACTGCACACCACACACCCTCACTGGAGTCCACCCTCCCTCACTGGACTCCACCTCCCTCAACTGGAGTCCACCCTCCTCAAAACTGGGACCCACCACACCCTCCACTCACCCACACACCCTCCACTGCACCACACACCCTACTGAGTCCACCCTCCTCCTGGACCACCTCCCTCAACTACTGGGACTCCACACAACCCTCACGGACTCCACCTCCCATCAACTGACCTGGACTCACGCCCCCTTCGCTGAACGGGACCACGCTCCCTTGCCGACCTGAACCCCCACGCGCCTGCTGATGGACTCCACAACACCTCAAACTGGGACTCCACCGCTCCCTCCGGCTGGCTGGATCCACCCTCCTCCCGCGGCTGGACTCCAACCACACCAAACCCTGACCTCCCACGCTCCTCATGACTGGACGCCCACCTCCTTTCTGAACTGGACTCCCCATGCCCTCGCTGACTGGATCCCCACAAAAGCATCCTACCACTGAACTGGAATCCACACTCCCTCGCTGACTGGACTCCCCACGCTCCCCCTCCCCGCTGGATTTCCAAAACACCGTCACCTGAACCAACATACCTCCACTGGGACTGTGCCTGATGCACACCTAGGGAGTTTGAAAGAGTTTGAATGGGCGTTTCCCTGGAAGACTAGAAATGGATTAGGTCACTAGATGGGGGGCAGGGGAGTCAGGGGGCTTCCCAGCTCTACTTTCCTGGCCTCCTTGGCTGTGGCCACATAAGGTCCCAGGATCCAAGTACTGCCCTTTTCCCTACGCCCATCAAGCCCTGGGGGTCAGTATCCTCCAGCCCTGCCCCTTCCAAACTCCTCCCAGATCTCCAGCCCTCAAAGGGGCCCTAGCCTGCCTCTACCAGAGCCACCTCTGCGGGTGGATGCCCTGTGTCCTAGATACAGGCCAGCCCCTGCCTGCCCCTCAGGCCCTGGGCCGCCCTGCTGGTCCCCTCCTGGTGGGAGCTGCTTCATGAGGATGGAATCCCTGGGCCCCATGTTATTTGGGGCCTGCTTCAGTGTGGCTGGGCCTCACAGGCCTGTCCCCCTGCTATGCCCAACCTGTCTACCCAGCAGCCTATCTCCTGGATGCAAGTGTGGTCAGTTTTGCAGTGTCGCTGCTTGTCCTCCCTGTACCCCAAGCCCGTGGAGGCATGGGCAGAGCCAGCCAGGGAATGGGGCAGAGCTGTGCTCTGAGCTCTTCCTCTCGGGATACCTCAGCCTATGCTCATGGGTCTGCCCTGAGCTCAGAGAGGTGAAGGAAGCACAGATTAGGAAACATGGCTGAAACATTTTAAGGCCGCCTGGCACACTGACCCTATTTATATACTGGGTGAATGACACATGCATTGTTTGCAGAGAAGGCCTGGCAGTCAGTGACTGGTGTGGATTCCATGAAGTCCTGAGCACAGCCAAGGATCGATGGTGTGCCTCCATGGATTCTCTGTCAAGGCTGTCACCCACAGCAACAAGAAGTACCAGGTGGTCACTTGAAGCAACCTCATTTTACAAGCGCCCATGTGGGGACCCTACTGTGAGGCTCTGGACAGGGAGCAGATCCCTTACTGAAAGGAGCTGCTGGTAGATTCCATAAGGTCCCAGGGGACATCTGTTATTTTTTTTTTTTTTGTCACCAGCAGCCATTCCTTCACCCTTTTCTTGGCAGTAATGCCCTGAGGCAATGTCCAGCTTTTTTTTCCTTTAGACGGAGTATAGCTCTGTCGCCCAGGGCAGTGGCGTGATCTCGGCTCACTGCAACCTCCGCCTCCTGGGTTCAAGCAGTTCACCTGCTTCAGCCTCCCGAGTAGCTGGGATTACAGGTGTAAGCCACCAGGCCATAGCTTTCTTTCTGAACTTCCCCTCTAGCACACTCAGCCAAGCCACAGGGCAGAACACGTGACTTGGTCTGGGCCAATCAGTGGCCTGAGGTGCCCTGGCTGCATTGGTTGGGTCAGAGTTGGCACATGACCCAAGTCATTCAATCAGAAGGAGTTCTGGGATTTTTTTTTTTTTTTTTTTTTTTTGGGTTGCCGGAAAGGGAAGAAACATATGGTTTTGTCCCTCAGGGATTTGAACTTAAGAGGCTGGGAAGATGAGGCTGCTGACTACTCAGTGAGGAGCAGAACTGAGCCAAGAGGCAGAGGAACCTCAATTCTGATGGCAATGCTTGAGGGCTTCAGGCCAGCCATGCAGAATATTCAGTTACACAAGCCAGCAAATTTCCTCCCGGTTTAGGCTAGTTCAGGTTGGGTTTTCTGTCATGTGTACCTGAAAGACTCCCAACTAATAAACAGGGAGAATGCAGGGGGCTTCAGGCTCCAGTCTCCAAGGCCGACGAGGCCTCCATGAACAAAGACAGCTTGTTGGTGGGGGACAGAGGTGTGGGGATACCTTTTCTGGTGTGGTTTCCAGATTGGGAGGAATACAGAGAGGTGTGTCAGCCTAAAAGAGGCTGTGATCTCATGGTCAGTCTGTCAGCAGCATCTGAGTCCTGCCTGAAACATTCCAGCCAGGTGGGGGGATGGCCGGAGTCATGTGAGCTGACCACCTGGTGTCCTCTGTGTGATGCCTCTTATCCCCTCTTCTCCAGCCCACAGTGATCTCTGGCCCACTGACCTCCCAGTGCTCCCATTGGGCCTCACAGCCAAACACACTCATTGAAGTGACTCGATGGCCATGGGAGGCTCCTGGATAAGGTGTGAGATCCCATCTTCACGCAGCCCGGAACCTCCCAGTTGTCTCTCTGCCCCGAGGTGTACCTGAGAGAGGGGAGGTGACTCCATCCCATCTGGAGAAATGCTAGATTAAGCAATGCTAAAAAGGTTCTCTGGCAGGGCATGGTGGCTTGTGCCTGTAATCCCAGCACTTTGGGAGGCTGAGGTGGGAGGATCACTTGAACTATAGAGTTTGAGACCAGTCCCAGCCTGGGCAACACAGTGAAACCCTGTCTCTACAAAAAAATTAAAAATTAGTCAGGAGTGGTGGTGCATGCACCTATAGTCCCAGCGACATGGAAGGGTGAGGTGGGAGGATAGCTTGAGCTTGGCAGGTCGAGGCTGCTGTGAACCACTGCACCACTGCATTCTGGCCTGGGTGATGAAGCAAAACTCTGTCTTAAAGAAAACAAAAAAAACAAACAAAAGTTCTCTTTCTGTAGAATTTCCTGGGCACTGGGCAGTGCCTGGGCAGTCAGTGCCCAGGGTATTCTAATATACAAAGGTTGCTGAGTTTCTGAGTGGAAAGTTTAGCATGCAGTTCACTCTCAATTTATTTGACCTGGATTTTTTCACAGAGAACTATTAACATATTGAAGGACATTAGTGTCCAACAAAAGCTGATCTTGCACAAGGACCCTCACCAGGGCTCAGGAAATGTTTGCTGAACCAAGCAGATGATGGAGAAGGATTCTTTTGAGAATTGGTTCCACAGTCTGGCTCTTGGAACCCTGCATGGGCCTTGTTCTCCGATGGCTACAGGTAGCTTGGGGCCCTGTGCTGACAGCACTACATGTCAGTGTCAGCCCAGCACGGGAGGGAGGCATGCCCTTGGCTAAGGAGGTAACTGGCATTTCTAGGTGGGGGGACAGTAAAATGTGGAAACTGGCATAAACCTTTCTGGAAAACATTTTGATCCTGTATATCAAGATCCAAAAAACATGCACACATACTTTTGACCTAGAAGTTCCACGGCCAGGAAACCTGCTGAGGAAATGCTGGGCAAGGTGGCTCATGCCTGTAATCCCAGCACTTTGGGAGGCTGAGGCGGGTGGACCACTTGAGGTCAGGAGTTCAAGACCAGCCTGGCCAACATGATGAAACCCCATCTCCACTAAAAATAGAAACATTAGCTGGGCCTGGCGCGCGCCTGTAATCTCAGCTACTCTGGAGGTTGAGGCAGGAGAATCGCTTGAATCTGGGAGGTGGAGATTGCAGTGAACCGAGATTGGGCCATTGCACTTCAGCCTGGGTGACAGAGTGGGACTCTGTCTCAAAAAAAAAAAAAAAAAAACCAAAAACAAAACAAAACAAAAAACTGCTGAGGGAGACAGAGGCACTAGACCTGAAGGTGTCCATAATAGCATTATTATTATTATTATTATTATTATTATTTTATTATTGAGATAGGATTTGGCTCTGTTGCCAGGCTGGAGTGCAGTGGCATGATCTGGGCCCACTTAGCCTTGACCTCTTGGGCTCAAGCCATCCTCTCACCTCAGCCTCCAGAGTAGCTGGGATTACAGGTGTGAGCCACTGTGCCTGGCCTAACATTATTGATTGATAAGAGTAAAAAATTAGAGACAAGCCAAACGCTCGATCATCAGGAAGCAGGCAAGTCACTTACAGTATAACCACTTGGTGGATATAACAATATTTACAAGGAATTTTGAAAATTGTTTTTAAATTTATAAAAGCGTTCCAGGCCCCCTGTATGACCTTCACACTAGACAAAAGTACTATGTGAGGAATCCAGTGAGACCCCCCTCAACCCCTTGTCTGGTCCAGTAGCCCTCTGTTAACTGTTAATGTGAAGCATGTGCCCTTCCCTCCAGAACTACAAGTAGTTTTGAATAATGTAGAGAAGAGCTTGTTTTAAAATGTCAAGAGAAAAAAAGTTGATACAGAATTGTGTCTACAGTATAATCTAATGATCAAGAAAAAAAAAAAGTTAAGAATGAAGTTCACCAAAATGTCACCTCTCGGTGGTAGAATTATTTTTTTCTTTAAGGTTCTTTAGTAAATTTTCCACACACAGACTTCAGCAGGGAAATAAATTAACAATCAATAAAAAGAAAGAAAGAAAATGAAGAAAAAAAAAGGCAAAACAGCAATCTGCACATCCATTAGGTCTCTTTCAGTTGCAAGTGATGGAAACCTAACTCAAAAAAGGAAGTTTGTTGTCACTAGGATGTCCTGAGATAGCGTGGCTTCAGGTACAGCAGGATTCAGGTGCTCAAACCATGTCATCAGGAACCCGTCTCCCTCCCGCCCTGTGTCAGTTCTGTTTTCTTTGGCATTGGTTTTGTTTTCTGGCCGTTTCACAGCTATAATACTATTGAACATGGTGACTACGGTTCGCAGCTTCTTCACCTAGCTTGCTGGTGGGAGTGGGAGGGCTGAAAAGGTAATATGTTAACAGGACAGTTGGTCTTCTAATGAAACTCTTGAGAAAGCAGTGTGACAGACATCATGAGCCCTGTGGGAAGCCAGCAGCCCCTTGCCCCGACTCCTAGTTCAGCTGGGATTGGGCTGTGCTCTGCAGGCCCTCCTCATGGGGCCTGCTGGGACCCAGCATCTCTGAAGGGGAACCAGTCTTTTTCCCCATGGCTCCAGCCTAAGTCCTGCAGACGGCTCTCACTGGTCAGATCTGGTCACGTGGCCCCACCCCCAAGTCAGTCCCACAGAAGCACTTGGACAGAGAGTGAGAATGGGGTAGGAGACCTTCCATTAGGAGGTCTTCCATTATGAAAAATCAATGTTATGAATAGGAGGGAGGCTGGGCAGGAGAAAGCAACTGATGTCTTCCACATCCAGTCAGTGAGTATTTGAGGAATTTCTTTTTTTTTTTTTTTTTTTGAGACGGAGTCTCGCTCTGTCGCCCAGGCTGGAGTGCAGTGGCCGGATCTCAGCTCACTGCAAGCTCCGCCTCCCGGGTTTACGCCATTCTCCTGCCTCAGCCTCCAGAGTAGCTGGGACTACAGGCGCCCGCCACCTCGCCCGGCTAGTTTTTTAGTATTTTTTAGTAGAGACGGGGTTTCACCGTGTTAGCCAGGATGGTCTCGATCTCCTGACCTCGTGATCCACCCGTCTCGGCCTCCCAAAGTGCTGGGATTACAGGCTTGAGCCACCGCGCCCGGCAGAGGAATTTCAATACAATTCCAAATGGAATCAGGGTGACCTGGGCCTGCTCCTGGGCAGGTGGACCTGGAGTATGACTGCACCCAGTGGTAGTGGAACCACATGTCAATATTCCCCTTGTTATTGCCCCTGAGTACTTCTCTCACTTCCCCTCATAGTTCTTCTACCACTAGGGCAAGGCAGGGAGCTTCAGTCTCATTCTCTGAGGGAAGGATGCAGCCTGGGCCAAGAAGACACTGCTCAGCTTGAGTTTCAAAGTAGACTCTCTTTACTCATAGCGAGATGAGAAACCAAGCTCTCAAGAGTAGAAAAGGGCTAATGTGTTTTTATGTATCATGGACCAAAGTTCAGAGACATGACCACAGTGGGAGAGGACAGTGAGAAAGGGCCCTGCTGACTACACAGGGAGGGGATGGGCCCTTCAAGGCTGACAGGAGTAGGGCTTGGATCAGGAGAGAGAGAGACAATTTAGACATGAGTGACCTCATGGGCTGGCAGCTAGTGCCACACGATGCCCCAAAGACCACGCGGGTCCTTCAGTGGATGCCAACATAGAATGCCTGTGTCTTTGGGTGCCGAGCCACCAGCCTCTGAGGAGCTACACTCTCATCCCTGCTCTCTGGGTCCTTTCCAAGCAGAGGAAAGATGCTGCTGTCTGAGGGATGTGGCTGCTTGAGACCTTGTCACATAGCTGGTCACCAGGCTTACCCACCACTCCTGCTTTCTGGTGCTCTCGAGGTCACTCCAGCCAAAAAATGGCCATCTGCTCTCCAGGTCAAAGTGGTGCATAGAAGGGACCAGATGACACCACAGCCAAGGACTTCTCAGGGAACAGGCAGCACCAGAGGATGGCGCATCCTTCACAGCTCTCATGCCCAGCCCTGTCCTGAAGATGCTGGGAGCAGGACAGGCCCGGCTCTGATCCTACTTGAGGGAGGCTTTAGGCAAGAAACTTGCCCTATGAGACTTTGGGCTCCTCATGTCTGAAACGGAGCTCACCAGCTCGGCTCCTCTCCAAATGAGGACAAACACAGGCCCCCCGAGTGTCACTGTTCATTATGATTAGCGACTGCAGGTTACAGGGATTTTGACAACCCTTCTACAGGCAGAATGGGTCAGGGCTCTCAGGTGACACAATGTGACAGGGACCGGTGTAGCTCCAGCTGTTTATGGCGTAGGAGGCTCATACAGCAGAGGACTCAGCCATTGGAAGAGCTGAGGGGTCTGTGGGGGACTGAGGAGGTCTGAGGGGTGAATGTGAGGGGGACTGCACGGTGGGACTAAGGGGTGACTCAGTGAGCTCAGGCTGCTGTAACAAAATACCTTCAACTGGGTGGCTTATAAACAGCAAATATTGGCTGGGCGTGGTGGCTCACACCTGTAATTCCAGCACTTTGGGAGGCTGAGGTGGGCAGATCACCAGAGGTCAGGAGTTCAAGACCAGCCTGGCCAACATGGTGAAACCCCCGTCTCTACTAAAATACAAAATTAGTTGGGCATGGTGGTGGGCGCCTGGAATCCCAGCTACTCGGAAGGCTGAGGCAGGAGAATCACTTGAACCCAGGAGGCTGAGGTTGCAGTGAGCCGAGATCGCACCATTGCACTCCAGCCTGGGCGATGAGCGAAACTCCATCTCAAAAACGAAACGAAACAAAACAAAACAAAACCCCAGCAAATATTTATTTCTCACAGTTCTGGAGGCTGGGAAATCCATGATCAAAGGTGCTGGCTGTCTACAAAAACAAAAAGCGTGCTTAATGGACGACACCTCTTTGCGGCGTCCTCACGTGGTGGAAAGGGGGAGGGTGCTCTCTGGGGTCTCTTTTATAAGGGCACTAATCCCATTCATGAAGTCTCCACCCCATGGCCCAATCACCTCCCAAAGGCCCCACCTCCTAACACTGTCTTCTTGGGGAGACAGGAATTTTAGAGGGACACCAACATTCAGACAATAGCAGGGGATACAGAGAAGGGACTGAGGGGACTGGAGGGGGACTGGGAGGAGAATGTGGGGGACTGAGGTAGGACTGCCCAGGGCCTACCAAAATAACAAACTGGTTGGGCATGGTGGGCTCATGCCTATCATCCCAGCACTTTGGGAGGCCAAGGTGGGGGCACTGCTTGAGTCCAGGAGTTTGAGACCAGCTGGGCAACACAGTGCAACCCCTGACTCTTAAAAACATTTAAAAAATTAGGCCGGGCGCGGTGGCTCAAGCCTGTAATCCCAGCACTCTGGGAGGCCGAGATGGGCGGATCACGAGGTCAGGAGATCGAGACCATCCTGGTTAACACGGTGAAACCACGTCTCTACTAAAAAATACCAGCTAGCCGGATAGCGAGGTGGCGGGCGGTCTGTAGGCCCAGCTACTCGGAGCTTCTGGGAGGCAGGAGAGATGGCGTAAAACCCGGGAGGCTCGGAGCTTGCAGTGAGCTGAGATACCGGCCCACTGCAACTCCAGCGCCAGGCGACAGAGCGAGACTTGTCCTCAAAAAAAAAAAAAAAAAACATTTAAAAAGATTAAAGATAAATGCAAAAACACAGTGACTTAACTTTTACTGGTAGCCTCTTGTGCAATAACATGTTCTTGATGTGGCCATCCCAGTGGCTTTTTGCCTCCTCAGGTAGGAGGCCAAGGAGATGCCTGTGTGCAGAGGCATGGTTTTCCTTAGAATATCACTGTGTATCTCCTCCAGAAATACCATTAAATCCACAACTGAGGTTCTAGAATTTGGTGCTATAACATCATTTGTCGCCTACAAATGTTTGAGGATCACTCTGGTTGTAAAACTATTTTGATATCATAAAATGTCTACTTTTTTTTTTTTTTTTTTTTTTTTTTTTTTTTTTTTTTGAGATGGAGTATCGCTCTGTCACCCAGGCTGGAGTGCAATGGCACAGTCTCAGCTCACTTCAGCCTCCCCTTCTTGGGTTCAAGCAATTCTCCTGCCTCAGCCTCCTGAGTAACTGGGATTACAGGTGTGCACAACCACGCCCTGCTAGTTTTTGTATTTTTAGTAGAGACGGGGTTTGACCATGTTGGTGAGGCTGGTCTTGAACTCCTGACCTTGTGATCCGCCTGCCTCAGTCTCCCAAAGTGCTCGTATTACAGGTATGAGCCACTGCAGCCGGCCGAAAATGTCTACTTTTAAGTAAGTCTGCTGTTACTTTCTTGGAATCCTCCAAGAAAAACTGGTTATAATCTTAGCCTAATTTTACCAAATGAATATTAGTTATTCAAAATTTTCAATATCTGTTAAAGAATATTGTTGCTGAATATAAGCCAATTAAAAGTTGGTATATACTTGCCAGTAGAGATTATTTGGATTCTAATCCTGACTAAGAGCTAGACCTAAAGTAACAATATGCATGGCCAACAATGTATCATAAAGAAAAGAAATGATCATGATTGACCTCTTTAATAACATAAAACAATAAAGTGTAATTTTAAGTTCTGTAAACAAGTAGACCAATCATCTCCACTTGATTATGCCAGGGCACCTTGTGACCCATAAAATATTCAGATAGCATATTATATCTCAAATGCACATAATTTAACTCCAAATGAAATAATTAATATATATATAAAGCATTCAAGTGACAATAACTTTGCTTATCCTCTTATAACAGAAGAATTATTTGGGGGATGATTTGAGCAAGTCAGTTCACTTAAGAAGTCTTTCTAAGATATCTGAGTAGATGCCTTTTCCATTTAATGCATTTCCTTTAATAAGTGCAAGAATTCAAAAGCATTCCATTGAACCAAGAGCTGCTTCAGAGCTCAGAAGTGGGTGGTCAATACCCATTTGTTGCTACAGCTGCCAGTGATGGTGATGAGTGTGTTTCTTTCTTGAGACAGGGCTTCACTTTGTCACCCAGGCTGGGGTGCAGTGGCATGATCTCGGCTCACCACAACCTCTGCCTCCCAGGCTCAAGCGATGCTCCCACCTCAGACTCCTAAGTAGCTGGGACTATAGGTGCGCACCACCACGCCCAGCTAAGTTTTGTATTTTTGGTAGAGATGGCGTTTCACCATGTTGCCCAGGCTCATCTTGAACTCCTGATCTCAAACAGTCCCCTGCCTCTGCCTCCCAAAGTGCTGGGATTACAGCAGGGAGCCACCATGCCCAGCTGATTATATGTTTTTAACCCTCTGAAAGACATTTGATTTTTTTGAGACAGGAATCTCACTCTGTTGCCTAGCCTGGTGTGCAGTGGCATGAACATGGCTTACTGCAGCTTCAACTTCCTGAGTTCAAGTAATCCTCCTGCCTCAGCTTCCCAAGTAGCTGGGACCACAGGTGTGTGTCACCACACCCAGCTAATGAAAAAAAATTTTTGTTTTGCAGAGACGGGAATCTTGCTTTGTTCCCCAGGCTAGACTTGTATTCTTGGGCTCAAGCAATCCTCCTGCCTCGGCCTCTCAAAGTGCTGGGATTGCAGGTGTAAGCCATGGTGCCTGGTCCTTCAAGACAAATATGTCTTTAAACTAAGAGCTTAACAGAGGTCCCCAAACTTTCTCTGTTCACAGCAATCTTAGTGGTTCAGTAACTTTTATTAGTGCACCTAGGCCAAAATAAATGAACTCCTCTTTAGTTAGTTAGGTTCAGACAACGTATGAAGCATTTCTGCTTTAATTTGGTAGCTTGTCATATTATTGATTGATTGATTGATTGATTGAGATGGAGTCTCGCTCTGTGGCCCAGGCTGGAGTGCAGCGGCTGGATCTCAGCTCACTGCAAGCTCCGCCTCCCGGGTTTATGCCATTCTCCTGCCTCAGCCTCCCGAGTAGCTGGGACTACAGGCACCTGCTACCTCGCCCAGCTAGTTTTTTGTATTTTTTTAGTAGAGACGGGGTTTCACTGTGTTAGCCAGGCTGGTCTCGATCTCCTGACCTCGTGATCTGCCCGTCTCGGCCTCCCAAAGTGCTGGGATTACAGGCTTGAGCCACTGCGCCCGGCCTTGTCATATTATTTTGGAGAAAAAAAGCCACATAAATTGAGAAAATATTTTCTGTCTTTTTTTTTTTTTTTTTTTTTTTTT
>NW_016808231.1:1387162-1390010 GCF_001698545.2 Rhinopithecus bieti | reverse complement strand
TTTTTTTTTTTTTTTTTGAGAAGGAGTCTAGTTCTGTCACCCAGGCTGGAGTAGAGTGGCACGATCTCAGCTCACTGTAACCTCCACCTCCTGGGTTCAAGCTACTCTCCTGTCTCAGCCTCCCGAGTAGCTGGGATTACAGGCACCCGCCACCATGCCCAGCTAATTTTTTGTATTTTTAGTAGAGACGGGGTTTCATTGTGTTGACCAGGCTGGTCTCAAACTCCTGACCTCGTGATCCGCCCACCTCAGCCTCCCAAAGTGTTGGGATTACAGGTGTGAGCCACCGCACCCGATATTTTTTTTTTCTTTTTTTGAGATGAAGTTTCGCTCTTGTCACCCAGGCTGGAGTGTAGTGGTACGATCTTGGCTCATTGCAACCTCCACCTCCCAGGTTCAAGCGATTCTCCTGCCTCAGCCTCCTGAACAGCTGGGATTATAGGTGCCCACCACCACGCCCAGCTATTTTTTTTTTTTTGTCTGTAGAGATGGGGTTTCACCATATTGGCCAGGCTGGTCTTGAACTCCTGACCTCATGTGATCCACCCGCCTCAGCCTCCCAAAGTGCTGGGATTGCAGGCATGAGCCACCACCCCAGGCCTCTTATGGCATTTCTGATAATTATTTATTGTATCCTCCTACTAGAGACAAACTCAGTAAAGGTAGGCTTGTGCCTAGCACAGCATCTTATTAGTGGGTATAACAGGCCTATAAGTGTGGCCTGAATGTGGAAGTGTGAAGTCTCCCTTTGGAAGACTTTCATGCCTATCTAGGGTCAGACTCAGTACTTCATCATATTCCCCATCACAAAAGCCCAATACTCAAAACACTGGCAAGAAACATAATGGGGGTACAGATGCGAGGGTGTATTGCACATTACACAGCAAAGTTTAACCGAAATTCTCTAAATAGAAATCTATATTCTTTCTCGCAAGTCTCCTTCTCCAAGGCTGTGCGGACTGGGATTCTTCCCCCATCTCCTCCCCAACACAGACTCTTAAGGCCCTCTTGATTGCCCTGAGCAGCTGAACTCTCCCTCTCAGCTTGTACAGGTCAGAGATGGGACTCCGTTCCTTAAGCAAGCCACTTGGAGACCTCAGTCTGTCCTGCAGCCATCCTCATATACACATCTATGTCTCTAACACATATTAAATGCTTCTACCAGTATTTCTCAAAGCATGGTCCATAGACCACCTGCATCGGAATCACCTGGCGGCTTTAAGGTGCAGGTTTCTGGGCCTCACACCTACTGATCAGACTCTCTGGGAGCCGGGTGGGGCGGGGACATGCCCATTGCTGGTCTGAAAATCAGTGGCCATAGACTGTGCTAGGCCTGGTCTATATGAGTCTCTTTCCAGGAACATTCTGCGGCTTTCAGTGTATCCAGAAAAAGCTGCTTCTCCAGGCATCCGGGCCTGCACCAAGGCCTGCCATACCAGAGCTGACTTTGACTTCACAAGGGTCCTAGTCCCTACAGTTCCCCTGTCCTCTCCTTTTGCTTGTGTTTACTTAGGCCTGCACCAATTCCTTCCTCCTCCTCCTAGCATTCAGCCTTCCCCCTCACCAGTTCAAATCCCACCCACACTACTTGGAGCCCCTAGTCAGTACTGTCCCTGAAGCACACACTTTGTTTTTCTTAGAGCAGCTAGCAAGAAGCATGTCTGACTGTTTTGGACAGATGAATGAGTGGAGAAGCATTCTCTGGGAAGTCCTTTCTCCACTACAGTGTGTTCAGTCCCATGAGAACATTCCTTGATGGAATTATGGGGAGCAGATACGGTTTAGCAAAGAGAAGGAGATGGGTTCACTCTTAGAAAAAGAGATGGCATTTTACGAAGGTAATTCAGGCTTGGTGCGGTGGCTGACACCTGTAATCCCAGTGCTTTGGGAGGCTGAGGCAGGAATTTCTTGAGACCAGGAGTTTGAGACCAGCCTGGACAACACAGTGAGATCCTCATCTCTATAAAAAAGTTTTTAAGGCAGGGCGCAGTGGCTCACGCCTGTAATCCCAGCACTTTGGGAGGCTGAGGCAGGGTGGATCACGAGGTCAGGAGTTCGAGACAAGCCTGACCAACATGGTAAAATCCCATCTCTACTAAAAATACAAAAATTAGCTGGGTGTGGTGGCACGTGTCTATAATCCTAGCTACTCAAGAGTCTGAGGCAGGAGAATTGCTTGAATCTGGGAGGCAGAGGTTGCAGTGAGTTGAGATCACACCACTGCACTCCAGCCTGGGTGACAGAACAAAACTCTGTCTCAGAAAAAAAAAAAAAAAAAGAGTTAAAAAAATTAGCTGGGCATGGTGGCGCACATGTGTAGTCCCAGCTACTCGGGAAGCTAAGGTTAGAGGATCTCTTGAGTCCAGGAGTTTGAGGCTCTTGTGAGCTAGTATCGTGCCAACTGCACTCCGGCCTAGGTGACAGAGAGAGACTCTGTCTCTAAAAGAATAAATAAATAGATAAATAAACAATAAAGCAATTCATTTTCAGCTTGTTTTTTTCTTTCTTTCTTTTTTTGAGACGGACTCTTGCTCTGTTGCCCAGGCTGGAGTGCAGTGGCGTGATCTCGGCTCACTGCAACATCTCCCTGGCTCAAGCAGTTCTCCCTGCCTCAGCCTCCTGAGTAGATGGGACTACAGGCACCCGCCACCATGCCCAGCTGTTTTTTTCTTTTCTTTACATTTTGTTTAGTTCCTTCCTTCCTTCCTTCCTTCCTTCCTTCCTTCCTTCCTTCCTTCCTTCCTTCCTTCCTTCCTTCCTTCCTCTGCACCCGCCACCATGCCCAGCTGTTTTTTCTTTTCTTACATGTTGTTTAGTTCCTTCCTTCCTTCCTTCCTTCCTTCCTTCC
>NW_016808231.1:1381245-1383072 GCF_001698545.2 Rhinopithecus bieti | reverse complement strand
AAAAAAAAAAAAAAATAAATAAATAAATAAAATCTAAAAAAAAAACAAAAACCTGCTTTCCTAAACTACTCTGTACTTTCCCAGGGTAATTAATAACCAGCAGATAAATTCTGCTTGTAATTAATTATAAAACAGGTAAATAAGGTACTCAAAATCTGACTGGCTGATAGGATATAAAAATAGCTACCATTGTAATTAAAATCTATTTTAAAACCATTAAAACTTTAAACAATTCTATTACAAATTTGTATTTATTTGTTTATTTATTTATTTATTTATTTTTGAGATGGAGTCTCACCCTGTTGCCCAGGCTGGAGTGCAGAGGCACAATCTCGGCTCACTGCAACCTCCAGCACTTGGATTCAAGTGATTCTCCTGCCTCAGCCTCCCGAGTAGCTGGGACTACAGGTGCGTGCCACCAGGCCTGGCTAATTTTTTTTTTTTTTTTGAGATGCAGTCTCACTCTGTCGTCCAGGCTGGAGTGCAGTGGCGCAATCTCAGCTCAGTGCAAGCTCCGCTTCCCAGGTTTACACCATTCTCCTGTCTCAGCCTCCCGAGTAGCTAGGACTACAGGTGCCCGCCACCACACCCGGCTAGTTTTTTGTATTTTTTTAGTAGAGAAGGGGTTTCACTGTGTTAGCCAGGATGGTCTCGATCTCCTGACGTCATGATCTGCCCGTCTCGGCCTCCCAAAGTGCTGTGATTACAGGCTTGAGCCACTGCGCCTGGCCTATTTTTTTGTATTTTTAGTAGAAATGGGGTTTTGCTGTGTTAGCCAGGATGGTCTCGATTTCCTGACCTTGTGATCCACCTGACTCCGCCTCCCAAAGTGCTGGGATAACAGGTGTAAGCCACCACACCCAGCCTCTGTTACAAAATTTAGATGAGGTCTTGCTATGTTGCCCAAGCTAGTCTCAAACTCTTGGACTCAAGCAATCCTCTCCCCTCAGCTTCCCAAGTAGCTAGGATCATAGGCAAGTGTCACCACACCTGGCTCTTAAAAAAAACTATTAAAAACTTAAAAATGGGCTGGGCACGGTGGCTCATGCCTGTAATCTCAGCACTTTGGGAGGCCAAGACGAGTGGATCACCTGAGGTCAGGAGCTCAAGACCAGCCTGGTCAACAAGGCAAAATCCCGTCTCTACTAAAAAATACAAAAAATTATCTGGGCATGGTGGTAGGTGCCAGTAATCCCAGAGACTTAGGAGGCTGAGGCAGGAGAATCACTTGAACCCAGGAGGCAGAGGTTGCAGTGAGCCAATATTGTGCCACTGCACTCCAGCCTGGGCAACAGAGAGAGACTCTGTCTCAAAGAAAAAAAAAAAAAAAAAACTTAAAAAGTAGAGACAGGCATGGTGGCACATGCCTGTAGTCTCACCTACTTAGGAGGCTGAGGCAGGAAGACCATTTGAGCCCAGGAGCTGGAGTCCAGCCTGGGCAACATGGCAAGACCCTGTTATTATTATTATTATTTTTTAATAAAATAAACAAAACCCAAAACCAAAACAAACAAAAAACCTAAAAGTAAATAACCTCAATTTTTAACAAATTCAATATGGCTTTCATAAAGGAACTGTTGAGAGAGATGATCCAATATTACACAATTATCTGTGGGACTAACTCTTTTTTTTTTTTGAAACAGAGTCTTGCTCTGTTACCCAGGCTGGAATGCAGTGGCATGATTTTGGCTCACTGCAACCTCCACCTCCCAGATTCAAGCAATTCTCCTATCTCAGCCTCTTGAGTAGCGGAGATTACAGGTGTGTGCCACCATGCCCAGCTAATTTGGGGCCCTTTTTTTTTTTTTTTTTTGAGTCGGAGTCTCG
>NW_016808231.1:1370961-1380883 GCF_001698545.2 Rhinopithecus bieti | reverse complement strand
ATCTCAAAAAAAAAAAAAAAAAAAAAAAAAAAAAAAAAAAAAAAACAGAAAAACAGACCAAAACAAACTAAAGGAAAAAAGTAACTTAGAGGAATAAAGAGGCTTACAGATAAAGACATAAAGTTTTTAAAAGGAGCATTAAAAAAAGAGAGATATGACATAAACTCTACAGACAATAAAAATTAATACAATAAAATTCTATATATTTTAGGTGAATTTCTCTGGTTTGAGGTTACAACTTATGAAGATGGTCAACTGATGTTCTCTGTCAGAAAATGCCTTCTAACGTAAGTATATTTTCTAGTTTCTGTATTGTTTGATCCATTAAATGAGCCAATAATACCAATTTAAAAAAGAATATTCAGAGAACAAAAAAGAACTCGAGTAATACATATATTTTGATAGCAGAACCAAACAACTCAACGCAAAGAAAAAATTGAAGAAAGCTTTCAGAATGAAAAAGGCAAGGATAGAAAACAGGAGAGCAGGCCAAGTGTGGTGGCTCAACGCCTGTAATTCCAGCACTTTGGGAGGCTGAGGCGGGTGGATTCCTTGAGCTCAGGAGTTTGAGATTAGCCTGGGAAACATGGTGAAACCTCATCTCTACAAAAATACAAAATTAACCAGTCATGGTGGCGCATGCCTGTGGTCCCAGCTACTCTGGAGGCTGAGGTGAGAGGATTGCCTGAGCCCACAAAGTCAATGCTGCAGTGAGCCGAGATCATGCCATTGCACTCCAGCCTGGGCGACAGAGGGAGACCCTGTCTCAAAAAAAAAGAAAAAAAAAGGAGAGTAAAGGTACAAAAACTTATAGTCCAAGAATAGTCTAAGAGTTCCAATGTCTAACTAACAGAAGTTCTAGAAAGGTAGAACAGAGAAAACTGAGGGGAGGATGGCATCAATAAATTAATTCAAGAAAATTTCGTAGATTGAAAGTGTCTAGGCTGGGCACAGTGACTCACGCCTGTAATCCAGCACTTTGGGAGACTGAGGCGGGCAGATCACCTGAAGTTGGGAGTTCAAGACCAGCCAGACCAACACGGAGAAACCGCGACTCTACTAAAAATACAAAATTAGCCAGGTGTGGCAGTGCATGCCTGTAGTCCCAGCTACTCAGGAGGCTGAGGCAGGAGAATCACTTGAACCCGGGAGATCGTGCCATTGCACTCCAGCCTGGGCAACAAGAGTGAAACCCTGTCTCAAAAAAAAAAAAAAAAAAAGGGCGTGTAGCAAATGCCCATCACATCATTAGTGGATTTATATAATATCAAAGATAAAGAAAAGCAAAAAGCTTCCAGAAGTTAAACAAGTCATTATACAAAGGGTCAAATCAGAATAGGAAAAAAAAAAAAAAATCAGAATAAATCAAATTCAAAAGGAACCCTGGAGGATAGGAGACAATTTAGCAGGGCCTTTAAAATTCTCAGGGAAACAATTCCTGAAACAAACTAAAAAATATTTACTTTCTTAAGAAACTAAGGAAAACATGGTTTCATCAAAATGACAGAGAAAACCAAGAAAGGGGATGACATGGGATATAGCAAGCAAGAAACAGAGGAAGGGAGTCCCCTGAGTGACAGTGAAGGAAGATCCCAAGAAAATAGCTCTTTAGCAGGTCTGGAGAGTGACTAGTCCAGGGCCCAGGCTACAGCAGGTCACAAAGCTGAGAAAGAGATTTTCTTTTAAAAAGATGAAATTCATAATACCTAGTGTGTTTATGTGGAAAGGAGATTTATACAATTAGAGGGAGATTTTGGGGTCAAATTCATGAGAAGCACAGAAAACCTAAGCAAATGACAAAAATTCAAGTATTGACATCAAGAAAAATTAAGGTAGTACTAGAAGAAAAATGTAGTCATAGTATAACTCATGGCTTCATTGCAAGTAGTGCAGATATGGTCATAACAATGAAAGCACATGCTAACACCCAGTATAATTACCTGGGAGGATGAGGGAACAAGAGTATGTATGGATAGTCAGGCATGAAATGTTGAGAAACAACAAAACTGTCATTTTCCACAGTGGAAAGTGGATAAATAATGCTAAAATGGAAACATTAAGACATAGCCACAATATGCTTTTTAGAAATATCAAGATGAATACCAAATAAATACGCTAAAAAGAATTGAAAATAGTTTTCCCTGGGGAGTAGAAAATAGGGGGACAGGGTGTGGTGCTCTTCATTAGAAACTAGGTAGCCGGCCGGGCGCGGTGGCTCAAGCCTGTAATCCCAGCACTTTGGGAGGCCAAGACGGGCGGATCACGAGGTCAGGAGATCGAGACCATCCTGGCGAACATGGTGAAACCTCGTCTCTACTAAAAAAAAAATACAAAAAACTAGCCGGGCGAGGTGGCGGGCGCCTGTAGTCCCAGCTACTCGGGAGGCTGAGGCGGGAGAATGGCGTAAACCCGGGAGGCGGAGCTTGCAGTGAGCTGAGATCCGGCCACTGCACTCCAGCCTGGGCGACAGAGCGAGACTCCGTCTCAAAAAAAAAAAAAAAAAAAAAAAAAAAGAAAAGAAACTAGGTAGCGTGTTTTTTTTTTGAGATGGAGTTTCGCTCTTGTTGCTCAGACTAGAGTGCAATGGCACGATCTTGGCTCACTGCAACCTCCACCTCCTGGGTTCAAGTGATTCTCCTGCCTCAGCCTCCTGAGTAGCTGGGATTACAGGCATGCACCACCACACCTGGCTAATTTTTGTATTTTTAACTAGAGACAGGGTTTCTCCATGTTGTTCAGGCTGGTCTCAAACTCCTAACCTCAGGTGATCTGCTTGCCTTGGTCTCCCAAAGTGCTGGGATTACAGTTGTGAGCCACCTCGCCTGGCTGACTGTGATTCTTTAAATTATGAACACATACAACTTAATAAAAATAAAGACTAAATTTAAGAAGAAAGTGCTAAGTTTTTTTGTTTTGTTTTGTTTTAAAATACAACGGACAAACCATTAAAGGAAAAGAAAATTAATATTATGCAAGCACAGAGGATAAGTCTGCAAAAGATCATTAATATTTGCAAAGAGACTGAGCTTCAGAAAAATATATGTATAATATAGATATAGTTTACATGTGTCTCTTTTTTGGTTTTCTTCTTTTGCTGTCTTGTAATCAGACTCTCTTCCCAAAGCACTCCATAGTCTCTCTTCCTTGTAGAAGGCAGTGACCGCTCTGCACTACAGCAGCTAGAAAGGCCAGATCCTTTTCTCCCAGTCCTGGTATAATTAGGGGTGAGCACAAGAAGGCCTAGCTTTGGACACTTGCTGCCCAGTTCTGGGGTCCTGAAGCTATAGGACTTGCAAGGGAGTTGGAAGTTCTTCAGGGTCGGGGCAGCAGGGGCATGCCAACCTGCCCTTTCCTACTGTGTGGTCTTTGCTATAGACCCTGTCCTTCAACTTCCAGGCAGTTCCAAAAGCCTCAGATCAGATACCCTTTCCCATTGTTTGAATAGCTTGCAGTGGAGAACCCTAAACAACACAGTTGACTGGAATCATCATGTGTGTAATAACACTATATTTTACCCTCTGGAGAGATTCTGTCTAGGTTTTGCTGCTATACAAGAAAAGTCTCAAAATATAACCAAGTGTTATTCAGCAGAGTGCCTGCAATGTGATGAGGAGTCTATCTTTCTGTGCACTCAACTTGCTTGTGGGCACCCCTGCATGAATGTACTGTTGCTTTCAGGTCACACTGGTTGTGTTACTCTCCTCTCAGGGTGTGCAATTCCTAACAAACTGTCCTTCTATGCTCAATACATTTCCAGACAGTGCTGTTCCTCTCCACCTATGTGATCTACCTTCCTCTGGTTCATATTTTCAAACTCCACTTTGTTTTTTCTTTTTTTTCTTTTTCTTTTTTTTTTTTTGAGACGGAGTCTTGCTCTGTCGCCCAGGCTGGAGTGCAGTGGCCGGATCTCAGCTCCGCCTCCCGGGTTTACGCCATTCTCCTGCCTCAGCCTCCCGAGTAGCTGGGACTACAAGCGCCCGCCACCTCGCCCGGCTAGATTTTTGTATTTTTTAGTAGAGACGGGGTTTCACCGTGTTAGCCAGGATGGTCTCGATCTCCTGACCTCGTGATCTGCCCATCTCGGCCTCCCAAAGTGCTGGGATTACAGGCTTGAGCCACCGCGCCCGGCCCACTTTTTTTTTTTTCTAAACAACTAAATTCAAAAGCAAGTTTACATACTTGCTTAGGTCATGTCTCACAATTATAATTGCTATAAATATGCTCACACCTCCCAGCGTCTCTATATATTAAGAGAAAGTTTCCCAACTGCAGAAGGAAAGCAACAGATACTACTGCTCTATCAATCCCCTCTGAGCTAAGATCTAAACTGTCCCAGGCAGCTAAGCCCAAGGTTTTCTGAAGACATAGTCCTCATTTGACCTGCTCTGAACAAGCTTTCCATTCTTTCACAGCAGACAGTGTCCTATGTACCCACTATGGCAACACGGACATCAGACTTTCTTAAATTAAACAATAAGACTAAACAAAACTAAAATGACTTCTACAGTTCCAGGCTCACAGGCAGGTGAGGCATTCTAGCAAAACTAGAAAAGCCCCGGAGGGTCCCTGTACAAAGCTGCGGCTAGAGCAGACTGAACTTCCAGAAAAAGTACTACAGTGACTGGCAGAGGTCAGAAAAGCAAAGCCTGGGGCCAGGACTTACTCTTCAATCTATATATTAAATGATAAAAAAGAAAGACATTTTAAATTAGTCTTCTATCTGGTATTTAGTGAATAGTAAATTTAAGCTCCCCTTATTTCAAGGGAGAGAAGTAGCTAAAAATACATGGTTGATTTCCACAACATGAGTGTCTTTTCTCTGTAAATAACCAGGTTAAGGACTTAATTGCTTATCTTTTTTTTTTTTTGGAGGCGGAGTTTCGCTTTTGTTGCCCAAACTGGAGTGCAATGGTGTGATTTCTGCTCACCACAACCTCTGCCTCCTGGGTTCAAGTGATTCTCCTGCCTCAGCCTCCCGAGTAGTTGAGATTATTACAGGCATGTGCCACCACGCCCGGCTAATTTTGTATTTTTAGTAGAGACGGGCTTTCTCCATGTTGGTCAGGCTGGTCTCGAACTCCCAACCTCAGGTGATCTGCCCGCCTCGGCCTCCCAAAATGCTGGGATTACAGGCGTGAGCCACCGTGCCCAGCCCTAATTGCTTACCTTTTGGGGAATCACATAAAAAATATTCTATAAAATATATTTATATGTTTGGCCAGTTCAGTAACTGTGCACTTCCTGCATGTGCCCTAATCTGAAAAATTATCTACCAGTATCTATATCATGTACTTCATTTTATAATCCTTGAACATTTTAATCCTTAACAAATTTTGTAAGATTTTATCCTCAATACAGCATTAGAGAAATACAAAGACAGCTCCATCCAAGGATGTTGGGATTGAGGCTATTGAGGGCCCCTCTAAGTTCTGTAATTTTAGGGGTGAAAAGGAAGCCCTTAGTTTATGGTAGAAATGCAGCAATTTGGGAACAACTTTACAAAATGGAAATCCATAATAGTCTATTAGTAAGGAGAAATAAAAGTTATTAACATAGGTGTCTTAAAATAATAACAATGAGAAAAGCTGGTCCTCAAAAGAGGAAACTTCAAGTTGACTTCTGAGGAGCCAAAAAAAAAAAAAAAAGAGGAAACATTTTACTAAAAATGCTAGAAATGAAAGGCAAGCTTTGATGATTGGTCATCATCTGGCTAAAAACATATGTGTTTTAACAGCTTATTGCTAACCAGATTTTTTAGAGAAAAAGAGCCCAAGTTTTAAGACTCAAAGGTCAAGTCACTTCCAATCTTGAGAGGAGGATTAGGTGGACAGGCTTTAAAGGAGGGGCTGGAATACTATTTATAAATTCTGCCCTCTGGGTCAGCCAGGTCTTTGTTCATTTAAAAGCTCCCTGGTGATTTATATGAAGGATGAGCATAAAGGAACACTCCTTTCCTATGGGAAGCCTCCTGCTTAGAGAAGATCGGGCCCTGGTACCCTCTCATTTGGAACCAGGCAAACATAAAGAAGCACTCTCGTATGTAAAAGTAAGAATATCTTAAAAATAAGCTTCAGAACAAAACCAATAGTTTGCAAAGTATTAAGCATTAGGAAAGGTAAAAAAGGAAGTAAATATTCCATAAATATTATAGAGGAATGGGTGACACTTGGCTCAACACAGGGTTACACAAATCCTCTTGTCTTACAGAATAGTTGTGACCTGGTGTGATTTAGATGCAGTCTGGTGCAGGAGCTGGGGGCAGACTTGAGGTGTAGAAGGCAGTGAAGGAGGTGGGTGGTAGAATGGGAAGGGAAGGATTGGGGATCAGAAGAAATCAGTTAGATGAATGGGGTACTAGGTAAATTTCCCTGAGAGATGCAAAAGCAGAAAACAGGATAATAAAAGGATTTGAACCAAGCTTGTCCAACCCATGGCCTCTGGGCTGCATGTGGCCCAACACAAATTTGTAAACTTTCTTAAAACTTTTTTTTTTTAGTTCATCAGCTATCATCAGTGTATTTTATTTTTTAATTTTTACTTTATTTTATTTTATTTGTGAGACAGAGTCTCACTCTGTTGCCCAGGCTGGAGTGCAGTAGTGTAATCTTGGCTCACTGCAACCTCCATGTTCCAGGTTCAAGTGATTCTCCTGCCTCAGCATCCTGAGTAGCTGGGATTACAGGTGCCCGCCCCCACGCCCGGCTAATTTTTTGTATTTTTAGTAGAGATGGGGTTTCACCATGTTGTCCAGGCTGGTCTCGAACTCCTGACCTCAAGCAATCCACCTGCCTCGGCCTCCCAAAAGTGCTGGGATTACAGGCGTGAGCCACAGTGCTTGGCCTGTTACTGTATTTTACGTGTGGTCCAAGATAATTCTTCTTCCAATGTGGCCCAGGGAAGCCAAAAGATTGGACACCCCTGTTAAACTAGTTTGTAACAATCATGTAGGAGTATTTTGGAATGAGTACACTGG
Source organism: Rhinopithecus bieti (assembly GCF_001698545.2). Taxonomy (NCBI): domain Eukaryota; kingdom Metazoa; phylum Chordata; class Mammalia; order Primates; family Cercopithecidae; genus Rhinopithecus; species Rhinopithecus bieti. Next base: position 1,373,910 of record NW_016808231.1, on the reverse strand, counting down.
TTCTGAGAGTCTTGATTAGTTTTAAATGGAAATAGTCAACATCATTTTTTATATAATAAACAGATCCACACTACATGCCCATACCTCACTGGCCAGTTGAAGGAGGAAGAAAGATAAATCAGGCTAAGAGAATAGAGAGTGAGAGGGAATGGGGAAGATAAAAAGCGGAAACAGAAAAGAAACACAGGGGACACACAGAGACGGAGAGACACAGGGACAGAGTGAAGGAGAAAAAAAGACTGAAAAAAACACAGAAAGGCCCACATACAACTGAGAACTAAGAGACAGAGCCAGGACAGAAGGCAACAAAAAGGAAGAGTCTCCGAAAATTTGGAGATAAGATCCCATACAGTTTTCTTCCTACTTTAATTTTATATAGCTGTCTGGGTTAGTTGAGTTTCATAAGACAGTTTGAAATTGAGCACACGAAGCATTCCAAGTGTTAAGCTCCTCTGAAAATGTTAATTGGCTGGTTCATAGTTTCGTGTAATTTATCATCCAAACTATGATATTTTCTTTTCTTTTTTTTTTTTTTTGAGATGGAGTTTTGCTCTTTGTTGCCCAGGCAGGAGTGCAGTGGTACAATCTCGGCTCACTGCAACCTCCGCCTCCCAGGTTCAAGAGATTCTCCTGTCTCAGTCTCCCGAGTAGCTGGGATTACAGGCATGCACCACCTCACCCGGCTAATTTTTGTTTTAGTAGAGACAGGGTTTCACCATGTTGGCCAGACTGGTCTTGAACTCCTGACCTCAGGTGATCCGCCTGACTCGGCCTCCCAGAGTGCTGGGATTACAGGCGTGAGTCACCATACCCGGCCTATGATACTAAGAATGAAAGAGAGTGCTAACCGGAGAGCACATTTAAATGACCTGGCTCATAAAATGTGCTTAGAACAGTCCTCAGCATTAGTAAGCCATGTGTTAGCTATTATTATCAATGACAATTATATTATAATCAATTATCAATATTATTATAATTATATAATTATAATTACATTATATTATTATTATCAATGACAATTAATTCTTTATCATCTCCCATCTAGCATTCTGACTGGGTTTCCTTGCTTCCATTCTTGCCTCCTTCTCCATTCTCTTCATAGAAGGAAGGGGTTTTTTAAAACTATAAGTTAGGCTGGGCGCGGTGGCTCAAGCCTGTAATCCCAGCACTTTGGGAGGCCGAGGCGGGCGGATCACGAGGTCAGGAGATCGAGACCATCCTGGCTAACATGATGAAACCCCGTCTCTACTAAAAAAATACAAAAAACTAGCCGGGCAAGGTGGCGGGCGCCTGTAGTCCCAGCTACTCGGGAGGCTGAGGCAGGAGAATGGTGTAAACCCGGGAGGCGGAGCTTGCAGTGAGCTGAGATCCGGCCACTGCACTCCAGCCTGGGCGACAGAGCGAGACTCCGTCTCAAAAAAAAAACAAAAACAAAACAAACAAACAAACAAAAAAACACTATAAGTTAGATGTCAATCCCTGGCTTTCCTCTGCATTTAAAAAAATTGAGTTCTTTCCATGGTCTACAAGGCCCCTCAATCACTATGCCCTAGGCACAAAAGCCTCTTACGTCTTTCTCTAACACACTAATACCTCTTCTCACCTGTGCCAAGAAGTCTGAATACTCTTGACCTTATTCTTCACAGCCTCAGGTCCTGGTGTCAGTGGCACCTCCCCTGAGAGGTTCTTGGGAACACTGAGTCCACAATGGTTTCTGAATGCACGCATCTGCCTGACTTCTAAGTTGGGGCTCCTTCTGTGCCTCCATGCCAACACTTGACTATCCTCCCCTGGGCAGAAAATTTGTGGTATCTGTATCTCTTCTGAGGAGAGGCTAAATTCCACTTCACCTTTGGTATATTACTTTCCTAGTCAAAGACTTTCTCTGATGTCAAGTGGGTATTTTGAAAAACACACTAGGAAATTTAAAAATATAGAAATAAGAAAAAAAAAAAAAAAAAAAGACTTTCAGTGGATCCTCACAGACTAATCCAGGGCCCTCCATATATCTGATCTCAAACTATCATTCATTCATTTAATACATGTTTACTGACAACCTATGATATGGTTTGGCTGTGTCTCCACCAAAATCTCAACTGGAATTGTATCTCCCAGAATTCCCACGTGTTATGGGAGGGATCTATGGGTTGGTAATTGAATCATGGGGGCTGGTCTTTCCCATGCTATTCTTGTGATAGTGAATTAAGTCTCACAAGATCTGATGGGTTTATCAGGGGTTTCCACTACTGCTTCTTCCTCATTTTCTTTTGCCGCTGTCATTTAAGAAGATGGTTTCACCTCCCGCCATGATTCTGACGCCTCCTCAACCATGTGGAACTGTAAGTCCAATTAAACCTTTTTTTTTGTTGTTCCCAGCTTCAGGTATGTCTTTATCAGCAGCGTGAAAACAAACTAATACAGTAAATTGGTACCAGTAGATTGGGGCACTGCTGAAAACATACCTGAAAATGTGGAAGCAACTTTGAAACTGGGTAACAGGCAGAGGTTGGAACAGTTTGAAGGACTCAGAAGAAGATAGGAAAATGTGGGAAAGTTTGGAACTTCCTAGAGACTTGTTGAATGGCTTTGCCCAAAATGCTGATAGCAATATGGACAATAAAATTCAGACGGAGATAAGGAATGTGTTGGAACTAGAGCAAAGGTGACTCTTGTTGTTTTAGCAAAGATACCGGTGGCATTTTGCCCTTGCCCTAGAGATTTCTGGACTTTGAACTTGAGAGAGGCTTAGGGTATCTAGTGAAAGGAATTTCTTTTATTTTTTTTGAGACGGAGTCTTGCTCTGCCGCCCAGGCTGGAGTGCAGTGGCCGGATCTCAGCTCACTGCAAACTCCGCCTCCTGGGTTTACGCCATTCTCCTGCCTCAGCCTCCCGAGTAGCTGGGACTACAGGCGCCCATCACCTCGCCTGGCTAGTTTTTTTTTTTTTTTT
>NW_016808231.1:1363885-1369395 GCF_001698545.2 Rhinopithecus bieti | reverse complement strand
TCTCGATCTCCTGACCTCATGATCCGCCCGTCTCGGCCTCCCAAAGTGCTGGGATTACAGGCTTGAGCCACCGCGCCCGGCCTTTTTTGTATTTTTTAGTAGAGATGGGGTTTTGCCATATTGGGCAGGCTGGTCTTGAACTCCTGACCTCAGGTGATCCACCTGCCTCGGCCTCTCAAAGTGCTGGGATTACAGGTGTGAGCCACCATGCCTGGCCTCAGATGAGACTTTGGACTGTGGACCTTTGGGTTAATGTTGAAATGAGTTAAGACTTTGGGGGACTACTGGAAAGGCATGATTGGTTTTGAAATGTGAGGACATGAGATTTGGAGAGGCCAGGGGCAGAATGATATGGTTTGGCTATGTCCCCACCAAAATCTCAACTTGAATTGTATCTCCCAGAATTCCCATGTGTTGTGGGAGGGATTTAGGGGGAGGTAATTGAATCATGGGGGCTGGTCTTTCCCATGCTATTTTTGTGATAGTGAATAAGTCTCACGAGATTTGATGGGATTATCAGGGGCTTCCGCTTTTGCTTCTTCCTCATTTTCTCTTGCTGCTGTCATGTAAGAGCCTTTCGCCTCCCGCCATGATTCTGAGGCTACCCCAGCCATGTGGAACTGTAAGTCCAATTAAACCTTTTCTCCCCCCAGTTTCAGGTATGTCTTTATCAGCAGCATTAAAACAAACTAATATAACCTACTATGTACCAGGTATTAATGTTAAAGTTGCATCTAAAAATTTTGGGCAATGTTTCATTTAAAACGACAGGTAGTATAGAGGGGACAATATTTTAAATTCATATATTATTTGATAAAATTTATGGTTTTAGTTATATATGTGAAAATATATATCTATTTCATCCACATCACTTTTTTTTTTTTTAAGACAGAGTCTCACTCACTCTGTCTCACTCACTTGCTCTGTCGCCCAGGCTGAAGTGCGATCTCAGCTCACTGCAACTTCCTCCTGGGTTCAAGAGATTCTACTGCCTCAGCCTCCCAAGCAGCTGGGATTACAGGCGTGTGCCACCATGCCCATCTAACCTTTTTTTTTTTTTAGCACAGACTGGGTTTCACTGTGTTGGCCAGGCTGGTCTTGAACTCCTGAGCTCAAGTGATCTGCCCATCTTGGCCTTCCAAAGTGTTGGAATTACAGGAGTGAGCCGCCATGCCTGGCCTCACATCACTTTTTAAAAATATTTTTTCACTGGAAAGATAAGAGATTACATTATATTCAGGGTTACCTTATATATGGACATTATTCTCATAATTTTATGGGTTCCTTCTAGTTATAACCAAATAACTTATTTACTCATCTCCTTCAAAACAGTTCATATGCAAGTTGGACACTTATTAATGATACTGAGATAATCCTCTAATGATGTTACCTCAAATCCTCATTACCAATCTAGGGATGGAAAATCTAAAACATTTCAATTCATAACAATTCACCAAGAAATAAATTGTTTTATCGGGTGTTAATTCTATTCTTTTTTTTTTAAATAAACCTTTTATTTTAGAATAGTTTTTTCTTTCTTTTTTTTTTTTTTTTTTGAGACAGGGTCTTGCTTCATTGCCCAGGCTGGAATGCAGTGTTGCAATCACTGCTCACTGCAGCCTTGACCTTCCAGGCTCAGTCGATCCTCCTACTTCAGCCTCCTGAGTAGCTGGACTATAGGCACTTACTACATTGTCTGGCTAATTTTTTAAAAACATTTTTTATAGAGATGGGGCCTCACTATGTTGTTCAGGCTGGTCTCAAGTGATCCTCCCACCTTGGCTTCCCAAAATACTGGGATTACAGGCATGAGCACTGTGCCCAGCCAAGAACAGTTTCAGATTTATAGAAAAGTTACAAAATAGTAGAGTTCTCATTTATCACACACCCAGTTTACTCTATTATTAACATCTTACATTTGTCACAACTAATGAACCAATATTGATGTTATTGCTCCTCTTGGATGTAAGAGATTCTCAGACTTTCCTTGTTTTTGATGACCTTGACAGTTTTGAGAACTGGTCAGGTATCCTGTAGAAAATCCATAAACTGGTATTTGATGTTTTTCTTATGATTAGATTGGAGTTATGGGTTTTTTGGGAGGAAGACCACAGAGGTAGCATCATTTTTATCACATCAATATCAAGGATACATGCTATCAACATGACTGATAGATGCTGATGTTAACCTTCATCACCTGGGTGAGGGTAGTTGTCAGTTTCTTCCATTGTGAAGTTACTCTTTTCCTCTCCTTTCCACACTGTCCCCTTTGGAAGGGAGTTACTATACCCGGCACATCTTAAGGAGTGGTGAATTATGCTCTACTTCCTTGAGGGATAAATAACCATATGAATTACTTGGAATTATACACTGGAGATTTATCTTCTCTCCCCATTTGTTTTATTCAATCATTTATTTATATCAGTCCAGCTGTTTTTTTTAAATCAAATGACTGTTCTGATACCTAAATTTTTATCGCCAAGATGAAAGTATTTCAACACTAAGAAATCTGCTTAAAAATACTTATTTGAGATACTTACATGTAAGTCTCAGGAATTCATTTGAGTTATGGGGGAAGATAGAAACCATAGGGCATGTTAGTTTATAGTCAGAAGGAAAAGCTGCAAGAGGGGAAAATACAGTTGGTTTAGAGCAGAACACCTGCTTTGGAGTCCAAGTTCTATCACGTAGCAGCTGTGATCTTAGATCAGTCATTTAACCTGCCTGAGATTTAATGTGTAAACAACAGATAATATGAAGGCCTTATGGTTGTTCCAGGATTATATGAAATGCCTACAAAAATGGTTTAGAGATTATAAAACATGATATAAGCAAGCGTAGGACATTATTATACCATAATTCTTCAGGATTGAAAGAGGCAAATTATGGAAGTAACTTTTATGAACAACTTCAAATTCTCTAATAAAAGCATATATCATTATCTTATTCTTTCTCTAAAATCTTCAAAAAGGAAAACACAACTGAAAGCTTGTTTGTATTAATTAATGTTTGACTTGAGTTTTATTCACTCAAAACCTTGTAATTCCTGGAAAACCTGCTACAGTCTTTTGTGCTGCTCATATATTAATCTTAATCTCTTTGCTCATCCTATTCTGTGTTAGAGATAAGGCTTGAGTCTACTTTTATACTTGTATTATATATATTAAATATTAGATATATACAGAGCAGAAATTGCATTTGAGAGATTTGAGTATTTTTTTTTTTGAGACGGAGTCTCTCTCTGTCGCCCAGGCTGGAGTGCAGTGAGGCAATCTCAGCTCACTGCAAGCTTCGCCTGCAAGCTTCGCCTCCTGGTTCATGCCATTCTCCTGCCTCAGCATCCCGAGTAGCTGGGACCACAGGCACCCGCCACCACGCCCGGCTAATTTTTTGTATTTTTAGTAGAGATGGGGTTTCACTGTGTTAGCCAGGATGGTCTCAGTCTCCTGACTTCGTGATCCGCTCGCCTCGGCCTCCCAAAGTGCTGGGATTACAGGAGTGAGCCACTGCGTCCAGCCTTCTCTTTTATATTATTGGTCCAACAGCCTCCCAATTAATTTTTCTCCTTTAGTCTCTGGTCCATTGTTTCTCAAAGGGTGGTTCCATGACCTTGTTAAAAATGCTGTTTCGGTCGGGTGCGGTGGCTCACGCCTGTAATCCCAGCACTTTGGGAGGCCGAGGAGGGCGGATCATGAGGTCAGGAGATCGAGACCATCCTGGCTAACACAGTGAAACCCTGTCTCTACTTTAAAAAAAAAAAAAAAAAAAAAAATTAGCTGGACGTGGCGGCACGCGCCTGTAGTCCCAGCTACTTGGGAGGCTGAGGCGGGAGAATGGTGTGCACCTGGGAGGCGGAGCTTGCAGTGGGCCGAGATCGCACCACTCCACTCCAGCCTTGGTGACAGAGCAAGACTCTGTCTCAAAAATAAATAAATAAATAAATAAAATAAAATAAAATAAATAATAANAAGCATTCAAGAGATAACTTGGGTGCTGTTAAAGGCATTCAGTTTTATAAGGAAAGCAGAGCATAAAAGTTTGGAAAATTTGCAGTCTATGTGATAGAAAAGAAAAACCAATTTTCTGGGGAGAAATTCAAGCCAGCTGCAGAAATTTGCATAAGTAGCAAGGAGCCTAATGTTAATCCCCAAGACCATGCGGAAAGTATCTCCAGGCCATATCAGAGAACTTCTCTGCAGGCCCTCCCATCAAAGACCCAGAGGCCCAGGAGGAAAAAGTGGTTTCATGGGCTAGACCCAGGCTTCCCATGCTGTGTGCAGCCACTTGGTGTTGTGTCCCAGCGCTCCAGCCATGGCTAAAAGGGGCCAATGTACACAGTTCAGGCTGTGGCTTCAAAGGGTGGAAGCCCCAAGCCTTGGCAGCTTCCATGTGGTGTTGAGCGTGTGCGTGCACAGAAGTCAAGAATTGAGGTTTGGGAACCTCTGCCTAGATTTTAGATGTATGGAAACGCCTGGATGCCCACACAAAAGTTTGCTGCAGGGGCAGGGCCCTCATAAAGAGCCTCTGCTAGGGCAGTGATTAGGGGAAATGTGGGGCCAGAGCCCTCACACAGAGTACCTACTGGGGCACTGCCTAGTGGAGCTGCAAGATGTCCACTCTCCTCCAGACCCCAGAATGGTAGATCCACCGATAACTTGCACCATGTGCCTGGAAAAGCCACAGACACTCAACGCCAGCTGGTGAAAGCAGCCAGGAGGGAGGCTGTTCCCTGCAAAGCCACAAGGGCAGAGCTGCCCAAGACCATGGGAACCCGTCTCTTGCATCACCATGACCTGTTTGTGAGACTTGGAGTCAAAGGAGCTCATTTTGGAGCTTTAAAATTTGACTGCCCCGCTGGATTTCAGATTTGCATGGGCCCTGTAACCCCTTTGTTTTGGCCAATTTCTCCCATTTGGAATGGCTGTATTTACTCAATACCTGTACCCCCACTGTATCTAGGAAGTAATTAGTTTGCTTTTGATTTTACAGACTCATAGGTGGATGGGACTTGCCAAGGCAAGGCAAAGTCTCAGATGAAACTTTTTTTTTTTTTTTTTGATTGGAGGCCCACTCTGTTGCCCAGGCTGGAGTGCAGTGGTGTGATCTCAGCTCACTGCAATCTCTGCCTCCCAGGTTCAAGCGATTCTTCTGCCTCAGCCTCTTGAGTAGCTGAGATTACAGACACCTGCCACCATGCCCAGCTAGTTTTTTGTATTTTTTTTTTTTTTTTTTGAGACGGAGTCTTGCTCTGCTGCCCAGGCTGGAGTGCAGTGGCCGGCTCTCAGCTCACTGCACCTCCCGGGTTCACGCCATTCTCCTTTCTCAGCCTCCCGAGTAGCTGGGACTACAGGCACCCGCCTCGTCGCCCGGCTAGTTTTTTGTATTTTTTAGTAGAGACGGGGTTTCACCGTATTAGCCAGGATGGTCTCGATCTCCTGACCTCATGATCCGCCCGTCTCGGCCTCCCAAAGTGCTGGGATTACAGGCTTGAGCCACCGCGCCCGGCCTCT
>NW_016808231.1:1356373-1359918 GCF_001698545.2 Rhinopithecus bieti | reverse complement strand
AATAAAAATAAAAATATAAAAAACCACCAGCTTTCACATAGATGAGCTTTTGCATGGAAATACATTAAATAACAGATAAAACATTTAAGAAACCCCTCTAATCTGGCTTTTACAATCTAATACACGTGACAAGAGTGCCAGTGGTAAAATACAAACTGGATCATATAATTACCTCCTCTTTAAAAACCTTCAATAGGTTTTCACTGTTCAGAGAAAAGTGCTAACTTCTTAGCTTAGTATTGAAAGTTTACATTGTGGCTCAAAGATCTCTCTCGTTTCCCCTTCTGTTTTACACCCCTTCCTACACCCATTCTCATCCAGGCACAGTGAATCCAGCCTCTCATAAGGCTTCAAACATCAGCAACATTAAAAGAGTTGAGTGGCCTTTCAGGGACCCAATCAAGTGTTATCATGACCATAGGACCATATCAGACAAAGATGATAAAGGAGGGGGGAATAAACCTTTCCCTAACTTAGAAGATCCCTGTGGAGGTAACCATGACAGAGGAAAATGGGAGTAACAAAGACAGCAATTATTGTTTTCAGAGGCTGGCTACAATTGCCCCAGATGTACCAACTGCAGAGTAAAGCCAGCCATATTACCCCAAAAGAATCTCTCTAAAATATATCATCTCTATAGTCTTCACTTCCATTGCTGCGAGAAGAAAACGGCTTTTGTTTTGTTTTTTTTTTTTTTTGAGACGGAGTCTCCCTGTGTTGCCCAGGCTGGAGTGCAGTGGTGCGATCTCAGCTCACTGCAACCTCCGCCTCCCAAGTTCAAGTGATTCTCCTGTCTCAGTCTCCTGAGTAGCTGGGGTTACAGGCACCCGCCACCACGCCAGGCTAATTTTTTTTTTTTTTTTTTTGGTATTTTTAGTAGAGACAGGGTTTCACCATGTTGGCCGGGCTGGTCTTGAACTCCTGACCTCAAATGATCCACCTGCCTTGGCCTCCCAAAGTGCTGGCATCACAGGCATGAGCCACCATGCCCAGCCTGCTTTTGTCTTTTTTTCATATGAGAACACCATTAATGCCATGCAGCAAAACTTATTCCAAAGAATGGCAGTTTCTCATTGTGTGATGAGACTAAGAGAAAGGTAATAAAGTAGACTAGTTAAGTGCCCTGGCCAAGGTTACAGAGCAACAATAAAAGGATAATCTTCTTGTTTTTGCTCTGCTACCACCTTTCTTATCCTCTCTTCCAAAGACTAAATTTTACCCTTATTTCTTACATTAATATTAATACATAACATTAATAAACTAAATGTTTATGTCCCCTCCAAATTCATACATGAAATCCTAACCCCCAATGTGATGGTATTAGGAGGTGGGGCTTTGGGAGGTGATAAGGCCATGAGGGTGGAACCTTCATGAATGGGATCACTGCCCTACAAAAGGGACCCTAGAGAGCTTTCTCCTTTCTTTGAACCACATGAGGATATGAGAAAACAATAATCTGCAACCTGGAAGAAGGCTCTCACCAAAACCTGAACATGCTGGTACTCTGATCTCAGACTTCTAACCTCCAGAACTGTGAGAAATGTTTCTGTTGTATATAAGCCACCCAGTCTTTGGCACTTTGTTACAGCAGCCCGAAATGACAAAGATATTGCTATTATAAATTTTAAAAATTACAGTGCTTTTTTTTGGTAATGAAATAAAGAACAACTTATTTGTAAAAAGACCCAGAAAAACTAAGTCTTAAGCACTTCTATAAGCACCAAAGTGCTCAAACCAATGACAATTCTGACTTCAGTCATAGGCTCCCAATTCTGGGGAAGCTGATTGCTTATGAAAGTGATTCACGCCCAGTCTGCAATCCCAGCACTTTGGGAGGCAGAGGTGGGCAGGATCACTTGAGGTCAGGAGTTCAAGATCAGCTTGGTCAACATGGTGAAACCCCGTCTCTATGAAAACACAAAAATTAGCCAGGCATGATGATGGTGGGTGCCTGCAATCCCAGCTACTTGGGAGGCTGAGGTGGGAGAATCACCTGAACCAGGGAGGCAAAGGTTGCAGTGAGCTGAGATCATGCCACTGCACTCCAGCCTGGGTGACAGAGTGAGACTCTATCCCAAAAAAAGAAGAAGAAGAAAAAAAAAAATCACCACAGGCATGAGCCACTGCACCCAGCCATGGAATTCCTTTAATTTTTTTTTTTTTTTTTGAGACAGGGTCTCACTCTGTCACCCAGGCTGGTGTGCAGTGATACCATTAGGGCTCACTGCAGCCTCTACCTCCCCAGGCTCAGGTGATCCTCTCACTTCAGCCTCCCAGGTAGCTGGGACTACAGGCGCACACCATCACACCCAGCTAATTTTTGTATTTTTTGTAGAGATGGGGTTTTACCATGTTGTCAAGGCTGGTCTTGAACTCCTAAGCTCAAGCAATCCACCTGCCTCAGCCTCCCCAAAGTGCTGGGATTACAGGCATGAGATACGGAGCCCAGCTATTCACTGTAATTTTTAAGGTATAGCACATCCATTATTGGTCAGGGGCTTCATTGTGACAGGAAAGAATTTGAGTCATGTTAGATAACTTCTAAAGATCATACCCCATTTAGATAGTGAACCTCTTAAAAAACCAAAATTAAATTTGTTACAACACGACTTTAATATTTCTTTTTTTTTTTTTGAGATGGAGTCTTGCTCTGTCGCCCAGGCTGGAGTGCAGTGGCATGATCTCGGCTCACTGCAAGCTCCGCCTCCTGGGTTCACGCCATTCTCCTGCCTCAGCCTCCCGACTAGCTGGGACTAACAGGCGCCCGTCACTATGCCCGGCGAATTTTTTTGTATTTTTTGGTAGAGACGGGGGTTTCACCGTGTTAGCCAGGATGGTCTCGATCTCCTGACCTCGTGATCCGCCCGCCTCAGCCTCCCAAAGTGCTGGGATTACAGGCGTGAGCCAGCGCGCCCGGCCCAATATTTCTTTTCCTACCACACAAGCTCTTTAAAAAAAAAGTTGACTGGGAGCGGTGGCTCACGCCTGTAATCCCACCACTTTGGGAGGCTGAGGCGGGTGGATCACGAGGTCAGGAGACTGAGACCATCCTAGCTAACATGGTGAAACCCCGTCTCTACTAAAAATACAAAAAATTAGCTGGGCGGCGCCTGTAGTCCCAGCTAGTCGGGAGGCTGAGGCAGGAGAATGGCGTGAACCCAGGAGGCGGAGCTTGCAGTGAGCTGAGATTGTGTGATTGCACTTTAGCCTGGGCAACAGAGCAAGACTCCATCTCAAAAAAAAAAAAAAAAATTGGCTGGGCGTACTGGCTCACGCTTGTAATCCCAGCACTTTGGGAGGTCAAGGCCGGCAGGTCACTTGAGGTCAGGAGTTTGAGACCAGCCTCAACAACACAGTGAAACTCTGTCCCTACTGTCCCTACTAAAAATACAAAAATTAGCAGGGTGTGGTGGTGCATGTCTGTAATCCCAGCTACTTGGGAGGTTGAGGCAGGAGAATCGCTTGAACCCAGAAGGCAGAGGTTGTAGTGAGCCAAGATTGCGCCACTGCACTCCAGCCTGGGTGAGAGTGAGACTCCATCTCAA
>NW_016808231.1:1351004-1355995 GCF_001698545.2 Rhinopithecus bieti | reverse complement strand
AAAAAAAAAAAAAAAAAAAAAAAAAAATTCTGACATCTTTATAAAGTTACATTTCTTTCAAGCCAAAGAATATGAAATGCATCACAGTTTTATCAACCACACCTGATAATAAGCATACACTTTCAATACTGCCTCAAGCAAGGGCCAAGACCAAACTATCTGTAGCTGAAACAATTTCCAGGGCAGCACTAATTCTGTGTGACCAAGAGAACCTGAAATTCTATGATATATTAGTAATGGTGGGCAGAGGTGGCTTCTGTTAATTTGTTTCTGTCGACATTATTTTCCTTTGTCTCAGTCTGAAGCCACAGGGGAGGGCTACGGGGTTTGCTTTTGACTTGTAACAACAGTAGAGGCTACAGATTCCCTCCCTTGCTTAACTTGATTTTGCTCCTCCCCTGGAAATGGTCAAACTGGACACAGAACACACCCAACAGGACAAGTAATCTGCTATCCGTGAAACTTTTGGTTGGCTACTTGGGGAATGCTGATGTATCTGTCTGAGGAAAGAACAAAAGGAAGAGCTAGCTGTGGCAGGGAAGTCCATTAAGTTCCTCTGACCCTTTTATTTGCTCAACTTCTCACATTTTTCTTTTAATGCACATAGCTAAGTCTGGCTATAAATAAAATACCTGAAAAGCAGCTGGTTCCATGACTGTTTTGCATGGTTATTTACAAGTAAACACTCAGGCTAATTACAAAGCATATGTTTATGTTATCCCAGTAAGACAGTAGTTAGTGATACTGTACCAATGTCAATTACCTGGTTTTGATAATGGCATAATATCAGTAAGATGTTATCATTGAAGGACAGTGGATGAAAGGTACATGAACACTCATTGTACTTTTTTGCAATGTCTTGTGAGTCTAAAATTATTTCAAAATACAGTTGGCCGGGCACAGTTGCTCACATCTGTAATCCTAGCACTTTGAAAGGCAAAGGTGGGCAGATCACCTGAGGTCAGGAGTTCGAGACCAGCCTGGCCAACATGGTGAAACCCCCATCTCTACCAAAAATACAAAAATTAGCTGGGTGTGGTGGCGCATTCCCGTAGTCCCAGTTACTTGAGAGGCTGAGGCATGAGAATCGCTTGAACCCAGAAGGTGGAGGCTGCAGTGAGCCGAGATTGCACCACTGTACTCCAGCCTGGCAGACAGAGCAAAACTGTTAAAAAAAAAAAAAAAAAAAAAAGGGCTGGGCGTATTGGCTCACGCTTGTAATCCCAGCACTTTTGGGAGGCCAAGGCAGGTGGTGGATCACGAGGTCAGGAGTTCGAGACTAACTTGGTCAGCACGGTGAAATCCCATCTCTACTAAAAATACAAAAATTAGTGGGGCATTGTGGTGGCACCTGTAATCCCAGCTGCTCAGGAGGCTGAGGCAGGAGAATCGCTTGAACCCGAGAGGCAGAGGTTGCAGTGAGCTGAGATCACGCCTCTGCACTCCAGCCTGGGTGACAAAGCTAGACTTCGTCTCAAAAAACAAACAGTTAAAAATAAAAAAAAAAAATAGGCAAAGATACCCATATGTACATCCACACCAGAGGGCCACTTGTTTCTAAGATATTTCAAAACTCTAAGGCTGTGCTTTCTTTTCTTTCTTTCTTTGTTTATTTCTTTCGAGACAGAGTCTCACTCTGTCTTCCAGGCTAGAGTGCAGCAGCACGATGTCAGCTTACTGCAGTCTCTATCTCCAGAGCTCAAGTGATCCTTCTGCCTCAGTCTCCTGGGGAGATGGGATCAGGCGTGTGCCACCACCCTGAGCTAATTTTGTATTTTTTGTAGAGATGAGGTTTCACCATGTTGCCCAGACTGGTCTAAAGCTGTGCTTTTCTTAGTGGCCTTCGATATCCCATTGTTTTACTTTATTTATGTTTCAACCTTAGCTTTTTTTCCTTAGTAATATCAGAGTAAACAATATTCCAGTAACATCATTACAAAATTTCAATAGAGAAATGAGGCAAGTGAAATTAAAGAGGAATTGCTCAAAGGACTAAGAGGAGTTTTTGGAAATTCCGTTTCTTGTCCTCTGTTGCGAGGGTGTTTATTTGTCACCCTGAGAATTACAGATTTTAGGGTAGTGGAAAGATGCAGATGAGTTAATAGTTGCGGAGAGAGCTGCTGATGGTAGTGGTTTTGAACCCAGGTAACCAGAAAACAATGGTACTTTCTAAAAATTAAGGCATTCAAGGGAGAAAAGCAATTATATTTTAGAGAGAAGAAAAGAGTTGGTAACAGTCTGGTGAAGGAGGTGGCTAAAAGGAGGCCCTTTAAGAATCTCAAGGATGAAATGGAAAAGTTAACGTCCAATATGTAGGTGGTAGTGGTGCACATTCATATACTAAAGTATACTTCAAGCTACAATAGTATGATACTATTAATACTAATAGCATAAAAATACATATTGATATACTAGAAAACCTAGGTATGACTTGAGTGATGTTAATAAGACTTTTATATATGCTAAATTTCAAATCAGTTAAGAAAAATGGTTATGTCACACTACACACTATAATATGTTCCAACTGGCCAATTTCTTTAGATGCAAAGAAAATACAGGTGAATACTTATGTGACCTAAGTGAGGATGAGGAAGACCTCTCTAAGGAGAAAAGCAAAAGAAGAAATGATAAAGATTAAAGTATATAATTCCACAAAATAAGTTCCGGATCTGAGTTGGGGGAGTAGGGTTTGGGATGGAGGTCAAAAGATACTCAATTGATGCTGGGTATGGTGGTGAGCACCTATAATCCTAGCTATCTGGGAGACCAAGGTGAGAGGATCCCGTGAGCCCAGGAGTTTGAGGCCAGCTTGGGCAACATGGTAAAATCCCATCTCCCTCAAATATAAATACAATTGTAAAAAATTATTACAAAACAAAATTTAATAAAGAGTCTCAGGCTAGGTGTGGTGGCTCACACCTGCAATCCTAGAACCTTGGGAGATGGAAATGGGAGGATCACTTGAGCCCAGGAGTTCAAGACCAGCCTAGGCAACATAGTGAAACTGTCTCTAGAGAGACTCAAATAAAATTGGTTGTAATTAGCTGGGCGTGGTGGCTCATGTCTGTAATCCCAGCACTTTGGGAGGCTGAGGTGGGTGGATTATGAGATTATGAGGTCAGGAGTTCGAGACCAGCCTGGCCAATATGATGAAACTGTGTCTTTACTAAAAATACAAAAAAATTAGCTGGGCATGGTGGTGCATGCCTATAATCCCAGCTACTCAGGAGGCTGAGGCAGGAGAACTGCTTGAATCCAGGAGGTGGAGGTTGCTGTGAGCCGAGATTGCACCACTGCACTCCAGCCTGGGCAAAAGAGCAAGACTCTGTCTCAGAAATAAATAAATAAATAGTTGTAATTAAAAAAAATATATATATATTTTGTGGAGACAGGGTATCACTATGTTGCTCAGGCTGATCTTGAACTCTTGGCTTCAAGCGATCCTCCCGTCTTGGCCTCCCAAAGTGCTGGGATTACAGGTGTGAGCCACAGTGCCCAGCCCTATTGTAATTTTTTACAAGGATAATTATTACCTGAATAATTAAACTTAATTTAAAAGTAGTTCAAAAGTAAAACAAAATCTTTTGTAACTCAAAATCATGGTAAACGAAGGTAAGTCAAATGAAAACTAGAAAAATATTTATAATATGACAAGCAAAGAGACAAAGTCTTTACTATATAATAAGCACTTATATATGATAAGAAAAAGACAAACATCTGAAAAGAGCACTAGGCAAAATATGAGGGAAATGCAAATTTTCACCTGTCAGACTGGCCCCCTGAGCCCATCCCTTAGAGAAAGTGAAGGAGAAGCAGCTGAGTTCCCAGAGGGTTCCTGAGGAGGCTGCCTCCATGGGGGAGGGTCAGGTTTCAGTGAGGGTAGGAAGATGGAAGGAGGGCTCCATGAAGAGCTCCATGAGGTAGGGGATTTTGTTTATAATGGAAAGGGCTTTCTGACAGGACAGCAGTGGTGTTGAGGAGAACTGGGTGGAATATAAAGAAAGGAGATGACACCACCAGAAGGGACTGGTGCCTGCAGGAGTCTGCATTTTGGGAAAACAGGAAGTTTACAGAAGAGTCAGGGAGCCACTTACAGCCTATTCTCAAGGTTTCTAATCTGGTGAAGGAGGTGACATTATTTTCATGCCAAAATTGCCGGAAAGCTTTGTGCCTTTAGACATTGCCTTTCATGACCTCCCCTGACCTTCCTTTCCAGATAGTCACCAGGTCCTGATATTTCTTCCACTGAAATGCACTGTCATGTTTCCACATTATTGTTGAACTTCTGCAAGAACTGCCGAACTGCTTTATCTCCCTCTCCATTCCAATCCAGTCTGCATACTGCTGCCAGACTAATTTTTCTCAAATATCACTTGTATCATGTCACCTTGCTGCTCAAAACCTTTCAATGCTTCTCCCCTCACTGGATCAAGTCTAGACACCCTAGATCAACATCCTTAATTGTGCAGGTTGTCTCCACCTGAAAAAACACCTGCTCCAGCCAAAGAAGATCAATCACTATAACCTGTCCCTATATGTGACAACATCTCTTCAAACCTTTTTTGTTTTTCCTACTCTTGATTTCCTCTCCTCTCTTTTCACTTATCCATATTCTGGCATTCTTTCACATTAGTTTCACTCCCTCTCCTCCCATCAGTATTCAATGTAGTTAAAGCACAGGTGTAGTCTCATAGCCCTGGGTATAATCATGGCTCTGCCATTTAACAGTTAAGTGGTCTTGGGCTTTCTTATGGCTTAGTTTGCCTCAACTCTGTAATGTAATAAAGACATGATTTTTGTGAAGATTCAGTAAGATGCCATGTATAAAAATAACAGAACATCTGGAATACAGTAAGTACTCACTAGATAAGTATTAATATTGTCCAAATGTACTCTTTTCTCTGAGTATATAGGCGTTCTTACTAGCTTTTGTGCACTATTATTTTTCTCTTACATTTAAACTTTTTTTTTTTTTTTTTTTTTTTTTTTTT
>NW_016808231.1:1343251-1348557 GCF_001698545.2 Rhinopithecus bieti | reverse complement strand
TATATATATATATATATATTAAACGGAGATAGAGTCTTGCTATGTTTCCCAGGCTGGGTTTGAACTCCTGGTCTCAAGGGATCCTCTATCCTGGCCTCTCAAAGTGCTGGGATTACAGGTGTGAGCCACCACACCAGGCCCAGAGACATATTATTATTATTTTTTTTTCTGAGACGGAGTCTTGCTCTGTCGCCCAGGCTGGAGTGCAATGGTGCGATCTTGGCTAACTGCAACCTCTGCCTCCTGGGTTCAAGCGACTCTCCTGCCTCAGCCTCCTGAGTAGCTGGGATTACAGGCATGCACCACCATGCCCAGCTAATTTTTGTGTTTTTAGTAGAAATGGGGTCTCACCATGTTGGCCCGGCTGGTCTCGAACTCTTGACCTCGTGATCCACCTGGCTCAGCCTCCCAAAGTGCTGGGATTTCAGGTGTGAGCCATTGAGCCCGGCTCAGGAAATACTCTTTAATTTTGTGTTTTCATATCTTATTTAAGAGTCAAGGTACTATACTGACAGGCAGTATAGTATACACACATCGTCAGATAAATCAAGTCTAAAAATCTAATCCTTGGGTAGGTACAGTGGTTTATGCCTGTAATTCCAGCACTTTGGAAGGCCGAAGTGGAAGGATTGCTTGAGTCTCAGAGTTCCACAGCTGCCCTGAGCTATGATAGTGCCACTGCCCGCCAGTATGGGTGGCAGAGTGAGACCCTGTCTCTAAAAATAAAAAAAATTTAAAAATCTGGCTGGGCATGGTGGTTGAGGCCTATCATTCCAGCACTTCGGGAGGCCAAGGAGGGTGAATTCCTTGGGCTCAGGAATTCAAGACTAGCCTGGACAACATGATGAAACTCCATCTCTACAAAAAAGACAAAAATTAGCCTGGCATAGTAGCATGCGCTTGTAGTCCCAGTTACTCGGGAGGCTGAGTTGGGAGGACTGCTTGAGCCCAGGAGGCAAAGACTGAAGCTGAGAATGCACCACTGCACTCTAGCATGGGCCACAGCATGAGACCCTGTCTCAAAAACAAAAACAACAAAAAAAATCTAGTCCTCAAATTTTGATATAATTTTAGGTTTAAAGTTTCTTAATTATTTTTCTCCATCTTTCCTGCAGAATAGTTACCAACTTCACAGTTGTTCTACTTTTTTTTTTTTTTGAGACGGAGTCTCACTCTGTCGCCCAGGCTGGAGTGTAGTGGCCGGATCTCAGCTCACTGTAAGCTCCGCCTCCCGGGTTCACGCCATTCTCCTGCCTCAGCCTCCCGAGTAGCTGGGACTACAGGCGCCCGCCACCTCACCCGGCTAGTTTTTTGTATTTTTTTAGTAGAGACGGGGTTTCACCGTGTTAGCCAGGATGGTCTCGATCTCCTGACCTCGTGATCTGCCCGTCTCGGCCTCCCAAAGTGCTGGGATTACAGGCTTGAGCCACCGCGCCCGGCCTACATTTTTTAAAAAAGACTAGTTAGGTACAATAGTGTAAAGACTTATTGGTATTAAGTAATGATCATCACATAATTGGTATAAAAGAAAAAACAAAGGTCAAATTAATCTGGATTTGTATATGCCGTTTTGATTATAAGCTGAATTGGATATTTCATTTGCCCAACATTTACTGAACAATTATGAGTGTTAGGCTCAGGGCCAGGATATACTATGATTAATAAGACATGGTTCCTGCACTGGTCCCTGGAGTTCTTCTCCAGGTAGGGAAACCACCAGGTAAAATAATTGCAATGCAATATGAGAAGGACTATCTACAATGGAGGCTTGTACAAAGTACCATCTTCAGCTTGCCTGTGATCAGGCCCTGTGAGATAAGATAAATATCAGTGTCTAAAACATGCCTCTGAAGCTGAATATCCACTCACTAACTTGTATCATTTTTCAGCACTGTGCCATACCCAGGTGTCTCATCTCTTCCTGATTTGCATGCCCAGACAAGATACCCAAAGTCGATGGGGCCACAGTCTCAGGTTAAGGCACAAACTCAGATCAAACACTACTCAAAGGAACCTACATCCTTTAGGTACCAATAAGTACAACTTCTGAAGACTTTAGGTCATGACGTGCCTTGTAATCTTTCTTCTCAAGAATGCTGAGTTTAAAAGCTCTGTTAGAATTCAACTCTGTAAATAAAATATTAGGCCTAGGCCGGGCATGGTGGCTCACACCTGTAATCCCAGCACTTTGGGAGAGCTGAGGCGGGTGGGAATCACCTGAGGTCGGGGAGTTTGAGACCAAGCCTGACCAACAGTGGAAGAAACCCCTCTCTACTGAAAATACAAAAATTAGTTGGTGGTGCATGCCTGTATCCCAGGCGTACTCAGGAGGCTGAGGCAGGGAGAACCCACTTGAATCTGGGAGGCGGAGTTGCAGTGAGCCGAGATCGGCATTCCACTCCAGCCCCCTGGGCAAACAAGAGCCAAAAACTCCATTCAACAAAAAAAAAAAATTACATATATAAAGCCTATTTCTCTGAAAAATAAATAATTGTGCATTCTGAAACTTTTTTTTTTTTTTTTTTGAGACGGGAGTTCGGCTCTGCGCCCAGGCTGGAGTGCAAGTGGCCGGATCTCAGTCACCTACCAAGCTCCGCCTCCCGGCGTTTACGCCATTCTCCTGCCTCAGCCTCCCGAGTATGTTGGGATTACAGCGCCCGCCACTCGCCCCGCTAGTTTTTTGTATTTTTGTAGAGACGGGGTTTCACTGTTGTATCCAGGAGATCTCGATCTCCTGACCTCGTGATTCCCCCGTCTCGGCCTCCCAAAGTGCTGGGATTACAGGCTTGAGCCACCGCGCCCGGCCCTCATTTCTGAAACTTTTATATACAGATTCTGGTAGAGCAATGTTTAAAAGAGGTAAAAATGTGACGACAGAGCTTTTGTCCTGCAGAATAAGCCACTGTGTATCTTTATAAAAGTTCCCTAATTAAAGAACATGTCTCTTTCCTTTTCATCATAAAGAGACCACTAGCAAAATTACTCTCTTCCCCTATAATGCAAGCAGACTGGGGTAAGAACAGAACAGTTTTGGGGGCAGATAATTTCTTTTGTTGAAGTTGTTGGAGTGGTATTTATTCCCAAAGGTTTGGGAAAGAAGATATACTTGACTTTATTTGATTACAACATAGCTTGGCCATCATACACCACTGAGGTTTACAAGATGTTGCTCTAAGGATTTTCCAGCTTTCCATATCATAATGTACATATTATTGCAGAGGAAACTCAAACTGTAAGAGATATTGGTTGTCTTGAAGCACAATTCCAACCAAATCAAAGGTTCATTTATTTATTAAAGACAGGGTCTCACTCTGCCGCCCAGGCTGGAGTGCAATGGCACAAATGAAGCTCACTGCAGCTTTGAACTCCTGGGTGCTAGCGATTCTTCCCACCTCAGCTTCTTGGGAAGCTAGGATCACGGGTGCAAACTACTATACCCAGCTTTTTTTTTTTTTTTTTTTGAGAGACAGGGTCTCCCTCTGTTGTTCTAGGCTGATCTCTATCTCCTGGCCTCAAGTGATCCACCTACCTTGGCCTCCCAAAGTGTTGAGATTATAGGCATGAGCCACCACACCTGGCCCTAAACCAAAGATTTAAAGAGAAAGTTTAGAAATATAATTCCAGCCACAGGTTGCAATCCAAACATCATTAAGAATTCCCTGTGGTGGGCCGGGCGCGGTGGCTCAAGCCTGTAATCCCAGCACTTTGGGAGGCCGAGACGGGCGGATCACGAGGTCAGGAGATCGAGACCATCCTGGCTAACACGGTGAAACTCTGTCTCTACTAAAAAATACAAAAAAAAACTAGCCGGGCGAGGTGGCGGGTGCCTGTAGTCCCAGCTACTTGGGAGGCTGAGGCAGGAGAATGGCGTAAACCCGGGGACGGAGCTTGCAGTGAGCTGAGATCCGGCCACCGCCCCCCAGCCCGGGCGACAGAGCGAGACTCCGTCTCAAANTGAGATGGAGTCTCACTCTGTCACCTAGGATGGAATGCAGTGGTGTGATCTCAGCTCAATGTAACCTCTGCCTCCCAGGCTGAAGCGATTCTCCTGCCTCAGCCTCCTAAGTAGGTGGGATTACAACCCCCGCCACCATGCCCAGCTCATTTTTGTATTTTTGGTAGAGATGGAGTTTTGCCATGTTGGCCAGGCTGGTCTTGAACTCCTGACCTCAGATGATCTACCTGTCTTGGCCTCCCGAAGTGCTGGGATTACAGGCGTGAGCCATTACATCCAGCCTGGACATGTGTGGCCCCTTGATCTTTTAAAAACATTTTTTTTGGCTGGGTGCGGGGGATCATGCCTGTAATTCCAGCACTTTGGGAGGCTGAGGCGGGTGGATTACCTGAGGTCAGGAGTTCGAGACCAGCCTAATCAACATGGTGAAACCCCATCTCTACTAAAAATACAAAAATAGCTGGGCGTGGTAGCAGATGCCTGTGATCCAAGCTACTCGGGAGGCTGAGGCACGAGAACTGCTTGAACCAGGGAGGCGGAGGTTGCAGTGAGCTGAGATTGTGCCACTGCACTCCAGCCTGGGCAACAGAGCGAGACTCCATCTTAAAAAAAAATTTTTTTTTTTTTTGGTAGAGATGGGGTTTTGCCATGTTGCCCAGGCTGGTTGCAAACTCCTGAGCTCAAGCAGTTCACCTGCCTCAGCCTCCCAAAGTGCTGGGACTATAGGCGGGAGCTACGGTGCCTGGCTGGAACTCATTTTAAATAGCAATTTGGCACATACTGAAATGTAGTATATATTCTGGACCAATCTTAAATTGTATATATATGTATTTTTTGAGACAGGTCTCACACTGTCACCTAGGCTGGAGTGCAGTAGTGTGATCTCAGCTCACTGCAGCCTTGGACTCTCGGGCTCAAGCCATCTTCCACCTTAGCCTCCTGAGTAACTGGGGCTACAGGCATATGCTATTGCACCCAATTTGTTGTAGAGACAGGATCTCACTATGTTGCCCAGGCTGGTCTCAAACTCCTAAGCTAAAGCAATCCTCCTACCTTGACCTCCCCAAAGCATTGGAATTATAGGCATGGGCCACCTTGCCCAGCCTCTCTTTTTAAAAATAAAAAAACTATTACTTAGGATGAACAAATTCCAAGCTGACAACTACAGATACTTTTTGACTAATGGTTAAGAAACCAAAATAAAACTCTAGGGCAATAACTTTGCTACGTATCCAAAAATGAAACATGTATCTCACTCATTTAATTTACCGAATATATTAGCATTTGTGGCCAGTGATATATATATATTTATATATTATATATTAAACAGAGACAGATATACATATATATA
>NW_016808231.1:1332586-1339608 GCF_001698545.2 Rhinopithecus bieti | reverse complement strand
AAAAAAAAAAGATAGTATTCAACTGACTACTGTTGTAAAAGCCTTAGAGAAGGGCTGACGTAACCTCACTTCCAGATATCTTTTCTTTTTTTGAGACAGGGTCTCACTCCCATTGCCCAGGCTGGCGTACAGTGGTACGATCACAGCTCACTGCAGCCTCAACTTCCTGGGCTCAGGTGATCCTCCCACCTCAGCCTCCTGAGTACGTGGGACTACAGATGTGTGCCACCACACCTGGCTAATTTTTTATATATTTAGTAGAGACAGGGTTTTGCCATGTTGCTCAGGCTGGTTTTGAACTCCTGGGCTCAAGCAACTCGGCCTCCCAACAGACATCTCCTTTTTTTTGAGACGGAGTCTTGCTCTGTCGCCCGGGCTGGAGTGCAGTGGCCGGATCTCAGCTCACTGCAAGCTCCGCCTCCCGGGTTCACGCCATTCTCCTGCCTCAGCCTCCGGAGTAGCTGGGACTACAAGCGCCTGCCACCTCGCCCGGCTAGTTTTTTGTATTTTAGTAGAGACGGGGTTTCACCGGGTTAGCCAGGATGGTCTTGATCTCCTGACCTCGTGATCCGCCCGTCTCGGCCTCCCAAAGTGCTGGGATTACAGGCTTGAGCCACCGTGCCCGGCCTGACATCTCCTTTTAAACATGTCCCCTCCTGTGGACCAGGGCAATTTCCAAACACTAAAAGGTTCAAGAATTAAACAATTTATTTTTTTTCTTTAGATGGAGTTTTGCTCTTGTTGCCCAGGCTGGAGTACAAATGGCATGATCTCGGCTCACTCTAACCTCCACCTCCCAGGTTCAAGCAATTCTCCTGCCTCAGCCTCCCCAGTAGGTGGGATTATGGGAGCGTGCGACCACACCCAGCTAATTTTTGTATTTAGTAGAGACAGGGTTTCACCATCTTGGCCAGGCTAGTTTCGAACTCCTGACCTCAGATGATCTGCCCGCCTCAGCCTCCCAAAGTACTGGGGTTACAGGCGTGAGCCACTGCGCCCGGCTAAACAGTCAATTTCTTAAAAACTCCATATCAGTATGTAAATAAAATTAAGGTAAAAATTCAGTTATCTTGGGTCAGGATTCACTTTAAACAATATAAAAGCCTAACTAATAATGTTTAATGGTATGTTCATAATGTACTGATATGTGAACAGGAAGAATATTTTTTAATTAAAAAGCAGTTTACAAAACACGTATAATGTGATCACAGTTATTAAAAAGTATATTTACACATATATTTCCTTAACCAAAGGAATGACTGTTATAGAAAGTTTGGAAAATAGAGGACAGTGCTTGCTTGGGCAGCACATATACTAAAATTGGAATGATACAGAGAAGATAAGCATGGCCCCTTAAAAAAAAGAAAACAAAGGACAAAACAGAAATAACTGTAATCTTAAAACCCAGAGATTACTGGGTTTAATATTTTGATGTACGTATTTCTAATTTTTTTTTTTTTTTTTGAAGACGGAGTCTTGCTCTGTGGCCCAGGCTGGAGTGCAGTGAGCCGGATCTCAGCTCACTGCAGGCTCCGCCTCCTGTGTTTATGCCATTCTCCTGCCTCGGCCTCACAAATAGCTGGGACTACAGGTGCCCACCACCTCGCCCAGCTAGTTTTTTGTATTTTTTAGTAGAGACAGGGTTTCACTGTGTTAGCCAGGATGGTCTCGATCTCCTGACCTCATGATCCGCCCATCTCGGTCTCCCAAAGTGCTGGGATTACAGGCTTCAGCCACCGCGCCTGGCCATATTTCTAATTTTTAATGCACATATGCTTCTCCCCAATAAATGTAACTGTAAAGGAGTTTTTTAGTTATTAGCTTTGCCTATCTACCTACCTACCTACCTGTCTGTCTAAAACGGCATCTTAGATAGACAGACAGACAGGTAGGTAGATGGTGCAGTAGTGCACATGGCTTACTGTAGCTTCAAACTGTTGGGTTCGAGGGATCCTCCTGGCTTGGCCTCCTGAGTAGCTAGGACTACAGGCACCCCCAGCTATTTTTTTTTTTTTTTTGTAGAGACAAGGTCTCACTATGTTACCTAGGCAGGTCTCAAACTCCTGGGCTCAAGTGATGCCCCTACCTTGGCCTCCCAAAGTGCTGGGATTATAGGCACAAGCCACTGGATCTGACCACATCAACTTATATATACCTTGTATTCTAAGAAGCTAGGGCAAATTATAAGAATCATATACAACAGTGGTTCTCAGCCTTGGCTGACTATCAGAATCACTTGGGGGAACTTCTAAACCTCCTGATTCCCGGACCTGATCTTTCAGACCAATTAGAATCTCTGGAGGTGGAACCCAGGCATCACTATTTTTCAGAGTTTCCCAAGTGATTCCACTGAAGCCAGGGTGGAGAATCACTACTTGACAAAGTGTCCCCTAATCCCTGACCCTTGAGCAAAAGGTGATTCACAACAGGGATTTCTTAAATTTTCATTTGCATACCAATCATCTGGAGATCTTGTTAAAATACAGATTCTGGTTCAGTAGGTTGGGGCGGGAACTGAGATTCTGCATTTCTAACCAGCTCCCAGATGATGCCAATGCTACTGCCCCAGGGACCATACTTTGAGTAGTTTTAGGGTACTAGGAAAGAAAACTCTCATAAAGAGTGAAAAGAAAAAAATTATAGCCACTAAAGCCCATACTCTATACCAGCAGACAGGGAGGGGTGGTCCACAATGGATGAACAAAGGGTTAAGGCTGGGAATTAAAAGATGTTTCTAGGCCAGGCATGATGGCTCATGCTTGTAGTCCCAGCACTTTGGGAGGCTGAGGCAGGAAGAATGGTTGAGGCCAGAAGTTCGAGACCAGCCTGGGTAACATAGGGAGACCTCATCTCTATTAAAAAAAAATAAAAAATAAAAAAAATTAGCTGGGCATGATGGCGCATGCCTGTGGTCCCAGCTATTTGGGAAACCGAGGTGGGAGGATTGCTTGAGCCCAGATGTCAAGGCTGCAGTGAGCTGGGTTCATGCCACTGCACTCCAGCCTGGGCGACACAGTGAGACCCTGTCTCAAAATGAAAAAAAAAAGCAATTTTAAAGAGAAAAAAAGGGAAAAAGATATTTCTAGGAAATAAGATTTTGGAGATGGGAAAGGTTTGGAATAACACATTTTTTAGGGGGAAAAACAGCCATTGGAGCTTATGTATTCGTGTGTACAAAGGAAAGCAAGCAAACATGGGGGAGAAGAGGAGTAGGCAGTGAGAGAAAAAGATCAAATATCTAAAAAATTGTTATGGAAAAAATAAACCCTTGGCTACAGTGCTGGAAAGGGATAGAGAAGCACTATAAAGGGATCTGTGGAATCTACCTCTCTGCCAAAAACATGTTTGGGAAGCAGAAAAGCTAATAAACTGAAGTTGGTGTAGATTAATAACCATCTTCCATCAACTCCCTCCTGGGGACATGAAGAGGCCCCAGGAATATAAGTCTCCCCTGGCAGTGCTTTAGGAACTAACAACAAACAGTGAATTACTGCCCAAATGCTTCTCTTTGTAAGCAATGAGAATGGCAAGAAGCTCAAACATGGCATCCCTTTGCGGATTCTTGGCAATATCCTTCTGGGAATTTCTAAACTTCCAGGCAGGCTAGAGATATAGCCCCCAAAACAGGGGAAAAAAGTGTTTTTCTCCTGAGGGCCTTCACACAGAAATGAGAAATGTTTAGTATTTCTTAGAACAATAAGGTAAACATTTAATGTAAAGATATTCATAAATCACTACCAGACTTTCATACCTTCAAAATAATTTCTAAGAACAGTAAAACAGGAAAACCTTATGTAAATTAGCTGGAGCAATTATTTGAATCAGCTGGTATACTTTATCAGCTGGTCCTTATCAAAGGGGTCACATCCAAGTAAATTTCTGTTTAAATCAATAGAAGAAAGTAAGGCAAAGACTTTACCAAGATATGGAAAGAATTCTGTTTGTAACATGATTTGTGTTACACATCACTTAGGTATACGAAACTCTGGCAGAAATGTATGCAGTATTCACATTCAGTATCTATTTACTGTACAATGATGATGGCTAAGATGTACTGAGTACTAGATACTATCCTAATAATTTAGATATTATTCACGTATAAATTAATCCATATAACCCTATGAAATAGGCATTATTATTATAGCTCTTACATGGATGAGGAATCTGCGGTTTGAGGATGGTAAGTTTTTGCTTCATTTCATTGCTCAAAGGTCACAAAGCCAATAAGTGGTCAAGTTGGTTTTTGACTGCCTGATTCTAACATCCATGATTTTTAACTTTATATGACACCTCCAACTATCCTGCATACCCAATTTGTACCAGGGAGAGACTGAGGGATATAAGATGAATAAGTCATGATCCCTACACTTATGGTACAAGACAAGTAGTTCCTCTAGGACATGAGATGAGAAAGGCATTTCCAAATGCTACAGGATACAAGATGCCAGATCAGATTATGCTGCTAGTGTATTCCACAGGTCAAAACCCATATACTTTTGGGGCCCTTGATTTTTAATCTTTTTTATATACCCTTAATGGGTAAAAGGCATATTTATAAAAAGGACACGCTGCAAGCCTAGTGACACTATTTTCTAGCTCAGGCAAGTTTTCCAGAAATTACTGAACCACATCAATTTATATAATAAAGGGGATAAAGCTGTAACAATGTCCAGCTAACAGATCTAATATCAGTTCAGAGAATGATCTCTTCCATATTCAAGTGATAGAGTGTTGCCTGATAACTTGGTTCATGAATACATTAGAATGGAGACAGAAATGAGTCTAAGACTAAGGTTGTGGTCTCTCTTCTGAGACCATTTCTATAAAATCTCCAAAGGCTAAAGGGAAATCTCATTCATTGTATTAGCCCAAAAATGGCTATAAATCAATAATTCTTAACCTATGGTTCATTGTCAGTGCAGACAGATAAAGTCTTAACTATTTTGCATTTCTCAGGGCTAGCTTTCTAACAGTCTTGTTTAACTTAACTGCAGACAGTATAAGGCCAGGGCAAAGGTGAACAATATTTCTAGCCTTATCTGGCATCTAGCTATATTCATAGTTTAAAGGTAGTCCTCAAACAAACAAG
Source organism: Rhinopithecus bieti (assembly GCF_001698545.2). NCBI lineage: Eukaryota > Metazoa > Chordata > Mammalia > Primates > Cercopithecidae > Rhinopithecus > Rhinopithecus bieti. The sequence continues at coordinate 1,334,519 of NW_016808231.1, read as the reverse complement.
AGGCAGGGTAAAAGAGCTAATATTTGAGTACCCATTTTCAATATATATGTTACGTGCTGTGCTAACAGCCCCTCTTTTTTATTTTTCAATCTTATTTAATACTCATACCCACATAAAATAGTGGTGCTCCCAGCAGTCAAATATCTTTCTCAGGAACTCACAGCTGCTAAATAACATAGCTAACATTCAGATAGAGGTCTGTTCACACTACATACCCTTGAGAACAGAAAGGCTCCAGGGAACTGCAGGGTCCTGCGTACCTTTGTGATGACATTCTTCCAGGGCTAGAAGAGCTGAGGGAACTGATGAGAGGGTGAGAAAGGCAAGCAGACTCCCTCAAATATACCATGGAAATGGCCCTTTTGCCCTTCCTAACAATGTTCTCTTGGGGATATGCTTAGTAGAGAAGGAAGATGATGTATTGAGTTATTGACTTTGTACTGACCCACATTGAAAACAAAATTCCATTTACAACAAAACTTCCCTGTTGTAACTTGCACTTAAATATTGTGAGCTTAAATATTTCAAAATAATGATCTCCATTGAGTATAGCCGTATATGTGGCTATTAAAAAGTAGACCTCCTCTTTCCTATCCCTTGAATGAAACCATGATATATTTTTTTAATCTGAAGCAGACTCAAGGACTAACTTTTTTTTTTCTTTTCAGACAGAGCCTTGCTGTGTTGCCCAGGCTGGAGTGCAATAGTGTGATGTTGGCTCACTGCAATCTCTGCCTCCTGGGTTCAAGTGATTCTCCTCCCTCAGCCTCCTGAGTAGCTGGGATTACAGGTGGGCATCACCATGCCCAGCTAATTTTTGTATTTTTAGTAGGGACAAGGTTTCACCCTGTTGGCCAGGCTGGTCTCAAACTCCTGACCTCAAGCGATCCACCTGCCTCGGCCTCTCAAAGTGCTGGGATTACAGGTGTGAGCCACCGCGCCTGGCCTAACAATTTGGTTTTAAGAACTGAAGACTTGTAGTGTTGTAAGCAACCCAAACTTATCTTAATGGACACAGAAGGCTTGTTTCAAAGCTTTTCATAAAAATATTTCTTACCCTATTCAGCTAATCTTCTGAGAGGACACAGAGGAAACAAGAAAATCTCAGACAGAGATCTTAGGTGCAGTGGCTCACACCTGTAATCTCAGCACTTTGGGAGGCCAAGCTAGGAGGATCACCTGAGCCCAGGAGTTCAAGACCAGACTGGGAAACGTAGTGAGATCCCATCTCTACTAAAAAAAAAAAAAAAAAAAAAAAAAAAAAAAAAAAGAAAAGAAAATCGCAGGCAGAGAAAGCATTTGGCAGTATGGTCCGTACCGCAACATGGAAAAATGCACTGGTTCTAAGAGCAGTTGTCAATATTTGAAATTAATCCTAGCTGACTATAGATCTGCTCATGAGAGCTAGTTTAAATAAATAGGTTGACATCTTTGTGCAGTCATTTAGAGCAAGTTTTACATATTCAGCATGAACAAAACTATATTTTGCATAAATTCAGACAGAGGATTTATTAGTATTTATCTGTCTTGATAGAGAGCCAAAGGAACAGTATTCCGAGTGAATGATGACAAAAAGTTTGTTTTACATGGAGGACAGCATTATTGCAGTAATCCTGAGTTTCTCACTTAATCATTTCCCTCCAACTCTCCAAAGAGAGCTTCTATTCTCCTTTTTTCCTTGCCTACTACTACAATCATTCCAATCGTCTCATTCACGTATTTACTGCACAAATATGTATTGAGGTACTGTGTATTGGGTGCAAATATTGGGGATTCCACAGCTGTACCACTCAGAATGTGGCCCACAGACTGGTCCTGGTCTATAAATCCATTTGCTACCAGCCTGTGACATGTGTTTAAAGTTTTTAATAACAATACAGCAGAATAATTTATTTGTTGATTTCAATAATAATTTTAAAACTTTTTTGTCTTT
>NW_016808231.1:1318160-1330529 GCF_001698545.2 Rhinopithecus bieti | reverse complement strand
GGGGGGGGGGGCAACTTCTTAAACCTGAAACCAAAAAAAAAAAAAAAAAAAAAAAAAAAAAAAAAAGCAAAAACCAACCCACCAACCAACCAAAAAACCTCCACTCTCCCTAAGGAGAACAGCTAAGTCAGTCAGCTGAATTGCAAGTAACAATATATTAGAATTTAAAAGCCCATTCTGCATTAAGTCTGAATTCATGACTTGACAGAGTCCTCACAAATTATATATGGGCATGTGGCTCTGAGTAATTTCAAGGTAAGTATATTTTCAGGCAAAATGGCTGACTAAGCATATAATGATATATGCTAATGTCTACTATGGCAGACCAGAGCAGTATGAGGCAAAGCTTCAAAATCAAGGTCACAGGCGTAAAGAAAAACCTCTCCCTTCTCATTACTTTGGGGTGGAAGCAGCTGCAATGACTAGCAGTAAACAAAGGGAGTTTCTATTTGGTGGTATCCTGAGCATTTTCATTACAGGGCTGTCCTTCTTTACTCTGTTTTCATAGTTTTTGGTTGTGGCTTTTTTCCTCCTGTTTTCTATCTTTTCACACTCTGCCTTTATGATCTCTCCCTTCTCAAACTCTCTCCTCCTTGTTTCCTTTCTGAACTCATTTCCTTCTCTTACTCCCACTTTCTTCATTAATTCTTAAATACCACTTAGTCAGAGCCCTCTTATGCTTCTGCCTTAGTGTTGGTTACACAGAGCATTCTGCCTTTAGTACCTTCTTAACGACCAATTCTAATTCACGGCCATTTAAATGCATTTCTCCACCCAATAATTTCCCAGTGATTTTCCCATTTATGGGGGATAAGGTGAGAAAATATAAATGGATCTCTGAGAACCCAGGTTTCAGTATCCTTGAAACATAATATGCAGCATTGTAATCAGTGGTGATATCCATGTGAAATAATACTCTTGTGCTGGCAAAGGTACTGTGCTTGGAAAGTATACAATCAAAATTCAAACTGGCCTGGGAAACAGTGGAGGCAAGTAATTTAGTAATGAGAAAAAGATCAGTATTATGAAACACAACAGTCTTCTCCCTAGCAAAGTCAAACAATAAAACAAACCTTTCTTTTTCTAGTCAGCCCATTATCCTACTGACATGTACAGTTATGTGCCTGGAACTGGTCAGAAACAAGCTAGAAGAGACATATCCAAAGAGATTCTTAGAGGTCCCTTTGCACTTTTATTTGCTTCCCAGCACCTCCTGATTGAAGAAGAGATAATACAAGGCCTTTTCCCAAGGGCATGTTCCCAAAAGGCCACTGTTTCTTTCAGGTTATTTCGAGGCACAGGGATATTGCCTTGAATCCTATCAAAATCTACATCCAGAGATGCCTGAATTTCACCCAGTTTTTAAAAAATGCTATAGTATTGGGAAGAAACTCAACTCCTTCAAATTATAACCCTTAAAAAAAAAAAGCTGGCTGGGCAGGGTGGCTCATGCCTGTAATCCCAGCACTTTGGAAGGCTGAGAAGGGCGGATCACCTGAGGTCAGGAGTTTGAGACCAGTTTGGCCAACTGAAACACTGTCTCTACTAAAAATACAAAAATCAGTTGGGCGTGGTAGCACACGCCTGTGATCCTAGCTACTCGGGAGGCTGAGGCAGGAGATTGCTGGAATCCAGGAGGTGGAGGTTGCAGGGAGCCGAGATCACGCCACTCCAGCCTGGGCAACAGAGCAAGACTCCGTCTCAAAAAAAAAAGCAAAGTCAAAGATGATTTTGGTTTTCCAGCTAATAAGTGTCATCTGGGGGGTTTCTTCTGTTGTCACTCCAAGAGCCACAATTAATTCCCAGAATTATGAAAAAGGGCTTTCAGGTATCTAAGCTGAAGTAAAAAACAATCAGTAAGGCTCTTTTCTGATATCCTGAAACATCAAATCTACAAATTTACAAAACAGATCGCAATGTTAAACTTTAAAGCAAAGGTAAATAATGATTGTAATAATGTAATAGCAAGCATAGTGAATTTGAAGAGCTATGGTTTTTAAATTGAGTTGGCATGTATTATTTCATTCAAATTTCATAACATCTCCATCAAACAGCATGCATTATCCTTGCTTTTTTTTTTTTGTAGACGGAGTCTCACTCTGTCGCCTAGGCTGGAGTGCAGTGATGCTATCTCAGCTCACTGCAAGCTCCACTTCCCAGGTTCACGCCATTCTCTTGCCTCAGCCTCCTGAGTAGCTGGGACTACAGGCGCCCGCCACCATGCTCGGCTAATTTTTTGTATTTTTAGTAGAGACGGGGTTTCACCGTATTAGCCAGGATGGTTTCCATCTCCTGACCTCATGATCCATCCTACTCGGCCTCCCAAAGTGCTGGGATTACGGCGTGAGCCACGGCGCCTGGCTGCATTATCCTTGTTTTACAGAATATTAAGTGACTCGTACAAAGTCAGATGGCTTAAATAAGTGATTTCCATTATGTAATGAATTATATCTACCCACTCAAGCTGCTCCCCTAATATCTGCTTTCTCAGGTCACCAGATTTCTTGAAAGAGAAATCTATTCTTGCTGACTTTCTTTCCTCATATATTTTATTCATTTTCTAATCTTGAAAGATTATACTTTGTTTCTTTATTGTTTCTTTTTTTTCCAGACAGGGTCTTGCTTTGTGGCCCAGGATAGAGTGCAGTAGCCAGTGGCACAATCTTGGCTCCCTGCAACCTCTGCCTCCTGGGCTCAAACGATACTCCTATCCCAGCCTCCCGAGTAGGTGGGACTACAGGCACACGCTACCATGCCTAGCTAATTTTTGTATTTTTGGTAGAGACAGGGTTTCACTATGTTGCCCAGGCTGGTCTCAAACTCCTGAGCTCAAGGGATCCATACACCTTAGCCTCCCAAAGTGTTGGGATCACAGGTGTGAGCCACTGTACCCTGCCACTATCTATTGTTAAAAGATCACAATGACCTATAAGGTATCATGGGACTCTCAGCTGATTCTTAAATATCATTAATGAATAAAATTTTGATGAATTCCAAGGATTTGTTTGGTCCTTATCCTTCCTCATTCCTGACTCCAACTCACTCTTGAAATACTTTCCTTCCTCTCTGTTACTCCCTACTATCATAAAGATTAAACTAGGCACCACCTCATCTTTTAAGATCCTATTCAAGTGATAATCCTTTGTTGTTGTTGTTGAGATGGAGTCTCCCTCTGTCGTACACGCTGCAGTGCGGTGGCATGATCTTGGCTCACGGCAACCTCCACCCGGGTTCAAGCGATTCTCCTGCCCCAGCCTCTCGGGTAGCTGGGATTACAAGCGTGCAACACCACACCCAGATAATTTTTGTATTTTTAGTAGAGACACGGTTTTACCATTTTGGCCAGGCTGGTCTCCAACTCCTGACTTCAAGTGATGCACCCGCCTCGGCCTCCCAAAGTTCTGGGATTACGGGCATGAGCCACCGCACCCGACCTCAAGGGATAATTCTTGAAGTCTTCCACAACACCCCTAGTAGTAGTCATCCTTTCTCTGAGTTTTCACAGCACTTGATACTACTAGGTACTTCACACATTGTATTCTGATTGTTATGGTCTCTTTCTCTCTCCCTTATATAAGTTACTTGGTCATGGAAACTGGTTTATAATTTTCTTTTTTTGAGATGGAGTTTCACTCTTGTTGCCCAGGCTGGAGGGCAATGGCATGATCTCAGCTCACTGCAACCTCTTCCTCCCGGGTTTAAGCGATTCTCCTGTCTCAGCCTCCCGAGTAGCTGGGATTACAGGTACATGCTACCATGCCCGGCTCATTTTTGTATTTTTAGTGGTGACAGGGTTTCATCATATTGGTCAGGCTGGTCTCCAACTCCCGACCTCAGGTGATCCGCCCGCCTTGGCCTCCCAAAATGTTGGGATTACAGGCGTGAGCCACTGCGCCTGGCCTGGTTTATCATTTTCTATCTCTTTGGTTTAGCAGATGATATACCACGTACAGATTCTATTAACAAATGTCTGAATGAATGGCCAGTAAGTGGCAGCACTACGACCAGAATACAGCTCTTCCGGTTCCTTTGTCTTTGCTCCTTAGGCAGAAGATGGCTCAAAAGAAATTAAGGCTTACAGTTACATTTCTCACTTCCTATTTCATGAAAATGCTGAATCTCAGATTTAGTCCCTTTTTCTTAATCTTTATCAGTGACCTGGTGAAGAACTATACTTTTCACACAGAGTAGTCACCTAGGTAGCAGTGCCACACATGGCATAGTTATGACTAACCTACAATTTGCTCTTTCTCACACACACACACATATACATACACACAGATACATACATATATACACACACACAGATATGTATATATATACACATACACACACATACACACACACACACACACACACATATGGTTTGTAGAGATGGGGTCTTGCTCTGTTGCCCAGGCTGGAATGAAGAGACACAATCATAGCTCACTGTAGCCTCGAATTCCTGAGCTCAAGTGATCCTCCTGCCTCAGCCTCCTGAATAGCTGGGACCACAGATGGGACCACATTTTTTTTTTTTTTTTTTTTGAGACAGAGTCTCGCTCGGTCTCCCAGGCTGGAGTGCAGTGACCGGATCTCAGCTCACTGCAAGCTCCGCCTCCCGGGTTCACGCCATTCTCCTGCCTCAGCCTCCAGAGTAGCTGGGACTACAGGCGCCTGCCACCTCGCCCGGCTAGTTTTTTGTATTTTTTAGTAGAGACGGGGTTTCACCGTGTTAGCCAGGATGGTCTTGATCTCCTGACCTTGTGATCCGCCCGTCTCAGCCTCCCAAAGTGCTGGGATTACAGGCTTGAGCCACCGCGCCTGGCCTGGGACCACATTTTTTAACAGAGAATCACAGAAAAGGAAATAGTCTGTTAGATTCTTATCTCAATCCACAAATACTTAATGGACCTTTTAAACAAACCCTAAATGCATAATAACACTCTGTAACAGGAACCCTCGAGTTGGTTCTATAAGCTACCCACAATATACTTTCACCTGATATTTTTCATAGATGTTTAAGGAAAAGGTTTCAGGATGAAACTGAAATAAGCTGGTCACAAGGTAGCCTTGTGTATTCTGAACAATGCCAGGAAATGTTTGTTTATCCATGTTAGTATCCAAGACTTTTTCACTTTTTTTTTCTATTAACGAGATTATCTGAATTGCTCATCTGAAACAACATCATGGGATAAATTTTGTGTTACTTTATTGGATAAAACTATATGGACACAATCTTGTGCTTATCAGACTTGAGTAACAACCTCCTATGTTTGATCATCACTGAAGTTGCTGATCAGACCCCTATGAGTAGCCATCTCTTGACTACAGAGGACGATGTTTAAGAGGACTGTGCTTAAGATGAAAAAAATACGAAAACAAGAATATATCCACCTGCTGCTTAAGTATTTTCTGGAAAATGTATTTTTTTTCCTCCAGTAACCCTTAATTGTTAAAAAATTCATTATCTTGGGCTAAACCCTGGCCCCTGTGTCTGGTGAATTGAGGGAAAAAAGAATATAGGGGACATGACCACATTAGAAGAGGGTAATTTTCAACGGAAAAATAAATGTGGCTGTGACTTAAACACTGAGAAAAGGGCTGGGCATGGTGGCTTATGTCTGTTAATTCCAGCACTTTGGGAGGCCAAGGCAGTCAGATCACTTGAGCCCAAGAGTTAAAGACCAGCCTGGGCAACATGGCAAAATCTGGTCTCTAAAAAAATAACAAAAATTGGCTGGGCGTGGTGGCTCACTCCTGTAATCCTAGCACTTTGAAAAGCCGAGGTGGGTGGATTGCCTGAGGTCAGGAGTTCGAGACTAGTCTGGCCAACACGGTGAAACCCCGTCTCTACTAAAAATACAAAAATTAGCCGGGTGTGGTGGCAGGTGCCTGTAATCCCAGGTACTTGGGAGGCTGAGGCAGGAGAACTGCTTGAACCTGGGAGGCAAAGGTTGTGGTGAGTTGACATTGCGCCATTGCATTCCAGCCCGGGTGACAAGAGCGAGACTTTGTTTCAAAAAAAAAAAACAAAAAAACAAAAAAACCCACAAAAATTAGCCAGGCATGATAGTGTGCGCCTGTAGTCCCAGTTATCTGAGAGGCTGAGGTGGGAGGATCACTTGAGCCTAAGAGGTTAAGGCTGCAGTGAGCTGAGAAATTTTTTTTTTTTTTTTTTTTTTTTGCACAACCTCTGCCTCCTGGGTTCAAGTGATTCTTGTGCCTCAGCCTCCCAAATAGCTTCTGTGGGGTTTGCCATGTTGGCCAGGCTGGTCTTGAACTCCTGACCTCAAGTGATCTGCCCACCTAGGCCTCCCAAAGTGCTGGGATTACAGGCATGAGCCACCTCACTCAGCCAAGCTGAGAAAATTTTAAAACTCAAAATTAATAATACAACAACAAAAGAATAAATTCTCCAGAGAGGCACCATGGTATATCGTAGAAAAGCTGGACTTTTAAAAAGACAAAACAAGGCTTAAATTAAGGTTCTGCCTTCATTTAAGTCACTGCCTCGTCGATCCTCAATTCCTTAATCTATAAAGTGAGGCTAACAATGAATAGGGTTGTTGTGATAATGCAGTAATATATCAAAGTTCTTTAAAAACCGAAAAGCAGTATAGAATTATGAGATATTACTAGACCACCCCCTTTCTTCTTGTGGCTATATTTACAGTGTTAATTCATATTAGAGCTATTCATGTTTCATTCTCTGAATGTTATCTAAATTCAAAGGCAATAATTGCTCTCCTTGACTCTGAATCAGTTGTATCCATAATGCACTAAACCAAACACTTCAATACTGAGTGTCTAAGAGTTGTGTCAAAAACAAAACAGAAACAATCAGGTCACAAAAAAAGTTTTGCCTATTTCAGGTGTAGAACACATCTCCATATAAACATTTGCTGAAAAGAGTACTTGTTAAGTAAGAGAGGCTGTCACCAAATCAAAGAATTGTAGTGCTGGAAAAAGATTTGAGTATTTCTGGAGATCATCTACCATAATACACATTTGATACATACAAAATTTCCCTCTGCAACACTCTTGACAGACAGGTATCCATCTGCTGCTTAAAACACTTTCTGGAAAATGTCTTTTTTCAGGTAATTTTACTAATTGTTAAAAACTGGCCTAAACTCTGTCCCCTGTAATTTCTACCCTCCAAATCTTGTACTTCCTCTGAGAGCTACACAGCAACATTTAATTCTTCATCTTTAGAACAGTTTTTTTTTTTTTTAACTTTAGAAGAGAACACTTATGTCCCTTGTCCAACTCTTTTCATTTTTAGGTTAAACTTCCTTCAGTTCTCCCATTATTGAATGTATGCCATGTTTCAAGTGGCCCTCCTTTGCACCAGATCCACTTTCCCCTGCCTCCCTTTGCCGTAGACTAAACAAGCTCCCATGTGTCCTATGGTGAGACCATCACCTTCTTTGCCATAAACAGTGTGCTTTAGTCCAATCCACTGAAATCTTTGTGGATACTGGACTGTAAGAAAATATATTTGCTTTTCTTCCCAGCTCCAAGATTATAAGCAGGTCAAAAGCAAAAAAGAATGCTGCTCTCAAAACTTTGACAATTTGAGTTTTATGCATTCAAGCAATTATTAGAATAGTCAGGCTGCTGGAGAAGATGGCCTTTAAAATTCCTTCCTATGATGCTAGGCTTTAGCTCAGGAATAGGGAGGGATAGGGCTATAAGTCAAATCCTCTCATAACATGAGGATTTGTGGATGCAGAATGCTGACAAGTGAGGCCTGGGAGGCAAAACTGAGGTCAACCCTAGTAAGAAGCTAGAGCTTCCAAGCCTCAGAACCACTGCTAGTCCTTTATCAAATGTAGTGATGATTACAACTGGAATTCTTCATGAGCGTTTTACCGTGTTCTGTCCCATTTCTCCAGAAGTTACCATAATGTTTCATTATAAACCATATACACAACCCTGGGAAGAAACTTAGCAGATCAGTAGAAGACTACATAAATATCTAATTATACTCTAACTTCCTTCCAAAAAAGCAAAAGCAGGAATGCCTGTTTAAGAATCCTAAGGGCTGGGTGTGGTGGCTCACGCCTGTAATCCCAGCACTTTGGGAGGTCGAGGCGGGTGGATCATGAGGTCAGGAGATTGAGACCATCCTGGCTAACATGGTAAAACCCTGTCTCTACTAAAAATACACACACACACAAAAGTAGCCGGGTGTGGTGGTGGGTGCCTGTAGTCCCAGCTACTCGGGAGGCTGAGGCAGGAGAAGGGCGTGAACGCAGGAGGTGGAGCTTGTAGTGAGCCGAGATCGCGCCACTGCACTCCACGTTGGGCAACAGAGCGAGACTCCGTCTCAAAAAAAAAAAAAAAAAGAATCCTAAGTAAGACCAGGTGTGGAGGCTCATGTCTGTAATCCCAGCATTTTGGGAAGCCAAGGTGGGCAGATTACTTGATCCCAGAAGTTCGAGAGCAGCCTGGGTAACATAGTGAAACCCTTTCTCTACAAAGAAAAAATATGAAAATTAGCTGGGTATAGTGGTGCACACCTGTGGTCCCAGATACTCAGGAGGGTGAGGCAGAGGATCACCTGGGCCTGGGAGGTCAAGGCTGCAGTGAGCTATGATAGCACCAGCCTGGGTGACAGTGAGACCCTGTCACACACACACAAAAAAGAATCCTAAGATAATCAATAGGACATTATATTCATTTAATCAATTCAAGATAACAATCAAACTCTCAAGAGTCCATGCATGAGGAAACAAGCTACCAATCACAATCTACATGAAATTGGGCTATATGAGTGGTATACCTGGTTGCTTTCCAAGACTTTGGGTTGACAAAAACTATATTATGGGAAATAATAAACCTCAAATTCATTTTTAATATTTGGCCAAGGCTATTGTACTAGGGAATACTGACATTCAAGAGAAGTTCTATAGTCGACTTTTCTTAATAAGTCTACTATTCTTATTCTTTATTTTAAGTGAGTAAATAGAAGATGTAAAGCCAACTAGTTTTTGGTTGGAAGCAAAGTCAAGGATCAAGGTACTATGAGAAAGAAGATACAGGGATTCCAGGACCCAACTATGGGAGAAGAAATGTAAGAACACAAGTGAAAGGTGCTTTCAGAAACCTTCTGAGCCCAAACTCTTTTTGCTAACCTGACATAAATTAGAATGAGATTCATTTTCTAGACAAGATAAACATGAGGTATACATCAATGCTTATTGAATCATTTATTCAGAGGCAAAATGGGAATACCATAGTTTTTTTGTAAGAAAATATAACTCAAATGAAGGCATCAGTTATATCTCAGAGAAATAAGTGGCTTTACAATCATATTAACACTATTGTCATTATTATTATTATTATTGAGATGGAGTCTCTGTTGCCCAGGCTGGAGTGCAGTGGCGTGATCTCGGCTCACTGCAACCTCCACCTCCCGGGTTCGGGCGATTCTCCTGTCTCAGCCTCCCGAGTAGCTGGGATTACAGGTGCACACCACTATGCCTCATTTTGTATTTTTAGTAGAGACGGGATTTCACCATGTTGGCCAGGCTGGTCTTGAATGCCCAAACTCAGGTGATCCACCTGCCTCAGCCTCCCAAAGAGCTGGGATTACAGGCATAAGCCACCGGACCCGGCCTGTCATTATTATTAGTAATTATTAATAAAATGAATGGCAGCAGATATTACTATATGCCAGGCACTGAACCAAACATCTTTTATGCAGTTTCATTTAATTCTCAAAACAACCCTCTGATGATATGAGATACAGATGCTGAGGCTCAGAGTCTAACCCTTGGAAGTGAGCCCATACGCTAAACCATTGTGCTATATGCTCCACTGCAGCTATGTGTAAACATTTGATAGATACCAATTACTTTCTATAGACACTATACACACATATAAACCAAATGAGAGTGCCCCTTTCCCTCAATGTTGTGAACACTGATTAGTCTTTTTTTTTTTTTTTTTTTTTTTTTTGAGACTGAGTCTCTCTGTCACCCAGGCTGGAGTGCAGTGGTGCAATCTCGGCTCATTGCAACATTGGCCTCCCAGGTTCAAGTGATTCTTCTGCCTCAGACACCCTAATAGCTGGGATTACAGCTGTCCACACCATGCCCAGCTAATTTTTGTATTTTTAGTAGAGACGAGGTTTCCTCGCATTGGCCAGGCTGGCCTCGAACCCCTGACCTCAAGTAATCTGCCCACCTTGGCCTCCCAAAGTGCTGGGATTACAGGTGTGAGCCACTGTGCCTGGCATCTTTTTTTTCAAATAAATTTTTATGTATTTTTTTTTGAGACAGTTTCACTCTGTAGCCCAGGCTGGAGTGCAGTGGTGTGATTTCAGCTCACTGCAACTCCTGCCTTCTGGGTTCAAGCGATTGTCCTGCCTCTGCCTCTTGAGTAGCTGGGATTACAGGCGTGTGCCACTATGTTTGGCTAATTTTTTGTATTTTTAATAGAGAGGGGGTTTTGCTATGTTGGGCAGGCTGGTCTCAAACTCTTGGCCTCAAGTGATCTGCCCACCATGGCCTCCCAAAAGTGTTGGGATTACAGGCATGAACGACTGTGCCTGGCCTATTTTTTTTTTTAATTTTATTTTCATACAGTGCCACTCTCAGGATATATATATTATCAATCTTTTAAATTTGTGTCAAATAATTGGGAATAAAGAGATAGTCTATTATTATTATTATTATTATTTTAGACAACGTCTCACTGTTACCCTGGTTGGAATGCAGTGGGGCACAATCTTGGCTCACTGTGACCTCCACCTCCTAGGCTCAGGTGATCCCCTCACCTCAGCCTCCCAGTAGCTGGGACCACAAGTTTGCGCCACCACATCTGGCTAATTTTTGTGTGTGTGTGTTTTTTTTTTTTTTTTTGTAGCGGCAGGGTCTTGCCATGTTGCCCAGGCTGGTCGAAAACTTCTAGGCTCAAGCTATCCGCCCACTTCGGCCTCCCAAAGTGCTGGGATTACAGGCATGAGCCACTGCACCTGGCAGATAGTCTATTATTTTAACAAGGTTGAGCATTTCCTCATTTATTCATTGGTCATCTGCTTTTTTCTTCTAGGAACTGCTTGTTTATATCCTTTGTCCATTTTGAGTTAAATGCTTATCATATTGATTTGTAGGCAGCCATTTATATTCTGGATATTATAATATCTGAAGTATAAATAAAAGAATTAAATAAATAAAGGGAGACAATAAGCCAATATTAAAAAAAGCTACATTACTACTCTATATCTTATACCAAAGAAAATTCCAGATGGATTAAAGATAATGAAATCATAAAAGCATAATTCATTCTCATGGAAGTCTGTCAGTTTCTTGTTAATTTAATAAAGTAATATTTTTATGTTGATGAAAAAACTATTCAAATAGGCAAAACAGTGGATACAGACCATACTAGAAAGCTAGTAGAAGAGTACTGTGACAAATGCTGGGTGCGGTGGCTCACGCTTGTAATCCCAGCACTTTGGGAGGCCTGAGGTCAGGAGTTTGAGACTAGTCTGGCCAACATGGTGAAATCCCGTCTCTGCTAAAAATACAAAAATTAGCCGGGCGTGGTGGTGGGTGCCTGTAATCCCTGCTACTTGGGAGGCTGAGGCGGGAGAATCACTTGAACCCGGGAGGCAGAAGTTACAGTGAGTTGAGATCGCATCATTGCACTCCAGCCTGGGCAACAAGAGTGAGACTCCATCTCAAAAAAAAGAAAAAAAAAAAAAAGAGTACTGTGACAAATCTGTCAGTAAAAACAACTGAAAGTAATTATCTTTGGAAATCATAAATATGGCAAATCTATTATTAAGTGATCAAAGTAAGTTACAAAGTGATATTTACTATTCCATTTTTATAAAAAACATTAAAAATTAGCTACATTAGAAGGCTATATTAAATAATATTTACAAACGTCACTCTAGGTAGCTGGAGTTTGTAATAGGAAAATTAAACAGAATTTAAAAAAATGCATTGCTTTTGAAGATATTCCTTTTACACAGACATAAAGCTGGTTAAGCTTCTGGAAAGAAAGGACTGTAAGTCATTCATTTTTGTATCCTTCAAGTGTAGAGTGCCCTATACATAACAGTCACCCAACAGACCTTTGTTGAAGAAACGAAACGGGAAACGTGGGATTTACAAACATCAGTCTCCATGTCAGCTGCTTAAAATAATCAAATCCAGGCCGGGCGCGGTGGCTCAAGCCTGTAATCCCAGCACTTTGGGAGGCCGAGACGGGTGGATCACGAGGTCATGAGATCGAGACCATCCTGGCTAACACGGTGAAACCCCGTCTCTACTAAAAAAATACAAAAAACTAGCCGGGCAAGGTGGCGGGCGCCTGTAGTCCCAGCTACTTGGGAGGCTGAGGCAGGAGAATGGCGTAAACCCAGGAGGC
>NW_016808231.1:1278129-1318041 GCF_001698545.2 Rhinopithecus bieti | reverse complement strand
AAAAAAAAAAAAAAAAAAAAAAATCAAATCCAAAATATTTGCAGGAGAATCATATTGTTTCCCAAGTAACATTTCATTCATAACATTAATTTACAATTAGGAAATGTTATGCTTTTAACAAACAAGAAAGAAATGCAAGGTTCTTAATGTGTATGAGAGCCTTGCATTTCTTGAGAGGTAGTATAGCGCCACAGTCCAGTATATCTTTTTTTTTTTTTTTTTTTTTTTTTTCTGAGACGGAGTCTCGCTGTGTCGCCCAGGCTGGAGTGCAGTGGCGCGATCTCGGCTCACTGCAAGCTCCGCCTCCCGGGTTCCCGCCATTCTCCCGCCTCAGCCTCCGAGTAGCTGGGACTACAGGCACCCGCCACCGCGCCCGGCTAGGTTTTTGTATTTTTAGTAGAGACGGGGTTTCACCGTGTTAGCCAGGAGGTTCTCGATCTCCTGACCTCGTGATCCACCCACCTCGGCCTCCCAAAGTGCTGGGATTACAGGCTTGAGCCACCGCGCCCGGCCAGTATAGCTCTTAAACCACTATGCTATATTACCTTTTATGGATCAAGGGATCCAGGAAAATACAAATTAAAACAAGGTATCATGTGTTGTCCGAACTGGCAAAAATAAAAAAGATTGACCCAGTCAACGTGGAAAACTGAGTACTATCAACACTGTTGGTGGGAGATCATAATGGTGCTCTTTTTGTAGTGATAAACTCTTCTCACAAAAACAGATACTCTGAAAGAGGTAGGGTGAGATGGGGTGAAGGTGATACGAGAATAAAATCTTGTAAGATTTTGTTTTTGAAACAACTGATGGCAAATACAAAGGCTTATACTGAATTCACTCAGACCATGCCTGATTTATGCATACAGTATTCACTCTTATGGAGTATCTTTAAATTTTTTTTTTTCAGAGTTGGGGGGGTCTCACTATGTTGGCCAGGTTAGTCTTGAACTCCTAGCCTTGAGCCATCCTCCCACCTAGGCCTCCCAAAGTGCTGGGATTACAGGTGTGAGCCACCATGCCCAGCCAACGTTTCTATCTACTGTGGGCACATGGCAAGCTTCTATGTGAATAAAAGGGACACAAATATTTATAGGGACCTTAAACACACATATTATGTTAGTCACAGACCAATCCTATTGTAAACTATACTAAATCACATCATAAAGCTATAATAATTCAATCAAATGTGTATAGGCACAAGAAGAGACAAATAGATCAACGAAACAGAAATAATCAAAAAATAAACCTACGTCTTATGAAAATTTAGTATATGACAAGGATGGCATTTCAAAACAGTGAGGAAAAGACGGACTAACTACTTAGTACTGGAACTACTGGCTATTCAAACAGCAGAAGTACTTAGATATCTAGCACATACCAAATGTGTAAATACGTTCCAGGTGGATTAAAGAGATAAACATTAAAAAGAGAAGAAAAGATAGGATATTTAGTTAATCTTGGGATAAGAAAGATCTTTTTAAACAAGATACAAAATGCAAAAGCCAGACGGCAAATATTAATAAACTTGAGGCCAGGCACGGTGGCTCACGCCTGTAGTCCCAGCACTTTGGGAGGCAGAGGTCAGGCGGATCACAAGGTCAGGAGTTTGAGGACAGCTTTGCCAACGTGGTGAAACTCTGTCTCTACTAAAAATACAAAAATTAGCCGGGCGTGGTGGCATGTGCCTGTAATCCCAGCTACTCAGGAGGCTGAGGCAGGAGAATTGCTTGAACCTGGGAGGCGGAGGTTGCAGTGAGCCAAGATTGTGCCACTGCACTCCAATGTGGGCAACAGACCAAGACTCCATCTCAAACAAATAAAATAAAGTTGAAATGACAATTTTAGAATTCTGTTCAACAAAAAAGGAGACAATACATTGAAAGAAAATATTTGCAAAATATATAATACGCAAAGGATTGATAATACAATATGTAAAGAATATCTACAAATAAGAAAAATAAACAATTTAATAGTAAAATGGGCAAAAACAAAATTAACAATTTACAGAAGAAAAAGAAATGGCCAAATAGAGGAGATGTGCAACTTATCTAATAACAACAAGAATAACACTAGCTAAAGCATAAGGCTTACTGTGGACCAGGTGCTTTTCTAAATGCTTTAGATATCAAGTCATTTACTCTCAAAGCCCCATGCGATAGGTAGTACACTATCATTTTTCGCATAAGAAAATTGAGATGAGGTTGAAGCAGTTGCTCAGGGACACACAACTAGGAGTGCAGGGCTGGAATTCCAATGCAGGCAGTATAGCGACATAGTCCAGTATAGCTCTTAACCACTATGCTACATTACCTTTTCATGGATCTAGGGACCCCAGGAGAATACCAATTAAAACAATATATCATTTGTTATCCAAACTGGCAAACAAAAAAGACTGACCTAGTCAACGTGGAAAACTGAGTACTATCAACACTGTTGGTGGGAGAACATAATGGTGTTCTTTTTGTAGTGATAAACTATTCTTACAGAAACAGATAATCTGAAAGTTCAGAAAATCTATTTACCCAATAAAAGGTGGACAATAGTCAGTTTCTTACTAAAACATTAATTTTACTTTTTCCTGAAGGTAGTAGCATATCTTAACATTCCTGCTTTTCTTTTCTTACTCCACAAATGCCCAATAAAGGCTACCAGAGGATGAGCACGCCACTGCTCTCATGCTAACTTTTTGATGTGGCTGCTTCCCTTGTGCTTCAGGATTTAATCAGCTCAGGTCAAGCTTTCCCAGACAGCCTGTTTCTGGATGCACTAACATCACTGAATTGGTTGATTCGCTTTTCCTTCTAGTGGGCTGACACAGATTCTGCCTTCTGAAACTCTTTTCTGTATTTGTCTCTTATCCTCTTTCTTAACAGGTTCAAGAGCCAAGACTGAAGGTGAGAAGCTCAAACTTTTCTGCTTTGTTCAAAAGCCATTAAAAAGGTATTTCTTCTTTTCAGCAATATGGTATTTCCAATCAGATGAAAACGTTGCTTCTGAAAGCTCTCAATTCTCCATAGTTTCTGGTTTACTGCTTACACAGCAGGTTAAGTAACAATATTATTACATTGTTACATGTTAAGTAACAATACAAATTACTTGAGGGAAAAATAAAATTCACGTCATAGCTTTTCCAGCACTTCAGTCATCCCTATATACCTATATGCTCCATTATGGAAACAAACACAGAAAGGCACATGGAGCTATAAAAGAAGCTGCCACTAAACCACTACATAAAAGTACTGAAAGTTTATCATGAATGGTAGTGTGCAAAGGTGATACAGCCTTTAGGTTTTTTTTTTAAAAGCATAGATCAATTTTCATTTGAAATATCTCACTTGTACATCCAAAACTTCCTTTTTGCACTGTGGTCTAAAATGTATTACCAACTTGGTTTCTGATGATAGCAAAGCAATTAAAGTTTGCAAGGGTGACATGGACATTGTGAAAACACAACAGAATATCAAGAAAACAGTGCTTTACTAAACCTCCAAGGAAGGAGCCCTAAAGTGGTGACTACCTTTTCACTGAGGGAGCAATTTAAGAACGTTCCGTACTATAGATTACAGACAGGATGTATGAAGAGATTAAAGTCGGCAGGAGAATGGAAAATTTGAATATATAAGTTTGCATTTTTTCATCTGCATCATATGGTGACAGACTAACACACTCCACGAAAACACAAAGCTTCCTTACCACATTGAGGAGAGGTTGCAAAGGCGGCATCACAACAGGCCCGAGGCAATGATTTCTCTACCCCACTCTATCCTACCGTGGCCCCAGCGACATCACACTATTGCTGGACAGCTCCACCACAGCTAGGCATTAACCGCACCCACAGGAGCGAGCAGACACCTCGGCTAGGAGCCCCAGCGCGAGGCACCCCACACCTAAGCCTATGGTCTTCATCTTGCTGGAAAGGAAACTGAGGCGCTGAGGGGGAAGCAGTGACCAATGCCTCAGAACGCCAAGAGTGTTAAGACGAGGTTGATCTTGGACTTCTCTTTCCCCACCTCCCCCAACTACTCCAGCCCTGGAAGAAGCCACAAGTTTGGAAGAGAAGTTGTGGAAACCAGACGGGGGTGCGGTGCGGTGCGGTGGGGGCCCTGAGAGAGTTTTAAAAGCACTGGTATTTGTCCCGCACAAGGTCGCCCGCTCCAAGTCACTGTTCCCCGCTCCCCGGGTACGCTTATAGCCAAAGAGGCTTCTAGGCTTCAAGATCAGCCCACCGCGCCCCCTCAGCCTTTCCCTGCGGGCCGCAGCCCCCTCCCGGCCTCTGGGTCCCGGCCGGGGATTGGAACCCAGCCGGTCTCTCCGACAGCGTTTGCGACGCCCGGCACCTCTCGCAGCCCCGTACCCCAGGCTCTTCCGTCCCCACCCGCCACCCCCTGGGGTTCCTATCAACGTCCCCTTCCTCCCTCAGGACGCCCCTGGGGGCGCTTCTCGCGCCTGGTCCCGCCGGGTGCTCGGCACGCTTTTCCTTTCCTCTCCCCTCCCGCGGCCTTTATTCCGTGGGGCCCACCTGGCGCGGCCCCCGCCCCCGGCCAGTCTCCTCAGTGAGCGGCCGCCTCCCAAGTCCTCCCGGCCCCGCCCCGCTCCCGGGCGGATACAGTTTGAAGCCCCTCAGGATCTCCCTGGCCCGCTCGTCCTTGGCTGACATGATGCGGCGCTCGCCGCCCGCGGCTTTCTCACTCTGGTCGGCGGAGCCTCGCAGACGGTGCCCAGGAGCCGAGGATGGAGCCGCAGCCCGGCTTGGAGACCTCGGGCGAGCAGCCGCAGCGGCCAGACCAGGACCGGCCTCTCTCTCCCCTCAGCTCCCGCTCCTGATCCCTTCTCCTTCCCCCTAGCCTCGCAATGCCCTCCTGGAACCAATGGAAAGCCAGCTTTGGCGATTGGCATCCCAACCAGCCAGTAGGAGCGCGCTGCGGCTTCGCAGGGGGACTGTTAACGTCAATGGGAAGGGCCCTCCCCGGGAAGTCCCATAGGACACAATATTCATCTGGTGTTATTGCCTAGAGTTTGTCCCAGCGGAGTGTTGGCTTCGGATCTGCAGAGGCTTTAGGGACCTGCTCCCGCAGCTGAGCACACTAGCCATCTGAGGCGGCAGCTGGTTGCACTGTGCTACGCGACAGAGACTACATTTCCCAGCATTCCAGCGGCGCACTCGGGGGACCACAGATCCCAGCGCACCACAAAGAGGTCCGGAGACTACAAATCCCAGCATCCTCTGCACTCAGTTCCTCTGTAACTTAGATTCCAGTGTGCCGCGCAGTGTGCGCAAATTCACAAACCCGCCCGCTGAGTTGGTGGTTTCGGAATCCCGAGACTTGAAACCCAGCGGGAAGACCCTTCTCACCGTCAAAAGAAGATGACAGCCCGCAGAGAGTTAACTTCTGTTTACATGGAACTCAGACATCATCTGCAAATCATGGTAAGGCTGCTAACAACAAACAAAAACACTGATTAAACCGTGAAAGATAACAAAATGACTTCTTCAAATCGTGCTTGTTTGTTGGTCTGAGGCGCCTTTTACGTGTTTTTCAGGGGTTTTTGCTGTATTCCTGCTTTGGACCGGGAGAGCTATGGATTGTATACTCAGAATATCAAAACATAAAGGGACTTTGCTAATCTACCCCCTGTTGTTACGTACGAGGAAATTGAGGCCCAGAGAGGCGAAGGGATTGGCCACAGATCACAGCAAGTTCGGGTAGAGTTAGAATTCAGCCCTAAGTCGGCTGACTTGCAGTCTGGACTCTTTGCACCACACTAAGGAGGTGATATTTTTAGCAGCATGGCAATGTGAATTATTCTCCTTGAACAGTTTTCCTATCCAGTGTTGAAACACCCAGAATTAGGTAGCATTTATTTGGTGGATTTCTTTCAAGTGAGGGAGTGTGATATTTATTTTCAGCCTAGGTAGGACTTGGTGTTTTGTTTTTTGCCACTCAAGGTGACATTTAATGTGATTTCAGGAAGTAGGTAAAATTGCAGTGTGAGCCACGGTTTCCTTGGAAACCTCCTCTGTCCTCTTGGCCTTCCTTCCTCTGCCTGTCCCCTCTTTCACCCATCTGGGAACTCACCCAATTTTTTCTTCCATGTAATTCAATAAATATCTTTTCAGCCTGTTATTGGTCAGGCACTGAGTGGGTAAAAGGTGAAGGACATGGTCACTGCCACCAGGAAGATAAACATCTATTTAGGGAAATAAGGAGACTCCACTGAGATTCAAGATGGAGTGTGATAAAATGGCATAAAGAAACGACATCAGAATGCTAAGGAGGCCCTGATGAAAAGGTTCATTGCAGCTGGCAAAACTTTAATGGAGAAGGTGGCATTTGGACTTGAAGTTTTTTTCCATGTTAAAAAAGTTTTTTTTTTTTTTTTTTTTAATGAGATGTGACATACAGTATGGGAACAATTTTTGCATAGGTATACACCCTTGTCCTCACTACCCAAATCAAGATATAGAACATTTCTAGCATGCCTAGTGCTCCTTCCCAATCAGTATTACCTCCTTACATATTGAGATAATCACTCTCTGACTGTATCACCAGAGATCAGTTTTGTCTGTTCTCGAATTCCAGTTAAATGTAATAATACAGTATGTACAGTATGTGTCTGGCTTTTTTACTTTATCAATATTTTTGTGAAATTCATCTGTTGTGTGTAGCCTTTTAACTGCTGAATAGTATTCTGTTGTATGTATATAGCACAATTTACCTTTCCACTGTTGGTGGGCATTTGCGTTGCTATTTTTTGGATTATTACTAGCAAAGCTGTAGTGAGCATTCTTACATGTTTCTTTTTTGTAGACACTTGCACCCATTTCTAGGAGAGGAATTGCCCCTGTGTAGGGAGGGTAGGCACATGATCAGTGATAGTAGACATTGCCAGTTTTTCAAAATGATTGTACCAATTTATGCCTTTGCCAGCAATATGAGAGAGTTCTAGGTGCCTCTTATCCTTGTCAACACAGGATTTTTGTTGTCATTCTTCTTTTTTTTTTTTTTTTTTTTTTGAGACGGAGTCTCACTCTCGCTGGGGCTGGAGTGCAGTGGCCGGATCTCAGCTCACTGCAAGCTCCGCCTCCCGGGTTCACGCCATTCTCCTGCCTCAGCCTCCCGAGTAGCTGGGACTACAGGTGCCCGCCACCTCGCCGGGCTAGTTTTTTTCTATTTTTTTAGTAGAGACGGGGTTTCACCGTGTTAGCCAGTAGCCATTCTGGCTGAATGTGGTATCTCATTAAGGTATTTATTTACGTTTTTCCTTATGTTGGGCACCTTTCAATATGCTTGTTGGCTAGTTGAACGTTGTCTTTCCTGAAGTGCCTATTCTTTTCCCAACTTTAAAAAATTGGGCTGTCTTCTTACTGATTTGTAGTTCTTTACAGTCTGGATATGGAGTTCTTTGATACATGCTTTGCAGATATCTTTTCCAAGGCGTGGCTTGTCTTTTCACTCTCTTACTGGTGACTTTTGAAACAAATTATATTTTTGAGGGGTGGGGTCTCTGCTCTGTTGCCCAGGCTGGGATGCAGTGGCTATTCACAGGCACTAGCATTGCCCACTACAAACTCGAACTCCTGGGATCAAGTGATCCTCCTGTCCCTCCCAAGTAGCTATAGTAAGACTATAGGTGTACTCCACTGCATCTGCCAAGCAGAAATTCTTAATTTTAACATAGTGCAATAGTTCCATGTTTTCTATTATGGTTAGTGTTTTTTGCATTGGATTTCAGAAATCCTTGCTTTTAGAGTTGGTAGGTTTTTTACAGGCTAATATAAGAGCATTCCAAAAAGGAGTAAGCTTCAGCATAGGCCTGGTGTCTGAGAGGGACGGTATAAGTTGTGCGGGGCATGGGAGTTTAGACTGTGAAGGGGGTGGGGTGCGACAAAGCTAGAGGACTTAGGAGGGAGGCACACTTTGAAGGGCTTTCACTGCAGCCATGGGCTGGGTATGGTGGCTCACACCTGTAATCCCAGCATTCTGGGAGCCAAGGTGGGAGGATCACTTGAGATCAGGGAAGAGCAGCTTGAGCAACATAGCGAGACCCCATCTCTAAAAAAAAAAAAACAGAATAAATTTGCCAGGTGTGGTGGCCCGCACCTGTAGTCCTAGCTAATTGGGAGGTGGAGGTGGTAGGATCCCTTGAGCCCAGAAGTTCAAGGCTGAGGTGAGCTATGATAGTGCCACTGCACTCCAGCCTGGGTGACAGAGTAAGACTCCGTCTCTTAAGGGAAGAAACCCAAAATACTAAGTCCAAATTGCAGCCATGGAGTCTGGACATTATTCTGGAGGAAGTAGAGGCATTGCTGGAATTTCTATGAAGTCAAACTAAACTCTGTTGTCTTCCTCTCAATCCCATATTTGTCCCTCCTCGTCCATAGCCCTGTTCACTTAACACCAGCTCCAGACAGCTCTGGCCTCCCAGGACAGAATCCTGGGTGTTATGCTCCCCCCCTCCTTATATTCAGCTGGTCACCAAGTCTTATAGATTCTACATTCTACAGTCTAAATGTCTCCAACAGTGTCCCTTCTTTTTCAACCCCAATTGCTACTCCCTTTGTTTTGTTTGTCTTTTGAGATGGAGTCTCAATCTGTCACCCAGGCTGGAGTGCAGTGGCACAATTTCGGCTCACTGCAACCTCCGCCTCCTGGGTTCAAGCAATTCTCATGCCTCAGCCTCCAGAGTAGCTGAGATTAGTAGTGCATCACCATGCCCGGCTAATTTTTGTATTTTTAGTAGAGACGGAGTTTCACCTTGTTGGCCAGGCTGGTCTCGAACTCCTGACCTCAGGTGATCTGCCTGCTTTGGCCTCCCAAAGTGCTGGGATTACAGGCGTGAGCCACCGCGCCCGGCAGTTGCCACTACGTTTGTTCGAGATCTCACAATGTCTTATCTAGAATAAATCGGTCCCCTCACCGGAGGTTTTCCCTGCCTCCAATTCTCTCCACATCCAATCCATTCCTAAAGCACCTAGCATGACCACTCTAAAAAGGCAATTATTCATACCTCTTCTTAGCTTAAAAAGCCTAAGTAGTTCCCCAGTACCTGGCATGTGGATTCCAAGACCCTTGATGATCTGACTCCAGCTCTGTACCCCTCATTTCTCACTCTTGAAAACCCTGGGGTCAAACCACTCTGGGTTTCTTTTTGACATCAGTATATGCTGCACAGTGCAAACCTCTGTGACAATGGGCACTACTCCCCTTTTTGCCTGTTTTTTCTTCCTCAACCTCTTGTCTTCTGTGCTTCCAAAGTGTTGTCATATGTTCCTCATAGCATTTAACACATTGGAGCTTTTGAGGGGAAGAACTTTGTTTTATCTTTGAGAGAGAAAATGCAGCCTGAGGGGAGGATGTGGGGCCCAGGAGGGCGATGGCGACGGTTGGGCTGCAGTACCGTCTAGGCCGCATTCCTCTCCTTGGGCGCCTAGCCACCCCGTCCCCGCCGGGTTCCCGGGCTGCAGCCTCTTCTCCGCCCCCTCATCCCCACTTCCCCACCGGAGGTCTAAGGGAGTAGACGCGGCGGGTGGAACCTTGTGTGGGCGGAACGCGAGTGCAGCGGTGGGAGGCTTCCGGGGGAGCTGCACGGGCGACGGGTCGGCGGAGGCAGAAAAGCGCCGGACGCCGGGGTGATCATGGACGCTTGACAACCTGCGGGCAGGCGCCGGGAGGCCGAGCCAGCGACTAAGAGGACCGAGAGGTGGCTCGGACAGGTAGGAGCTAGCGAGAGGGTGGGCCGAGCGGGGCCGGCGCTCCAGGCTCGGCCAGACGATCCGGCTTACTACCCGCCGCCAAGGAAGCCCGCGGCCGTGCCCGCCCCGCCCCCGCCTTGGGGAGCGCGCCCTGCGGCTCCTCACTCCACGCCTGCGGCCCTGCTTGGAGCATACCGCACGCCGTGAGGTCTGCTGCAGCTTGCGACCCTCAGCATCAGTGCTGTGGCTGCCTTCGCTTTCCCATCCCCAAACGCTGCCGTTTGCCCCACTCCGGTCCATCCAAATAGCGCCCTCCCCTGACGGGAATTTTTCTCCGCTCTGTGCATAGCCTCTGGCCTCCCACTCCAGAAGAAAGCGACTGTCTCCATCTCTACATTCTCTGCGCCCACAGGCTTTGCTCCTTAAGCCGAGATCTTTTGAAGGGACAAGTTTCTCTCCATTTCCCTACCCGCTCTCCACCCCCACCTCCTGACATTCAGTCTCTTGGCAGAGATCCCTATCTGTCTCTTCACACGGGTCCTCTTGGAAGGACCTTTTCGCTCCTCCTCTCTTGACCGTCACCGACCCTCCTTTCTTCCCTATTCCTTCCCTTCTTCCTCTTATCCTCTTCTCTTCTGTTTTCCCTTTCCCTTCCCTCCTCAAAACCCGTTGTTCCCCAGCACGTCACTTTTTTTTCTGTGTCTGGCCGGACCTTCTTAGGTAACCCTGAGTGAGGCGACATACTTGTTTTTCTAATACTGTGAAAGGGTAACTATTCTGTGTGCCTGCCAACACAAAACTTAGTTTCTCTTTCACCAAACTATTCTTCGAATTGTTCTTTGCTCCACTCTACTATACCGTCTTTCGTTCATTTTGTCACGCTGCTGTAATATGTATCATTCTTAGAGGAGAAATCTTACCTGGAACTCCTGTACACTCAGCGTGTAATTAGATTACACAATTGAGGGACCCTCTTATACTTAATGTCTTCGGAGTGCTGATAAAATATTTTCACTGTGTTCCCAAATCTTTTTATTGTTTTCTTGAGTTTTTTTTTTTACACATTCTGAAGTCACGTTTGGTTAAAATGTCCTATCAGGAGGAGGCCGAATACAGGGATTTTCCCCCATGGTCTTACACAGCATGCATGTTCTTAGTTTGAGTATGTCGCTGTTTTTTTTTCCAAAATGATGTCTCCCTTTACCTGTGCTTACCTAACTTGATTAAATGAGACATCTTTCTTGTTTGGTTTTTTGTTTTCCTTATCTGTCTGACTGTAGATGGGATTCTGATAACACAGTGGGAGCTGTAACTGATTGCTGTTGCTTACATCTGGTGCCTCTGTGTATAGGTAGTATCCTGTATTTCTTAACCAGAATGTGTAACCGAGGTGGATATAAAACAGCTGCTGAGAAACTCCTGTGTTTTTCTTTAGGTCCTGGTCAGGTTTAAGGACTTAGAAGGTGTTGCCTCTGGAGGAGGGGCAGGTGGAAGTGAAATGACTTTTACAGAGTGTTTTTCAAACACCAGAATTTAGTAAAAGATCCTTTTAACTCCAGGTTGAACTCCACCCATCTCCCAAGGTGGTAATTGCATCTGGACTCAGGAACTGTTTTTTTTTTTTTAAAAAAAAAGACAGTCTCGCTGTATTGCCCAGTCTGGAGTGCAGTGGCGCGATCTTGGCTCACTGCAACCTCCACCTCCTGGGTTCCAGCAATTCTCGTGCTGCAGCCTCCCAGGTAACTGGGACTACAGGCATCTGCCACCAGCCTGGCTAATTTTTGTATTTTTAGTAGGGATGGGGTTTCACCATGTTGGCCATGCTGGTCTCGAACTCCTCACCTCAGGTGATCCACCCGCCTCGGCCTCCCAAAGTGCTGGAATTACAGGCATGAGCCAATTGCACCTGGCCTGGATTTTCTTTGTCAACACTATAAAATTAAAGTATTCTGGTGTTTGATTCAGCACTAACTAGGCATAGACTTTGCAAAGGAGAAGGAAGAATGACACAATTTTCTTTTGGACAGATTTCAAGGCCAGAGGATGGCAGGGGAACAGAAACCCTCAAGTAACCTCCTGGAGCAGTTTATTTTACTAGCCAAAGGTACCAGTGGCTCAGCCCTCACTGCTCTCATAAGCCAGGTCTTAGAGGCTCCTGGAGTGTATGTCTTTGGAGAACTTCTGGAGCTGGCCAACGTGCAGGAGGTAAGAACGGCTTTCAAACAATTTCTCTGTCTTTGTTCTAAGACTCTCTGTAATTCTCCAGGTTTCCAAAGAATTTCAATGCTGAAGTATTGTGAACCTGTGAGGTAGGTTATTGAGAGAGGGATGGGAATTGGTGGGGCAGAGGAAGAGATTGAGAGGATGTCCTTGGCTCCTTTTATCCAGTATTTTTATCTTAACTTGGGTAAAATTAGATTGTTGCTAATAATAATCTAAAAGATAGTAAAAAAGTTAAGTTGATCCTGATAAATTACAAAAGTAGTGCTGTAAGCACTGATGTTTAAAAGGGGTAGATTCAGGCATTCTTAGGGATGAGAAACCTCCAGTGAATTATCGATAAGGAGGATTGGTCAGGGACACACAGCAGAAACTTACTGCTATTGAACATAAAATGGACATGAATAGGAGTGTATTTTTCTTTTTTTTTTTTTTTGAGACGGAGTCTCGCTCTGTGGCCCAGGCTGGAGTGCAGTGGCCGGATCTCAGCTCACTGCAAGCTCCGCCTCCCGGGTTTACGCCATTCTCCTGCCTCAGCCTCCTGAGTAGCTGGGACTACAGGCGCCGCTACCTCGCCCGGCTAGTTTTTTGTATTTTTTTTTAGTAGAGATGGGGTTTCACTGGGTTAACCAGGATGGTCTCGATCTCCTGACCTTGTGATCCGCCCGTCTCGGCCTCCCAAAGTGCCGGGATTACAGGCTTGAGCCACCGCGCCCGGCCAGGAGTGTATTTTTCTTGTGGAAAAGGACAGTGCTATGCCAAATGTGTTAGATATGACATGAAAAGCTAGGACATAGTTCATTTTACTTGTTTGCTTGCTTGTTATTAAAACCTTGGGTATCCAGTTTTGGTAATTGTGCCTCAAAAATGAGAAGATCCATTGAACAGAAGGAACAAAGAGATGTAAAGCAATCTATACTTCTCCACCTCTATTTCCCACTTTGAACATTTTTATTTATTTATATTTATTCACTTACTTGAGAAAAGTCTGTGAGCATCTTTATTGCTTTGTGGGGTGGAGGGTCATACTCAGGAGCTTTTGATGGATCAGTGGGGCAGGTCCCCTTCCTCTTCATCGTCACAGGCTTCTGGCTTTGCAGGCTGGTGCTGGCTCTGTGGAAGGCTGCCATGCACCGATCTGGGTGGTGGTACCTCTTGTGGAGCATGTGCCGGATGCTGTTGAGAGTGGCCCTGCAGTTCTTGGTGGTGGCTATTTGCATATAGGAGGAGGTTTGCTTTTGTTAGACAGTTTATCACCTTCATGACCACCACAACACCTTTGCTGTTGGCTCCACACCCACAGTCAGTTTTAACAGGAGTTTCAGTGAATCTGTTAGTTGTAACCAAAGGAGTTGCTGGCCTTCAGGTTGTTGGATTCGGAGCTGTGTGTCCACCTGTTCCTCTTGATGGGGAAACTGCAGCAGTTCCCCACAGCGCAGCCATTTCAGGTGCCCACTTACGACTCCTCTACCTGTGATGGTCAGAGATGAGAAGAGCCACTTTTACTTTTTCATTGTAAATTTTTATTTAATGTCAGGCTTGCTTGCCAAACTGTAATCTCTATGAGGAGGTCTGTAGTGCTCAACATTGTTTCTTTAGAGCTGAATACATAGCCTGACACACAGTAGGTTTTCAATAAAAATTTAATTTGCCAGAAGTGGAAAATAAAATGAGTTTTATGAAGAAGATTTGAGAGAACTGGGTTCGTTTTTCAACACAAGAGATGAACCAAAGGGTAATATGTTCCTTCAGGTTCATGAAAAGCCTGCATGAATATGCCAAGTAGTTGTTTTGTAACTGTGGAAGATTGGCTAAGAGGAGATGGTTGGAAAGTAAAGCCAGAAAGACTTTATTGACTTAGGCCAGGGGGAGAAGTGTTGGAGTATCTGCTCTGGAGAAAATACTCTTTTCCGGCTAGTTTTGTTAATTATGTGTCTGAAAAGTGGGGGCTAGATTGGATGGTCTTTACCAGGTTTCTTCCCCTTCTGATTCAGGGACTTCAGGAGGTTTGTGGTAACCTGAGAAAGTAGCCTGAGGTATTAGGATGCTGGAGTTCTCCATAGGGTGCTTAGCAGACCACCTTTATCTCTCCATACATTGCGTTTTTCCTTATGTGAGCTGAGAATAAGCTGGTTGCCTTTCAGTGATCTGAAATTATAGGTGCATTTCTTGGAAGCTTTATTTTTTTAAAGGCTAAAATTGAGTAGTATCGCTAGTCCTGTTTAGAGTTTACTGGGCTTGGTAAGTTGGAAGGGTAACAGGAGCACGTTTGTGATTTAAAAAAAAAACAAAAAACCCACCAGTTAACGTAATTGACAGCAGAGAAGTTCCAGGCAGAACAGTGGCTCTTTCGTTTTCTTCTACACGTGGCTTTTGCCATCAGCATCAGTGAAGAATAAGTAATTTTAATGAACATTTTGATTTGGAGCAGACTGATACACTGGTTTTCTGTCCCAGCCTGGCTTTTGTCATGCCCTGTGATGTGCTGGTCTCTCCCAGGGTTCATAGTCCACATGTAGTCCTGAAACTTGGAACGAACCCTGAGCTTTGTTCACTTTGGGTTGGTGGTGGCTCATGCCATACCTACCAAGCTAGTATGTAGATACGGCTGCTGCAGTCTTTGTTTTAATGCAAACAGAATCTTGAGAAGATTTGAACTCCTTCCAATGCTTAATGCTTTGTATGTGTGTGAGAGAGAAAAGCAGTTCCTTGGGCATGCTGTGTAGAAAGTAAAACATTCCTGAGGGAGAGATATTAAGTTTGGGGCTTTAATAATCTTCTTTATTTTTTCCCAAAGAATCAGAGTTGAAAGAGACCCCAGGGGCCAAGTAATCAAATAGTACAGAATAAACAGCCATGGCATCTTTGACACATGCTCACCCGTCCTCTGTTTGAACACTACAGTGATTGGTAGACAGTTTGGTCTGTGGTGAACTTTTTTTTTCCTCCTCAGCTTGCGGAAGGAGCTAATGCTGCTTATTTGCAGTTGTTGAACCTGTTTGCCTATGGGACATACCCAGATTACATAGGTGAGTTGATGAAGATCCTTCAAAAGACTTGTCTTAATTATGTTGCTCAGTTTGGAAGTCCATCAAGGTTTGAGAGATAAAGCATGGCGTAGTGGGGAGACTTCTTGACCTGGCTCCCCATTTTGCTGTGCGTGGTAGGTGACCTCACAAAGGGAATTTTCCTTCTCACCTTTTATATTCTAGTGGGTAAAATGGGGACTGTGTGTGCTCATCCACAAATGTAGCCCTTGTTTATTTTCCAGACGAGATTCTTGAGGACTGGTGTTTGTAGGGCTCTTGGAGTGCTGTGAAGTGTCAGAATACCCACCTGTAGAATATTTCAACATTTTAAATATAAAAATAATACCAGCATATTGAAGAAAATTTGGAAAATAGATTTTTAAAAAGTCACTCATAGGCTGGCCGCGGTGGCTCATGCCTGTAGTCCCAGTGCTTTGGGAGGCCGAGGCAGGCAGATCACTTGAGGTGAGGAGTTTGAAACCAGCCTGGCCAACATGGTGAAACCCTGTCACTACTAAAAATACAAAAATTAGCTGGGTGTGGTGGTGGGCACCTGTAATCCCAGCCACTCCGGAGGCTGAGGCAGCAGAGTTGCTTGAACCTGGGAGACAGAGATTGTGGTAAGCTGAGATTGCACCACTGTACTCCAGCCTGGGCAACAGAGCAAACTCTGTCAAACAAACAAATAAATAAATGTCTGTCATAGTTGTATTTCCATCAGACATTTGGATGCTGGACTTTTTTGTGCCCCTTAAGTTTGTGTTTTGTATTACATAGGTATAACTATGTATATAGTTTTATGTCTTGCTTGTTTCCCACTTATAGACATTTATCCATGTTTTAAGTCTTTGTAATATTTTTAATATTTCATAACCTAATATTTCATAATCTACTTAGCCCATTTTCTGTTGTAGGGCATTTGAGTCATTGAATCTTAAATATTAGGATGAGGTATTTGTGTGTCCAAACACTGACTTACCTTCTACCCAAACCATTTTTTTCTGGCTTTCCTACCCTTTTTTAATGGTATGACAGTAGCCTAATACTCAGGGTCTTCTCTACGATATCCCTGACTTCTTCTTTCTCCCTAGTCACTTCTACTTTGTACGGCTCTCAGACTGGACAGTTTGCCACTTCCTGGTACACCACATTTTTTTCTGACCTTCCCTTTGTTCTAGGGAGTGTGTTCTGTTTTTCTGTCCTCGCTTACTAAAGAGGCAGCATTGCAAAGACTCTGTTACCAGACTGCGTGTAGCCACTCTGGCTCCACTTCTACTAGTAGTGTGTTCATTGACAAATTTAGTAACCTTATGCAACTCAATTTCCTCGTCTGTAAAATGGGAGTGACAATACAAGTCCATTATTCCTTACCTACATTCCTTAAAGCTAGATGTTTCAGAATTTAGAATTTTTGGGACGTTAAAAGGGTAATATGCGCATGCCTTTTTATGTAACATTTTCAGAGGAATGTGGAAACAAGTGGGATAAAAAGCCTGTCTCCGTTCAGGTCCAAAATTCTCACCAGGTGAATTTCAGCACCATGCTTAAGGAAAAAAAAATCAGTTTGGATTTAGTTTGTTGGAATCCAGAATTATGGTTAAGGAATTGAGGACACTTGGAATCTTGTGGGGTTGTTGTTAAGATGAACTGGATGTGTGTATGTATGTGTGGATCTATGTGATCCGTAAGACATAAAGCTTGCTATTTATGTTAGCTGCTGCAGCTGCTGCCCTTGCTGTTATTATCATTTATGGTTATTATTGAAATTTTGCCTCTTCCTCGAGGCTCAACTCAAACTCCATCTCGTCCATGAATTCTTTCCTTTTATCTTCCGTACCTCCCAAATGATACTGTTCTCTTTCTCTCTCCCCCTCCCCTTTCATCTCTTTCTCTTACTCCTACCTCCTCCGTCTCCTTTCTTCTGGTAGCTTGTACCTTTCTTCTGGTAGTTCTGCCTTGCATTTGTAGCTGTTGAAGCATCTGATTGTAAGACGGAGGACAAGTCCAGGGCCATGAAGTTGCACACCTCTAGGTGATTGGTGGCCCTGGAGCTGTGCCATGCAGCAGCACTGGCAAAGCCCGTCTTATTCATCCTTGATTCTTCTCAGGACAGAGCATGCACACAACAGATGCTCGATGAAGATATGTTTAACTTAGCTGAATGTCACAAGGGGCACAAATAGTACTCCATTAAGATAATTGCCACATCATTTTGCTTGTTTACTTTTTAGGAGACTAAACTCTGTTTGTAGAAACTGAGTCTTTTCTTCTTTGGAAGTACATAGTCTTCCAAAGAAGACAGGAATATTTGCCAAATGAATAAGTGCAAAGTCATGATAGTGATTCAGTAGTAGATTTGGTTTGGGGAGTTGTTGAGCTTATTCCATAAAAGAAATCCTAATTTTATTTTGTGTCTTGATTTTTGTGGTGGGTGGGACTGAGCAGCCAACAAGGAGAGCCTGCCAGAACTGAGCACAGCTCAGCAGAACAAGCTGAAGCATCTTACCATCGTGAGCTTGGCATCAAGAATGAAGGTACGGTCCTGAGCCCTCGCTTGTCTTCCTCCTCATCCCAAGTCAGCTGTCTCATTGGCATCAATGAGGGAAGTCCTAGCTGCATATAGGAGAGTCACATCATAAATGCATAAAATTTGCTCAACAGAGGAAAAGATAAAATAGTGTAGACAAGTACTCTCCATTCCATACAGGAAAAGTATGCCCAGCGGTGATTGACTCAGCAGGTCTCAGTCCTGGCATGCTGTGGTGCTGCATGTGGCATGAGCATTTTGCCATGTTAAGGGGAGACTGCTGGTAAAGATACACATTTTTCAAATAGCAAGGCATCTCAAGGCAAGTTAATAACTTTATCTCTTGCTCAGTGCACAGTGAACTGTGCCCATCCCGGAGGAAAAACTTGCTATATTGGACTAGCTAGATTTGATTTTTTTTTTTTTTTTTTTTTTTGAGATGGAGTCTCACTCTGTCACCCAGGCTGGAATGCAGTGGTGTGATCTCAGCTCACTGCAACCTCCGCCTCCCAGGTTTGAACAGTTCCCCTACTCAGCCGCAAGTAGCTGGGATTACAGGCATGGGCCACCCTGCCCGACTAAATTTTTCTTTTTTTTTTTTGAGACAGAATGTTGCTCTGTCACCCGTGCTGGAGGGCAGTGGTGCAACCTGGGCTTACTGCAGCCTACACCTCCCAGGTTCAAGCAATTCTCCTGCCTCAGCCTCGTGAGTAGCTGGAATTACAGGCACCTGCCACCACGCCCAGCTAATTTTTATATTTTTTAGTAGAGTCAGGGTTTCATCACGTTGGCCAGGCTGGTCTTGAACTCCTGACCGCAGGTGATCCACCCACTTCAGCCTCCCGAAGTGCTGGGATTACAAGCATGAGCCACCATGCCCAGTTAGATTTTTAATATACTGCTTTTCTGTGGGATTTTCAAGGGTTATTATACTAATTGGAATTTTGCCTCATATGCTAACTTTAGACCCTAACCTTGTATAAGATACCAACCACTCCCCTATACCTCTAAGTCCTCTCCCACAGTTGATTTAGAAGAAGCTTTGCAGCCAGCTGCTCATAGCCATTAATAATGAAGGTCCAGATTTAGTTAATTTATAGTTGATTTTGGCTCTCTGTCTAATCCCAGCCTAAGTGTCTAAGTTTCTGTGGGACTATGCCTTTTAAAAAATTTGGTTTTAGCATTTCCCCTCCATGATTGAGCTTCAGAGATAAATATTATTTTTCTTTCTTTCTTTCTTTTTTTTTTTTTTTGGGAAGACAGAGTTTTGCTCTTATTACCCAGGCTGGAGTGCAGTGGTGTGATCTTGGCTCACTGCAACCTCTGCCTCCTGGGTTCAGGCGATTCTTCTGCCTCAGTCTCCTGAGTAGCTGGGATTACAGGCGCCTGCCACCATGCCCGGCTCATTTTGTATTTTTAGTAGAGACGGGGTTTTGCCATATTGGCCAGGCTGGTCTCAAACTCCTGACCTCAGGTGATCTGTCTGCCTCGGCCTCCCAAAGTGTGGGGATTATAGGCATGAGCCACCTACCCGGCCTTTTTAACTTAAAAAAAAAATTTTAAATTGAGACACGGGTCTCACCATGTTGCCTAGGCTGGTCTCAAACCCCTGATTTCAAGTGATCCTCCCATCTCAACCTCCCAAAGTGTTGGGATTACAGGTGTGAGCCACTGCACTTGGTCTGTCTTGTTCTTGGATTGCAATTTCAGTTGCTGAAATCATTTTATCTGATCTAATGACACATTTCTGATTCTCAGCCTAGCATTTCAGGTGGGAGGGCTATTTTGTTGGGAAATGAGGACCTGACCTTTTTTCTTGTCCTGATTGTGGACTTCTCAAGTGTAGTAAAGAAGTAACAGTGACCCTTTTCCTCATTTCTGCAACCTGTCATTGTAAGTCCACCGACCGCCCATGGATATCTATGCCTTTAGCCATAGAAAACCCTTCTAGGTATATTTGCTCTCCTCTCTGTATGTATCTTCCTCGTGTCTGTTTCTACAGATTTGATCATTGTGTTAATGTTCAAACTAGTAGTGATGTGGCAAAGGATTTGCAGAAAACTGGAGTCTTGGAGTCATGCAGAATGTTGGTACAGCCCAATAAAGAACTATTGTTGGGGAATTCGTATTGGTTGTAAGTGTCTGAGAAACCAGACACAAACTTCAGGATGATGTCTGAGCTGGCAGTACCCGTTGGCCACCTATAGGTAGATGTGCTGGCCTGCAAGTTTTTTTTTTGTTTTTGCACTTTGCTGGGCAAGTAGCCAGTTCTTTCCAGTGACTGGGATCTGCTGGAGATTTATGGTGATCTGACAAAGTCTGAAAGCTTCCAGAAGGTGGCAGAGTGGCATATACTCAGTAGTTCCCTGTCTCTCCACTGGTACAGGTTTTTAGGATCTCTGCAAGTATGCTGCAGCATGTGAAATCTGAAGGCTGGGTGAAGCCAAGGAGGCAGAGAACCAGGAGGTTGCTTTCTTACATGTTATTGGGTCTTCTAGGTCTCGTGGTTCATTTATCCACCTCTTGTTGCCCTAGCTATTAATAATTACCACTAGCCTGCATTGCCCGAGCCTAGAGGCAGCTGTTGGCTATGTGAGTAATACCTGCATTTTCGCTAATGCTTGCCAGATGGTTTTTATAATGATCTTATGGCCTTATCTACAGTGTATCCCCTACTCCGTGTTGCTGAAAGACCTGGAAATGCGGAATCTTCGGGAACTAGAAGACCTCATCATTGAGGCTGTCTACACTGACATCATCCAGGGCAAGCTGGACCAGCGAAACCAGCTGCTGGAAGTGGATTTCTGCATTGGCCGTGACATCCGAAAGAAGGATATCAATAATATTGTCAAGACCCTGCATGAATGGTGAGGCTGAAAGGAGAAGGGCGATATCTAGCATGTCTTTTGTGCCTCTCCTTGCAAAAATGTGATTTCCTGGTGTCAGCTGAGGGTTTGGGGTGGGCCTGTGGCTACCTGGGAGCTGGGGCTTAGTGAGCCAGAGAGTGCGGCTACATTTGTGATCACAGCTGTGCAACAACAGGAGTCATTTCAGGCCTCCTGGTGCCTTGGTTGTGAAATAGTTCTTGCCTTAAATGCAACTGGGAGCTATTTAAAAGCGGGCTATAAAATGCCCAGGGTTAGCAGGTGGAGTCTGTGTGTCCTAGCTGTGTGAGGCTAGTCCTGCCCTTTCCAAACTCACACTCAGGTTTGACCGCACTCAGGAAGGCTAGTGTTTGTAAAATTCTCTTTGTTTTTATTATTATTTTTTCTATCCCTGTTGAAGTTAACATGTTTATAAGATTCTTTGGATAAAAGAACTTATGTTCAAAATCAGTAACATTTTGGGCTAATGTTTGTGAAACACCATGAGGGACATGGAAGACAAGGAGTGGGTCATTTTAACTTGGAATACAGACTCATACAAAGAATATTTGATAACTATATTCCAGTATATAAAAAGCATTGGGACATTTGCGTTTTCTCTGTTTTAATGGAATTTGATATTTGCAAGAGCTGTCACACATTCTACAAGGATTTAGTATGGAGTGATTTAAATTATTTGGGGCTTATAAAGTCAGATGGACTGATTGGAGAAGTTTTAGCTCAGTTTTGAAGGAGGGTCAGGGTTAGAGTATACCTGGAGGTGAGGAGAGTGTGTTCCCAGGCATGCACGTGGCATGTTGGGAGCCGTGAAGCAGAGCCGGCGAGCTTCATGCACAAGTTCGGGAGAGAGAGAATCTCTGCTCATCCCCGAGGAAGCATAGGCAGAGAGGAGCAGTGCCACTTTGACTCCTTGGGGCCTGATGCCCCCTGAGTTTCCCTCACTTCAGCTACTCTTAAACCCCAGGACATGTGTTGCTCACCCCTCACCCCAATTTCTGTCTAAAGTGTAGCCCCAAACACCTCTATACAACATCTGACACAAGCGAAAGTTTTCAATAGGTTACAAAACTTAGAATAAATAAGAAATAAACTTAGAAATACCCCAACACAAAAATGGTCTGGCACACAAAATCTAGTTTCTGAACCTGCCAAAGTTGGCTGTCCTATTCTGTTTTTGACATGGCTGACACAGCTTTTATGTCCATAGTCTGGTTTCCTGTTTTTAAGCCCCCAAAATGTTTGACATGGAGGTACCAGACTAACTGGTTACCACGGGATGTTTACTAGCAGAGACTCTTACAACTCATTTTTAGGCACTGGAGGTAGATTGAAACAAAATTGATAGGCTGAGGGGTACCACATATATGGCAAAATGCTCACACTGTTGGATCTTAAGTGGAGGGTATGGGGATATTCATTGTAGTCTTTCAACTTTTTCGTTTTTTAAAAAATTAATAGTGGAGAAGATAAAATAGGAGGGGTATGGCAATTAGGAAGCAACTTAAACTTCTGAGAAAAGGAGGAATCTTCAAAACAGGATGCTTTTAGAAAATCTTTTTTTTCCTTTGAGAAAACTGTTGAGAAAAGGACCACTCAGTGCCATCTATAAAATCTATTCTACCTTTTTTTTTTTTTTTCTTTCTGAGACGGCGTTTCACTCTGTCACCCAGGCCAGAGTGTAGTAGTGGTGTGGTCTCGGCTCACTGCAACCTCTGCCTCCTGGGTTCAAGCGATTTTCCCGCCTCAGCCTCCCAAGTAGCTGGGATTACAGGTGCCTGCCACCACACCCAGCTGATTTTTGTATTTTTAGTAGAGATGGGGTTTCACTGTGTTGGCCAGGCTGGTCTCGAACTCTTGACCTGGTGATTCACCACCGCCCCCCCTCCCCCGGCCTCCCAAAGTGCTGGGATTACAGGTGGGAGCCACCACACCCGGCCTGTCCTACCTTCTTTAATCGTATGTGCTACACAACCATCTTCCATGAGATACAAAGTTGAAAATTAAAGCTGTATTCTAAGAAACTAGCCCCAGACTACCATATTTGTCTCCCAATGTCCTGCATTATGTATTTAGAAGTGCTTGTCTTTGGGTGCACGTGAATGGGCAAGACATGTGGCAGAGGGAGTATTAAAGGAGGTCCCTGTAAGATACTGGGGAGAGCTATTGGGGAGGAAGATTTCAGAGCCTAGAAGAGACTTCCCAGGCCATTCTGCAGCTCAGGGCTGGTTTTCTCCGTTGTAGGTGTGATGGCTGTGAAGCAGTTCTGCTGGGCATCGAGCAGCAAGTTCTGAGAGCCAACCAGTACAAAGAGAACCATAACCGAACTCAGCAGCAGGTTGAAGCAGAGGTAAGGAAGGAAAGGAACGTTTGTTTCTCTCTCCAGGGCATACCTGTTTATTCCTTTGCAGTGTTTATGTTTTTGTTTTGCGAATCTTGGTGTAGTTGAGACAAGCAGTCACCAACAAATGGGCCTGGGTTAGGTGCTGGGGTACAGGGATGAGTGTGACAC
Source organism: Rhinopithecus bieti (assembly GCF_001698545.2). Taxonomy (NCBI): domain Eukaryota; kingdom Metazoa; phylum Chordata; class Mammalia; order Primates; family Cercopithecidae; genus Rhinopithecus; species Rhinopithecus bieti. Next base: position 1,295,174 of record NW_016808231.1, on the reverse strand, counting down.
GGCTCCTACTCTTGGTGTTCTCTCTTTTTTCCGATTCCTGGTCAGCATAGGGTGATCGATCAGGCTTGGAGAACAGAGAATGTTGTAGTTTCAGTACACATGTACTTTGCAGCTGTAGAGCAAAAGAAAATGAGTTTGGGGATGGATCTTAAAAATGGATAGAAGGATGGTGATAAGTTACCAGGTAGAGTGGAGGGAGGGCTACAGCTGGGTAGGGGCATGTGGGGCTTCAAGGCCCTGGGAATATTCTGCTTAAGTTGCGTGGTGGGCACATAGTTTCATTTTATTCTTTTTGTCTGAACTGTACATATATATTATAAATGTGTAAAATGCATGACATATTTCATATGGAAAGAAGAAAGGGATAAAATTTGGCAAATGAGCTGCAAGTGAAGTTAAAAGGATGTAAGCATGGTTTTAGTGACACCTGGTTGTTGAGGAAACATTTAGCTTCTTGGACAGATGTAGGCCCCAGCCTTTGCGTTATGGGCATTTGTGTACCTGTAACCTGACACATGAAGTGACCTCAGTTCAGAATTTATTTGGAGCCCTGAAAATCAGAAGCACTGATTTTCCGTAACATTGGAAGTTCTTTTCTAGGGTGGATGGGGGTTGAAGTATTAATGATGCTTAATGAATTTTGAAAATCAGGTGTCTAAGAGTGTGGCAGAGTGGGACCCAGAATTGCAGCTAAGAAGCATAAGAGATGAGTAGATGTGCCTTTCAAAGGGGGATTTGTGAAATTTGGAGTGATTCCCCATACTGTTATACGCACTTCTTGAAAACAAAACCTGTATCCTATTTGTAAGACGAGCTTCTGGTCCCATGCCTAACCCATAGTAGGTACTCAAATGTTCAACTGAATATTTCTGGCACACCATGAAAGTATGTCAGTGGACTGCGGAACTCTGCTTTTCATGAACTTGAGCTAATTTTTTTAAATACACACACACACCACCCTATATACATGTACTCTGTGGATGTTCAATTCATAGACCATGTTTAATCCTACTAGCCAAGGAAGTATGAGGCTGGGTGTAGTAACTCACACCTATAATCCCAACACTTTGAGAGACCGAGGAGGAAGGATTGCTTGAGTCCAGGAGTTTGAGACCAGCCTGGGCAAGGAAGTATGAACTGTATTTAACAGCCCAAAGCAAAGACAATTAGGAAAATCAGCCTGCTGCTTTTCTAATAAGCTGTGCAACCACTCTCTTGATGATAGTGGCCTTTTCTCTTGGGATTGAAGTCTGAACAAAGTAGAAAGGGCTGACCACTCTCTCCTTTCTGTTTATTCTTCCCTATAAATCAAACTCTGTACAAAGTGAGGTTGGGAGGCTAACCACACTACCGAATCTTTGGTATCAAGGTCATTAACAGAGGTGAATGATACTAGTTTTAGAATGTGAACTGTTCAAGTTTATTTTCATGATAAATAGCATCCGACAAAAGAAAGGTGGGTGTGCACAGAGCTATTGTAGACACTTGGCTAAAGTTTGAGGCACTGACTAAAGTTTGAGGCACACCATGTAGTTACACAACAGTGTAGACTCTTTAAATTTTGGTTATTTAAACACAGAGGGTGGGTGTGTGCACTAGCAGAGCCTGGTGCTGCCAGCAGGTGGCGGTAAGGATTTAAGTTTGAGAAAAAGAAATCTGAGGAAAAGGCCAAGGCCACCTCCACCACCAATTAAAACAATCTATTGATGTAATAATGTTTTAGAAAATCTGAACCAGACCAGTATGTTCTGTTCCCTGAGCATGGCCAAAGCTTAGGGCCTTGTCATTTTTCCCATTTAGCAAATGCATGATCTGGCTGCTAAGTGGTGGAGGCTGCTTGCCACCTACTTGAGGCACACGGAAGGTACTCACCAAATAGCTACTGACTTGAAAGGAAAAGAAGTCTACGAAGCACCAGGGTGATTCTGTTGTATTCTGTTTGTATTTATGCTTCTGTTACCCTTGGCCTAACTTTTAAAAGCCAATTTTGTCAACTGATTGGTGATCTTTTCTTTATTTGTCCTTAAATTAGATTGTTTGTTTTCAGAGGGAAAACGTGAAGTCCCCTCCTGAATCTTATAACAGCAGCTTTCTTCTGGTGAGTTGTAGCTTTAAGAGCCCTCCTTACTGAAGTCAGCCCTATCACAGACTGCGGAAGAATATTCTCTCCGTTTAGGCTTTTGTGGAAACCCATGTTAGGTCTACTTCCAGCATACCTGGGGGACCATTATGAGCTGTTTCATTATTTCTGAGAAAGCACTCTGGTGGGGAGGTAATACTTAGAGCATTACAAAGCGCTTCCACATTTAAATTTGATTTTGGAAAGTATTTTCTTTTTGAGAAACTGTCTCAGTCTATCACCCAGGCTGGAGTGCTTGGAGTGCAGTGGTGCAAACACAGCTCGCTGCACCCTCAACCTCCTCAACCTCCTGGGCTCAAGCAGTCTTTCCACCTCAGCCTCCCAAGTTGCTAGGACTACAGGTGTATGCTACCACACCTGGCTGATATTTTTCTTTTTTTTTTTATGGAGAACCGGGTTTTGCTGTATTGTTCAGGCTGGTCTTGAACGCCTCACCTCAAACTATCCTCCCACCTCTGGCTCCCTCTTTGTTGGGATTACAGGCGTGAGCCACCATGCCAAACCCACTTTTTTTTTTTTTTTTTTTTTAGATGGAGTTTCACTCTGTTGCCTAGGCTGGAGTGTAGTGGCGTGATCTTGGCTCTCTACTGCAACCTCCGTCTCCTGGGTTCAAGCAATTCTCGTGCCTCAGCCTCCTGAGTAGCTGGGATTATAGGCACCTGCCACCACGCCCAGCTAATTTTTGTGTTTTTAGTAGAGACAGGGTTTTGCCATGTTGGCCAGGTTGTTCTCAACTTCCTGACCTCAAGTGATCCGCCTGCCTCGGCTTCCCAAAGTGCTGGGATTACAGGCCTGAACCACTGCGCCCAGCCTCATTTTTCTTTATATTTGGATGTGCCTATGTCTGATGTTATATGGAATGTTAATTTATAACTATTGCTATATTTACAAAGTAGGCTATATTCCAGTCATGGAGGTCGTAAAGTGTAACTGGACATAGTAAGCTCTGTTTTCCATTATGTAGAAAATCCCCTAGGAGTTAGTGACAATCTTAAGGTTTATACAGTGCACCAAAAGTATGCTTCCTGGTGCCTCTTGGAGAGGGGTACTCTCTCCATCACCCAGTTCTCTTTTTCTCTGTAGCACTTTTCCAACTGTGCACTGCATTTTCTCTCGTCTGCCTTTGCTTTGCGCCTCAACTGCAGGAAGGTTTCCTGTCACAGGAAGCTCTTTCTCCTTTTGCCTAAATATTTAAGGTCTCTGATGGAACTAGGCTGCATTTTTGCTAGCAGTGCAATCCTACTTGAAAATTTCTGAGGTTCATGTTTTGAGCAGCCTGTAAGCCAGGCCACTGGAGGAAGAAAGTCATTAAGGACTCTACCAAATTTAGGTAAAAGAAGACAAGTCTGTGGGGATGATATTTGTTGTCAGTTGAAGGGTGGCTCTGTGGAAAAGGAATTGGAATTCTTAAGAAAGTCTACAAGGCCAAAATGGGTTTAATTGGTTGACCTACCTGAGTGGCCAATTTGGAGTCCTAGAAGGAGCTGTCTGCGCTTACAACTGCCCAGCTACTGGAAGAAACTAGTTGACTTTTTTTGTTTTTTTTTTTTTTTTTTTTTTTTTTTAGACGGAGTCTCGCTCTGTTGCCCAGGCTGGAGTGCAGTGGCGCAATCTCGGCTCACTGCAAGCTCCACCTCCCAGGTTCACGCCATTCTCCTGCCTCAGCCTCCCGTGTAGCTGGGACTACAGGCACCCGCCACCGCACCCGGCTAATTTTTTGTATTTTTAGTAGAGATGGGGGTTTCATTATGTTAGGCAGGATGGTCTCGATCTCCTGACCTCGTGATCCTCCCGTCTCGGCCTCCCAAAGTGCTGGGATTACAGGCGTGAGCCACTGCGCCCGGCCCGAAGCTAGTTGACTTTTAAGATCCCCTTCCACTAGGAGAGTCTGTCAGTGCTTCAGAAGTCTCGTTTGTGAGTTGTGTGTTATAAATGCAGCGGTAAAGCTGACTTGAGCAAAGTGTCTCTGTAATGGATCCCAGTGTGAGGGCCATGGCCCTGTCCCGGCCCAGGCCGGGCCTTTGTGGAGGATAAAGGGCTCATTTCCTAGGCTTAGAGACTTGCCCAAGAAGCCCTCTTTTGCTCTGCAGGATGTTTACATTTTGCCTCAAAGTGGTCACAACTGTAGAGGACTTAGATTTGTCAGCAGTCTTACTGGAGGAGTGAGGTGTATGCATCTGAAACACGAAGGAGCTGCAGTGGTGTGGGAGGCCACGAAGAGTGAGAGGCACTGCCAGGCAAGTACAGGTTGAAGGGTGGCGGATCAGTGTGGGCTGCAGCAGTCAGGGCAGGTTGTATGGACCAGGTGCTCAACTCTCCAGGCAGGATCAGAAGGGCGACCTGGGGAGGAGCAGTACCCGCCCCTCCCAGGGTACATGAAAACAGAAGGGCATGGGGGAATGACTGCTTCTAAGTGTGGTGTGGGGGATGAGTGTGACTGAGATGGCTTGAGTGCAGGGCATGTGTTGAGGAGTGGGAAGGAAGGTACCTGATCTTGGTATTTCAGAATTGGAGAAAAAACTAAGTTTTTCCCTGAGCCAAGTCTTATTTCTTTTTATTGCATATCAGGGTTACTGACACCTAAAAAAACGGAATGAGAGAGCAGTTTGTACAGGAGAAAATTGCTTGAGGAAGTAAATAGGCATCTGAATGACAGGGGAAAGCGTCCATGCTTCTGTCTACTTATTTGCTCAAAAGCTTTTGACAGGATCTTGAATCTCAAAGGCTTTTAAACAGAATTGAGTCACCACGAGAGAGGGAGGCTGCGTTATGGTAGGGAGTGGCAGTACAGAAATGAAGAAGGCTTACCCTTCTGTGACTGCAGAAGGGTGATGCGCGGGCTCCCTCAGGACCAGAGTGAGAATGGTGAGTTCGTGGCTTTGTGAAGGAGAAGCATTGGAAGTGTTGAGCTTTGAAAAGAAAAAGAGTAAAACGGCAAAGCCTTTGGGTGTCTGTTGAACTGGTCAGTTGCTGAGAGGCTGGCAGCGGAGCATTGCCTTTGGTGAATGTGCCACAGGCAGAGTTTGCTCCTTGGCTGGCAGGTCAGGGACTCATCACTCAGCCCAGCCATAGATACTCTGAGTCCAAAGCTAGCCCAAATCACCTTGGGCCACTCTAAAGAGAGAAATAAATGCCGGTGTTACTTTCTGATAGACCGGTAATGACTTTATGCTACAAAAACACAGGTGAAGCAGATAGAAAATATAACCATTATTTGGGGATTAATGCCTTTTCCTTACTCTTGCAGGGGTTATGAGACTGTCAGTAAATCTAAGACATGTTAAATGATGTAGAAAACTATTTGTAGTATAAGCTGATTGTTTAGTAAAAATTATTATACAAATAACTTGAGGAAATAAGGCTAAATAGTGTTTATCAGCCAAGATGAAATTAGGAATTTTTTTTGGTTTTGTTTTTTAATTTCTAATAAAGCTATTTTGCCAAATGGGAAAGGTAATTATTTACTTGGAAAGATACCGTTTTGGAAATACAGTCCTTGAAACAAAAACTTGTTAGTTTTCTAATGTCTTACTTGATTAAAATTTTGTCAGCTTTTGGGGAAACCTTAAAACACATTCCCTCGGTAATGTAAAATTGCAGGATCTTCTTTGGAAGTCACAGGTAACTGATATGCAAATAAATAAACTAAAGTCACGCCCTTTTTAACCTCTTATTATCTTCTGGATATTTCGAAAATATATCAAATTGGAGAAGTCTTAGAATGTTATTTTATAAAGCAGTGTTCCCTGAGAAATCAGATTTCTTAATTTTTCCTCCAATGTCATCAAAATATGCCTTAGCTGGGATGACAGTATGTGTCTGTAGTCCCAGCTACTTAGGAGGCTGAGGCAGGCAAATTGGTTGAGCCCAGAAGTTTGAGGCCAGCCTGGGCAACATAGCAAGATCCCATTTCTATTAAAAAAAAATGCCTTAAAGTAAAACAAATAATATCTCTTTTATCAGAGAAAGAGTGATAAGCCATTGACTTGCTCCAGGTCATTCACTCACCACCTTGCCAGGTGACTCACTGAATGAGATACACCAAAGCAGCAGTGAGCCGCTGGGAGGGCGAGATGCCTCAGGTTCTGGGTTCCCAGATGGTGTTTTCTTGTCTGGCAGGACACTGGGTAAACCCAAAGATGACTCCCCTCTCTGTTTATTTTATATATATATTTATTTCTAGGCACTGGGTCTTGCTGTGTCACCCAGGCTGGAGTACAGTGGTGTAATCAGTTCACTGCAGCCTCAAACTCCTGGACGTAAGTGATCCTCCTGGCTCAGCCTGCTGAATAGTTAGGACTCTAAGCGTGTGCCACCACACCAGGCTAATTGTTTTTGTCTTTAATTTCTTTTTGTTGTTGTTGAGATAAGGTCTCACTTGAATGTCACCTAGGCTGGAGTGCAGTGGTGCAGACATGGCTCACTGTGGCCTCTACCTCCTGGGCTTAAGCGATCCTCCTGCCTCAGCCACTTGAGTAGCTGGGACTACAGATGCACGCCACCATACCTGGCTAATTGTGTGTGTGTGTGTGTGTGTGTATTTATTTATTATTTTTTTTAGAAAGACAGGGTCCCACTATGTTGCCCAGGCTGGTCTTGAACACCTGTTCTTGAGCAATCCTCTTTGCTCAGCCTCCCAAAGTGCTAGGAGTATAGGTGTGAGCCACCATGCCCAGCCTGCCCTCTGTAATGACTGTTCCAGCCCACAGTCCTCTGTCACTCTCTCTTCAGAAAGGCTACGGTGTTGATGGAGGTTATAGAAGTTTGGGGCATGGCTCTTCCCCCCCGTCTCAAAATAGTGACAACAGAAAATAACTTATGATCTAGTTAAGGTGGATTCTGCAAATTTTTGTCTCACTCTTATAGCATTGTTTTGTCTTTGCATTTGGACTGTCTCTTACTTTCAAGCTCATGAGATATTCTGACTGTTCAGAACTTTTGACCCTGACAACTCCTTTTCACTGTGTAGAAAACTGGCTGGGTGTGGTGGCTTATGCCTGTAATCCCAGCACTTTGGGAGGCTGAGGTAGGAGGGTCATTTGACCCTGGGAATTCGAGAACAGCCTGGACAACATGGTGAAACCTTGTCTCTACAAATAATTTTTTAAAAATTAGCCAGACATGGTGGCAAGCGCCTGTGGTCCAAGCTGCTCAGGAGGCTGAGGTGGGAGGATCACTTAAGCATGGGCAGTTGAGGCTGCAGTGAGCTGTGATTGCGCCACCATACTCCATCCTGAACAACGGTGTAAGACTCTGTCTCCAAAAAAAAAAAAAGACTAAAAAAGCTATTACTTATTTGACTGCACAGTTCTTCCCTACCACCACCATCCTCTTCCTGCTGTTTATTCCTCTCAATGAACTGAGGAGCAAAGGTTTGGAACAGTCACTTTTCAGCAGGCAATATAGCAGTACTGATTCAAATGTAAAATGTAAATCCACTTTGATCTGGAAAACTCACTTCTAGGAGTATCTTCCATAGATGTTCATAGAAGTATGCAAAGGTAAACATAGAGGGCTGTTCAGAGTAGCACTGAAACCCAAACTAGGAACCAATTAAAAAAACCGGAGAACGCTCCCAGTAGAATAGGATTCACATGTCACAGAGGATATCTGTTCTGACGTGGAAAAATGTTCAAGAGCTGCTTAAGTATTTCCAGTCTGTACTTCGTTAAGTGAAAGAAACGTATACTGCACACGGTAGTGTCATAGCATTTTGCTAGTACTTTTATTACATTTTCTTCATTTCTCACTTAGTTGGCTGAAGTTCATCATCTACTGGTTTATTCAAGAAGGGTTCATGGAGCTGTATTCCCAAAGTTTTTATGAAACTATTTGTGGTTTTATAAATGAATAACAGCGGAGTGTAGAATTCTTGGGTCTCTCTTTTTCTGAGGACATTTTAATCACGACTGTTTCACTGTTGGTATTGTGCCTCTTTGCTAAATGGTCCCCTTCCATTTGTTTCAACCAGGAGAGCATTAGTCCCACTGTTTTGCTCGATTCATTTCCACAAATCTGCTGTGAGTAGCCCAGGCTTGTTTCTCCTCATCTGGATTTCTGAAGAGAATTTCAGGTTTTCTTGTAGAGGATTTTAGCTTCCTGTCTGAAGTGAAGACATAGTGAGAACAAGTTTTGGTGAGCACATACAGACTGAGCACTCCAATTCTCTATCTCCCCACCAGGTTACCAACATCAAGAAGACACTCAAAGCCACCGCATCCTCCTCGGCTCAGGAGATGGAGCAGCAGCTGGCTGAACGGGAGTGTCCACCTCACGCTGAGCAGAGGCAGCCCACCAAGAAGATGTCCAAAGTGAAAGGTCTGGTCTCCAGCCGCCACTAGGGCCGGCTGGGGCAGCTGGCACTCACCAGGCCTGGGTCAGGTGGGGAGGGGACACCAAGGGCCCATTTCCTCCCCTCTCTACCTGCAGTGAGTTCCAGACCTGCCCGTCCCCTCACCAGCGCCTCCCCACCCTGTTGGTACTGTTCCAGAAAAACTGTTAACTCCCCCTCACCCACTCCCTCCTTCCCCAGTTGTTCCCTTCAGACTCAGGGGCTCCACCGATGCCATCCCAACAGGGTCAGACACTGCCCAGCTTCCCTCCAGGAGGTTCTTGTCTCTGTGTAAGGGCTTGTGTTCCTCCCAGTTTTTCTTTTGCTCCATGTCATTTTGTCAGGCTGGTTATAAGCTGGAGGCAGCTTTAACCAGCCCCCAGGGATGATTGTGAAGGAGGCCCCTCCCCTTGTGAGGAGGGGGCGCTCCTCTCCAGCCCCTCCTACCACAGTCCTCACGATGGTGCAGCGATCTCTAGCCAGGCGTCAAGATGCGCTGCTTTCCCTCTCCTGCCTCATCCCTTGTTGGCAGCTCCAGTTCAGGCCGTGGAGGGACGTGATGCTGGGCTATGTTTACTAAACCCACGGGTTTTCAGCCTCTTAAGCCCAGCTCCGATCTCCAATTAGTTGGGAGCGCTGGGTTGACTAACCTCTGGTATCTGAGCACAGACAGAGGGTGCTGTGGGTCTGCTGGGTGGCAGAAATGGTTCCTTCCGGCGTGGCGTTCTCTCCTGGCCGCTCCTCCTGCTGCCTCTGACTACTCAGCCTTGTTTTCGGTGTGTAGGCCCCAGCTGCCCACTGGAACTGCCGGCTAATGCTTGCTCTCCCGAGATCTTTAACTCCTCCTGGCTGCACCTGGGTAGGGATGGTGGCACCGATGCCCCTCTGTCTGCTGAAGGACCTGTTGCTGCTTCTGTCTTTTCACCCCTCCACGGCTGATGACCTAGAGCCCTCTGATGATGGCATTCTCCTGGCAAGAGAAAAGGACTTAACTAGACTTCTGAACTTGAACAGTTTCAGGTTATATTTTAATTTTTTTTTTTTTTGTACAGGTTCTGATTCTAATACATTTCAACATGGTTTTGTCCCTCCTCGTGTCAATATTTGTTATAGACTAATCGCCGGGGATTTTTCACCTGGTTGGAGGGTGGTGCGTGTGTGTGTGTGTGTGTGCGCGCGTGTGTGTGTGTGTGTGCAAGTGTGTAAGGGGAGGTGGAGGTCCTGGACTGATATTAAAGTTCATTGAGGAAAAAGCACATTTTACAACAAAAAAATAAAGTATAGATTTAATGTATGTGACTGGGGTTTGGGGTGCATAAGATCTTGAGGGGCTGGGATTAGGGTGGTTCAGGAAAATGTGATACTGTTTCCCCATGTTTAGCCATGGTCAAACAATGGATTTCTCCTTTTTCTAAAATGTCCAGCAACTGCCTACTGTTGATCAAATGTTGAAGTATTCTTGTTTCCTTTTTAAGCCAATCCATGTGCCCATATAACATTATGCCCAAGTGGAGAGTTCACTTTAATTTCCAAAATATGTTTCATGAAACCCCCTGTCAGATACTCTGTGGAAAAGGGGTTCTGTTATGAAATAAATGTGGCACTTCCTGCATCCCATGTCCTCATTGGAAATTCATTACTCAGGTGTCCAGGCATTCCTTGGTGAGGAAGCCTGTACCCACACCGATTTCACCGCCAAATCCTTTTGGGTGATATCTAGGTGAAACAAATCTTAGGGAAATTTTGGGGAAAGTGTATTTCTCAAAAAGCCTAAGAGTGCTGGGCGCAGTGACTCATGCCCATAATCCCAGCACTTTGGGAGGCTGAGGGGGGAGGATCGTTTGAGCCCGGGAGTTTGTGGCCAGCCCACACAACATAGTGAGATCCCATCTCTGCTACAGATAAAAACCCTAAGAGAAGCGAAATACCTTTCAACCTTACAGGTTTTCCCAGCTATTCTTTCTAGACCTCAAACAGGCACAGTCACTCTCAGCAAGTTTTCTTTCATCCTTGTTTTTCCCACTGGCAAGTAGACTAGGAGATATGGTTTGACTTGTATGAAGTCTGTGGCCATTCCTTATTCGATTGCCCCAAGGCCCTAAGGGTCCTCTCCATGATTCAGCTTCCTTAAAAATGATGGCAACAGTAGTAACTTGTCTCTAAAGTGCTTTACAAAGTGTGTTTGCATACAATAAGTCATTCAGTCCCTTCCACCCAAGCAGTCTTCTAAGGTGGGTAAGGGTATTATTGCAACCATCATCGCTTTGCATATGAGAAGACAATCCCAAAGATTTGAAGTGTCCCAGTGGTAAGTGGCAAAATGAGAACTCTTAGATCTCCTGACTTGCACATCCTGTCATCTGCTCTGTTACATTCTCATCTACAGTCTGCTATCCACACTTGAGCCTTGCTACCCCTCTACCTGCTGCTGTTCCTCTGAGAGTTCATCTTGCCCTTATTTTGAGGGAGGGAGGGGCAAGACCAGTGTTAGTGTTGATTTTGCCTCAAGGACCCTGGCAGGGAAGCAGCAGTGTTCCCATTGTAGAGGCCAGAAAAGCTGCACAGTGACACAGCCAGGATCCATCATGGAGCCGTGACAGGCCAGGACTGGGGCTCCCAGCCACTGAGGAGGGGTGGCAGAGGGTTGTTTGGCCAGGTCTGGGTGATCTGAAGGCTTGGTGACCAGGGACGACATAATCATATGCAGGACCAATGCCATCACTGCCCTGAGAATGTTCTTCCCCCGGAAGTCTGCCTCCAATAGCACAGGCACCTGCTTCTCGGATGGTGGTGACATCTGAGTACTGGGACTTCATCAGCTGCCTCTAGGAGGTGAGGTAACAGTAGGTGAGGACAATACCCCTTTCAGCTTCAGCAGGTGAAAAGTGTGGTTCTCGATGAAGTTGAGCTGGTGTGTGTGCCAGGTCTCCTTCTACAGTGGGTACGCATCATACAGGATCCCGTCAAAGCGACCACCTGGCAGGGTGAGTGCCACCTCCTTCCACAGGACTTTCAAGGGGATGACCTTGTGTGTCTGCTGCTGGGCCCAGTCTTGGAGCCACTGGAAGATGCTGTCATTGTACTCCATGATCCAGTGTTCCTGGATGGAGACCTCCTGCACCTTCCATGTTCTTGTGGCCATGCTGAAGCCCACATCTAGGACTCGGCCCCCTTTGGAGGTGGTGAAGGCAGTGATGGAGGTTGTAGTGGGGGCGCTCTTGCTGCAGATAGAGCCCCAACTTGGAACCTGACGTGCCAGGGCCCAGTCCCTGCAGCCATCTTGCTTTTCACATACCTTGTTTCTACTTGCCAAACCCACCCAGCCACTTAATAAGGAAGCAGAGACTATAGGATAGAGACCTCCAGAAATTGTGGGAATAGTGGCCCAGCCAGATGTTCATTGCTCCGCTGGGACTCTGGTGGGAGGCTTGGCCTTCAAGCTCTGCAGTTTCCTGTCTGGCATCCTGGCAGCTGGGCTCAGGTCTAAAATGTGTAGAAGTGTTTTATACATAAATAGAACATTCCAAAGAGATGTCCTCATCAACAGTGAGACATCTTAGAGGAGGAGACACCGCAGTATTAAAGAGAATTACCTCGATGGCAGTGCCTGTGGGCTTGCTTGAGCCACATTCTTTACCTCTGAGCTTTCTGCCTCCTCAAACCCTTTTTGCTCTTTCTGTGCAGATGAGAGGCGTTATGGTTCCTATTTGGGTAACATTAGGGAGGTGGTCAAAGCCCCAGGACAGCCCATTTCTGTGGTCCTAATCCAAGATGGTAGTCACTGATAGTAAGATTTTCTTCTCCCCACTTCAGTCACAGGAAATGAGGTGGCGACCATACAAGCTCAAGTGATAAACTGCTGGTGATATGTGTACATGTTTGTTGTTTTCTCCACCTCTGAGGTGCTGGGTTGCCTGAAACCAAAGTGTTTTGGTTTGTGTACTAAAGTTGTTTTTCTGGCTGACTGAGACCTCACTTTTTTTTTTTTTGAGGCAGAGTCTCGCTCTGTCGCCCAGGCTGGAGTGCAGTGGCCGGATCTCAGCTCACTGCAAGCTCTGCCTCCTGGGTTTACGCCATTCTCCTGCCTCAGCCTCCCGAGTAGCTGGGACTACAGACGCCCGCCTCCTCGCCCGGCTAGGTTTTGTATTTTTTAGTAGAGACGGGGTTTCACCCTGTTAGCCAGGATGGTCTTGATCTCCTGACCTCGTGATCCACCCGTCTCGGTCTCCCAAAGTGCTGGGATTACAGGCTTGAGCCACCACGCCCGGCCAAGACTTCACTTTTTAAAAAACGTGGCAATTGGTTGACTTTTGGTGGTCCCGAAGGACCTATCACACTACTCATGGTATCTGAGTTTCAAGTCTAGCATGGCTTGGGTAGTCTGTGATTGTACCTGTTTCTTCCTGGATTCTGCACATAGCCAGGAGCATCTCACTGCTTCATTCCATGTTTCTTGCAGTTATGCTTGGGATATGCAGATGAAAATGCGTATTATATTGTAAATTTCATTTTATGTCTAGCTTATATTACCCTTAGAGCGTTCAGTGGGTCTTTTAAACTTACGTCTGTTAAGTAGGTTGTCTGTGACTTGTCGGGCAGTAAAGGTAGATGCTAAGCAAGTATTTATTATCAAAAGGAAGCGCTGAGTCAGTATTAAGGGTGAGAACCGCTCTTCGTGGTTAAGGATGAAACCAACAAGGAAAGAAGTGATGGGAATGCAGAGACAGGAGCAGCCCAGCTCTTCTTGGGGTTGTTTATGCGCATCCTTGCATTGGTCTGTGACTTTTCCTCAGCAGACACCACTGTGGGCTGCTCTAATGACTTCTCTTTCCTCCTCGAACAACTTCTGGAGAAGTTTCACAGCTGCAGAGTGGTGCCGCTACACATTCATCATCTAACCTGACCTGGGTCCTCAGCTGTAGGGCCATCTGTCTCGAGTCAGCTGTCACTGTTAAAAGTTTCATCATGGCCGGGCGCGGTGGCTCAAGCCTGTAATCCCAGCACTTTGGGAGGCCGAGATGGGCGGATCACGAGGTCAGGAGATCGAGACCATCCTGGCGAATACGGTGAAACCCCGTCTCTACTAAAAAATACAAAAAAAAAAAAAAAAAATAGCCGGGGAGGGGCGGGCGCCTGTAATCCCAGCTACTCAGGAGGCTGAGGCAGGAGAATGGCATAAACCCGGGAGGCGGAGCTTGCAGTGAGCTGAGATCTGGTCACTGCACTCCAGCCTGGGTGACAGAGCCAGACTCCGTCTCAAAAAAAAAAAAAAAAAAAAAAAAGTTTCATCATTTTCTCTGGTTTGGCTTGCTGAAAAAAAAAGGAAATGTAACAAAAACATTAAAAAAGTTTCACTATTTTCTTAAAATAGTTTGCCTTATCATACCCTCTCATGTTCACTGGATGACTATCCTTTCTTCCTGGTGAAAGCAGAAACCCTCAGTTTGTCATCTTCCACCTACAGACTCATCTGCATCCGTCCTTACCTCCTTGGGGAGAAAAAGACGTCTCTCCTTCCATGTGAATATCAGTCATTCCCCTGTGCCATTTCGTTTTCTGTTTTCAGTCTACCCTTTTCTCCCCAAAGTTTTCACTTATGTGTCTTTAGCCTCTCCTCTAATGGATGTAGGTGATGAATAATTTCACACTTAAAGGGACCCTCCCTGAACCTCATGTCCCTTTCCAGCCACTGCCTTTTTCATCTTTAATGACCACCCTTCTTGAGAGTTGTCTACCCTTTCTGTCCCTCTCTTCTCCTTCACTGACATGTGATGGCTGCTGCTACCCAGCCGCTGATCATTTTCTTGTCAAGGGGACCATTGATCTCCGACTTGCTATCCTTAGTTTTTATCTGGCTTGATCTTTGTGTTACACTTGGCACTGTTGGGCTCACTTCTTTAAGTGTTCTCTTAGTTTTCATGGCTCCAGTCTCTCCAGATTTTCCTGTGTTCCTTGGCCTATGTTAAAATTTCTTCAGGGGCACCTCTTCCTTTGGAGTCAGAGGTGTTTTCTAGGGTTCCGTTGTGACCTTCTCATTTTACTTTTATACATCTCCAGAAGTTATTCACTGCCATGGTTCCACTTTCATTTATAATGCCCAAATCTCTACCTCTGGCTTGTTCTGCCAACATGAATAGTCAGCAGCCACCTGGACATTTCTGCTTGCCATCTCCCGGGTCCACTCCTGTAGTCGGTAATCGGTGCCCACTATTCACCAAGTATATTAGTTTGCTAAGTCTACCATAACAAGATGCCACAGACTAGGCCAAAGCAACAGAAATGTCTTTTCTCACAGTTCTAGAGGCTTGAAGTCTAAGATCACAGTGTCAGGAGGTTTGATTTCTCCTGAGGCCTCTCTCCTTGGCTCGCAGATGGCTGTCTTGCTGTGTCCTCACATGGCCTTTTCTCTCTCTCTCTCTCTTTTTTTTTTTTTTTTTTTTTGTGAGACGGGGTCTTGCTCTGTCACCCAGGCTGGAGTGCAGTGGCACAATGACAGCTCACTGCCCTCTCAACCTCCTGGGCCCAAGCGATTCCTTCCAGCTCAGCCTCTCAAGTAGCTGGGACTACAGGTGCATGCCATCATGCCTGGCTAATTTTTTGTATTTTTGGTAGAGATGGGGTTTCACCATGTTGCCTAGGCTGGTCTGGAACTCCTGAGCTCAAGCAATCTGCCTGCCTTGGCCTCCCAAAGTGCTGGGATTATAGGCATGAGCCACTGCACCAGGCCAGGCCTCTTCACTCTGCACACATCCGTCTGGTGTCTCTTTGGCTTATAAGGACATTGGTCCTATTGGATTAGGGCCCCACCCTTAGGACCTCATTTAACCCGAATTGCCTCTTTAAAGGCCTTGTCACTAAATACAGTCACATTGGGGGTTAGGACTTGAACAATGAGTTTTGGGAGAGACAGTTCAGTTCATGACAGCCATCTGCCTGAGCAAGAACTGGGGTTTCATCCTTAACTCCTCTGTCGTGTATCTGATCACCACATCTTGACCGTTCTACAGACATACCTTGGAGATACTGTGGATTTGGTTCCAGACCACTGCAATAAAGCAAATAGTGTTGTAAAGTAAGTCACACGAAGTTTTTGATTTCCCAGTGCATATAAAAGCTGTGTTAATACTGTAGCCTATTAAGTACCCAATAGCATTATATATATAAAAAAAGTACGTACCTTAACTAAAAATGCTTTACTGCTAAAAAATGCTAAGGAGCGAGCCTTCAGCATGTCGTAATCTTTTTGCTGGTGGAGGATCTAGCCTTAATGTTGATATCTGCTGACCAGTCAGGGTGGTGGTTGCTGAAGACAAGGATGACTGTGGCAATTTCTCAAAATAAGATAGTGGTAAAGTTTGCCACGTTAACTGACTCTTCCTTTCACAAAAGATTTCTCTGTAGCATGTAATGCTGTTTGATGCATTTTACCCACAGTAGAACTTATTTCAAAATTGGAGTCTTCTCAAACCCTGCTGCTGCTTTATCAACTAAGTTTGTATAATATTCTAAATCCTTTGCTGTCATTTCAACAGTGTTCACAGCATCTTCACCAGGAGTAGATCCCATCTTAAGAAACTACTTTTTTTTTTTTTTTTTTTGAGATGGAGTTTTGCTCTTGTCACCCAGGCTGAAGTGCAGTGGCACCATCTTGGCTCACTGCAACCTCTGCCTCCTGGGTTCCAGCGATTCTTCTGCCTCAGCCTCCCAAGTAGCCTGGATTACAGGCACCCACTACCATGTCTGACTAATTTTTGTATTTTTAGTAGAGAGGGGGTTTCAGCCTGTTGGCCAGGCTGGTCTCAAACTCTTGACCTCAAGTGATCCGCACATCTCGGTCTCCCAAAGTGCTAGGAGTACAGGCGCGAGCCACTGCGCCAGGCCAGAAACCACTTTCTTTGCTCATCCATAAGAAGCACTCCTCATCCGCTAAAGTTTTGTCGTGAGATAACAGTAACTCAATCACATCTTCAGGCTCCACTTCTAGTTCTCTTGCTGTTTCCACCATATCTGCATTTACTTCTTCCACTAAAGTCTCGAACTGTTCGAAGTCATCCATGAGAGTTGTAATCAGTTTCCTTCAAACTCCTGTTAATGTTGATATTTTTATCTCCTTCTGTGAATCAAGAATGTTTCTAATGACATCTAGAATGGTGAATCCTTTCCAGAAGGCTTTCAGTTTACTTTGTGTAGATTAATCAGAGGAATTACTATGGCAACTGTAGCATTTGAAATATATTTCTTAATAATAAGACTTGGGCCGGGCGCGGTGGCTCAAGCCTGTAATCCCAGCACTTTGGGAGGCCGAGACGGGTGGATCACGAGGTCAGGAGATCGAGACCATCCTGGCTAATACGGTGAAACCCCGTCTCTACTAAAAAATACAAAAAACCAGCCGGGCGACGAGGCGGGCGCCTGTAGTCCCAGCTACTCGGGAGGCTGAGACAGGAGAATGGCGTCAACCCGGGAGGCGGAGCTTGCAGTGAGCTGAGATCCGGCCACTGCACTCCAGCCTGGGCGGCAGAGCAAGACTCCGTCTCAAAAAAAAAAATAAAAAAAAAAAAAAATAATAATTTT
>NW_016808231.1:1267216-1276394 GCF_001698545.2 Rhinopithecus bieti | reverse complement strand
GCTCTGTCGCCCAGGCTGGAGTGCAGTGGTGCAATCTTGGCTCACTGCAAGCTCGGCCTCCCGGGTTCACGCCATTCTCCTGCCTCAGCCTCCCGAGCAGCTGGGACTACAGGTGCCCGCCACCGTGCCCGGCTAATTTTTTGTATTTTTAGTAGAGACGCGGTTTCACTGTGTTAGCCAGGATGGTGTTGATCTCCTGACTTTGTAATCTGCCCGCCTCGGCCTCCCAAAGTGCTGGGATTACAGGCGTGAGCCACCGCGCCCGGCCTAAAAAACATTTTTTTTTGAGACAGAATTTCGCTCTTGTTGCCTAGGCTAGAGTGCAGTGGTGCAATCTCTGCTCACGGCAACCTCCGCCTCCTGGATTCTAGCAATTCTCCTGCCTTAGCCTCCTGAGTAGCTGAGTAGGGATTACAGGCCTGCACCACCACTCCCGGCTAATTTTGTATTTTTATTAGTGACGGGGTTTCTCCATGTTGGTCAGGGTGGTCTCGAACTCCCAACCCCAGGTGATCTGCCTGCCTCTGCCTCCCAAAGTGCTGGGATTACAGGCATGAGCCACCATGCCCGGTGCTAATTTTTTACTTTTTGCAGGGATGGGGTCAAACTCCTGGATTCAAGTGATCCACTTCTGCCTCCCAAAGTGTTGGGATTACAGGTATGAGCCACTGTGCCTGGCCCAGTACACTCTTTGCATACACATTATATGCTAGGGATGCAGCCAAAGAAGTTTAAAAAATATACAGCTTAAGAAAGCTTAAGAAAAGTAGGCCAGGTGGAGTGGCTCACGCCTATAATCCCAGAACTTTGTGAGGCTGAGGCAGGCGGATCACTGGAGGCTAGGAGTTCGAGACCAGACTTGGGATCCCTGAGCTGACTTGTGAGAAGTCCAGTTGGGCTGTGGAGGAGAGATGCCCAAGGAATCTTCACAGTACAGGTGCCAAGTGGGAGTGAGCGGGCCTGCAGGTGACTCCAGCCCCAGCCATAAAGGATGATGTCAAACACAGCAGAGAAGACCCCTGCCCGGCCACCCCTCTGCCAGATTGCAGATTGTTTAGGAAAATAAACGCTGCTGCTGATTTATGCTACACGTTTTGGAGTAGTTTATCACACTGCATGAGATAACTAGAATTGATATCAATAAGAATGGTGCTACCTCTTTAATTCCATCATGTGGATGTGTCAATTTGTACAGCCATTCTCCTAACCCTGAG
This sequence comes from Rhinopithecus bieti, assembly GCF_001698545.2. Classification (NCBI taxonomy): domain Eukaryota; kingdom Metazoa; phylum Chordata; class Mammalia; order Primates; family Cercopithecidae; genus Rhinopithecus; species Rhinopithecus bieti. The sequence goes on along the minus strand of NW_016808231.1, from coordinate 1,275,180 downwards.
AAAAGTATCCCAATTCACATAAACGTTTCCACATGTGTAACCCAGTTGTCAACCTGCTGTTTTGAGGGTTATTACCTTCCTCTGGCACAGTTGGGAGGGCAGAGCCTTACTTCACAATCCACTGCTGGTCAGCTCTGCACTGCAGCTCCTCAGCAGTGTCCTGGACCCTCCAGGCCCCAGCTCACTCCCCTCCTACTGGGCACTCCTTGGAACTCCTGGACCACTGTCTTCGTCAGTGCAGTACACTTCACCCTGGGTCAGCCTCTTCCCTGACCTGGGTTAAAGTCTGATTACTCTCTAGAGTAGTAGCTAGCTTTTCTTTCTTTCTTTTTTTTTTTTTTGAGACGGGCTCTTGCTCTTGCCCAGGCTGGAGTGTAGTGGCGCGATCTTGGCTCACTGCAACCTCCGCTGCAACCTCCGCCTCCTGGATTCAAGCGAGTCTCCTGCTTCAGTCTCCTGAGTAGCTGGGATTACAGGTACCTGTCACCACACCCAGCTGATTTTTGTACTTTTAGCAGAGAATACCCTGTTGGCCAGGCTGGTCTTGAACTCCTGATCTCAAGTGATCTGCCTGCCTCAGCCTCCCAAAGTGCTGGGATTACAAGTGTGAGCCACCACGCCCGGCCTAGAACAGTAGCTTTCAACCAGGGACAGTTTTGCCATGGGGACCTTTGGCAATATTTGGAGACATTTTTATTGGTAATTTTTATTGAGATAATTGTAGATTCATATGCAGTAGTAAGAACACAGAGGGATCCCTTGTATACTTTGTTCAGTTTCTCTCAATGGTAACATTTTGCAAAGCTAGCATGTGACAACGAGGATACTGGTTTGTGTATGTGTGCATGTGTGTTAAGTTCTATGCAATCTTACCACCTGCATAGGTTTGTGCTTCTGCCACAGTCAAGATACTGAACATTCCCATCACCACAAGGCTCCCTCTTGTTGCTCTTTAATAGCTACACCCACTTCCCTCCTGCCCTCACCCCCTCCATAATCCTGGCAACTACAAAACAGTTATCCATTTCTGTGACTTTTTCATTCCAATATTATGATATAAATAGAATTATACAACATGACACCTTTGGGAATTGTCTTTTTTCACTCAGCATAATTCCCTGGAGATTCATCCAGGTTGTGTGTATCAGTAGTTCACTCCATTTCGTTGCCAAGTAGTAGTCCACAGTATGGATGTACCACAGTGTGTTTAACCATTCACCTGTTAAAGGACATCTGGATGGTTTCCAGTTTAAGGCTATTAATAAAGCTGCAATAAACGTGTGTAGGTTTTGGTGTGAACACAGTCTTCATTTCTCTGAGATAATTGCCCAGGCGTGCAATTGCTGGGTCGTATGGTAGTTGTATGTTTAGTTTTGTAAGAACTGCCAACTTTTCCAGAGTGACTATCATCTTACATTTCCATCAGCTGTGTAGGAATGAACCAGTTTCTCCACATCTTGCCGGCATTGGGTGTTATCACTGTTTGTATTTTAGCCATTTGATAGGTGTGTAGTCTTCAGCCATACCACCCTGAACATACCACATCTTGTCTGATAGGTGTGTACCTATCACAAAACCTCGTTAAGATTTTAATGTGCATTTCCCTAGTAGCTAATGATGTTGAATATCTTATCATGTCCCTGTTTGTCATCTCTTTGGTGAAATAATCGTCTTTGGTGAAATAACTCTTTATGTCTTTTGTTCACTTTCTAATTGGATTGTTTATTTACTGTTGAGGTTTTTTTTTTTAATTTTTTAATTTTTTTATTATACTTTAAGTTCTAGGGTACATGTGGATAATGTGCAGGTTTGTTACATATGTATACTTGTGCCATGTTGGTGTGCTGCACCCATCAACTCGTCAGCACCCATCAACTCGTCATTTACATCAGGTATAACTCCCAATGCAATCCCTCCCCTCTCCCTACTGTTGAGTGTTGAGAGTTCTTTATATATTCCAGGTACTATTCCTTTATCAGATCTGGAGATATACTTGTTTATCACCATGGGGTGGGTGGGAAGAGGTCTGCTACTGGCACCTAGTGGGTAGAGGCCAGGGATGCTGCTAAAAATCCTACAGTGTACAGGCCAGCCACCACATCAGAGAATAATCTGCTCCAAAATAGAAATAGTGCCCAGGGTGAGAAACCTTGCTCTAGAAACCCTACAGTGTACAGGCTCTGGAAACTCTGCTCTAGAAACCCTACAGTGTACAGGCCAGCCACCACATTAGAGAATAATCTGCTCCAAAATAGAAATAGTGTCCAGGTTGAGAAACCCTGCTCTAGATTGACATCCTGAGGGGACCCAGGCTGGAGGGCTCTTCGCACACTACATCTTCTCAGAGGTCCTTGTACCTGGATGAAGTGCAGAGCCCCTTTATTACTCTCAGCTGTTGTAATATTATGACACAGTAAGAAATATATATTTAGTCTTCATCCCCAGTTCCTGGCATACAGTTCCTAAAACCTTTGGGCTTTCCTGAATAATAGCAGTGAAAGGAGCATCTTTTGTATTTATTATAAGCCCCTTGCTAACATACCTGAGTTAATGCTAATAAAGTGGCTCTTTAATCACCTCTGGATGGTGATTGGCCACCAGAGCAATCAACTATGTGATTAGGAACTTTCAGCTTCCCTGCCTCCAGGGAGGGGAGAGGGGCTGGGAATTGAGTTAATCAATGGCCAGAGGTTTAATCAATCATGTCTATGTAATGGAATGAACCTCCATAAAACCCCCAACTGATGGGATTCAGAAAGCTTCTTAATTGGTGAGTGCATTCACATGCTGGGAAGGTGGGCACCCCAGCTCCACGGAGACCAAAGCTGCTGTTCAGGGACCCCTCCACACTTCTCCCTGTGTACCTCTTCATCTGGCTGTTCATTTATATCCTTTATAATATCCTACAGGTGTGGTAGTGCACACCTGTAGTCCCAGCTACTTGCTGGGTGGGAGGATCGCTGGAGCCCAGGACTTCAAGGCTGCAGTGAACTATGATCATGCCACTTCACACCAGCTTGGGCAACAGAGCAAGACCCTGTCACTAAAAGAAAAAAAAAATCCTTTCTAGTAAACTGGTAATAGTAAAGTGTTTCTCTGAGCTCACAGATGAGCTGTTATGGCAAATTTTCAAACCTAATGAGGGGGATATGGAAGCCCCCAGTTTGTAGCTAGGTCAGATGTGGGAGTGTGGATAACGTGGGGATGCACTACTTATAATTGACATCTGAAGTTGGGGCAATTTTGTAGGGCTGAGCCCTTAACCTGTAGGAGCTGTGTTAACTCCAGGTAGTTGGTGTCAGCATTGAATTAAGTTGTAAGACACTCAGTTGGGATTTCCACCAAGAACTGGAAAATTGCTATGGCATAGAAAATCCACACATTTGGGTCAGAAGTATTGTGAGTGGAGAAAGTTTTTTCTTTTAACTGTACACACACTCTCACACTAGCAACTAACATTGAATGCCTTTTCTGTTTAGGGCATCATGCTTCATACTTTACATGGATCACTTCCTTCAGTTCTCAACAGTAACTCTTGGAAATATGTATCATTCTCTGTCTTTTAGGATGAGGAAACTGAAGGTCAGAGATGACATGACTTTTCCAAGGTGACACAGCTAGAAAGTGGTCTCTGCTCTCACCTGATCTGCAGCACTGCCTCCCTAAGATTGTTACTGAAACACCAGGGGTTTGGGCGAGGTCTGCTGCTTGCAGCACAGAAAGCCAGGGACTCAGAGGATGAGTATTGCCAAGGAAGAAGGCTTTGTTTATTTGGGTGCTGCAGCAGAGGAGATGGGAGATCAGTCTCAAACCCATCTCCTTGACTAACTAAACTTAGGGGTTTACATAGCAGAGAAGAAATGTAACAATGTATTGGAAAATAGGACCTAGGGAAGAGTAAGGAAACAAAATCAGGGGTCTGGCATCTCATTGTCTGGATGCCATGATCTGGTGAGTTTCACTTCTTTGATGCTTTTTGAGAGGTCTACCGGTCTTTTCCTAAGGAAGGAACTCAGAGAAAACAAATGTAAGTTTCAAGCTGTAAGACCAGAAGGGTCCATTTCTATGTTTATCCAAAAGAACTCTCTATGGCAGCAGTCCCCAACGTTTTTGCCACCATGGACTGCTGGAAAACAATTTTTCCACAGATGGGGTGGGAGGTGATGATTTGGGATGAAACTATTCCACCAGATCATCAGGCATTAGATTCTCATAAGGAGCACACAACCTCACATGCATAGTTTCACAATAGAGTTCGTACTCCTATGAGAGTCGAATGCACCACTGATCTGACAGCAGGTGGAGCTCAGGCAGTAATGTTCACTTACCCTCCCTCCGCTCACCTTTTGTGCGGCCCAGTTTCTTTCTTTCTTTTTTTCTGAGACAGAGTCTTGCTCTGTCACCCAGGCTGGAGTTCAGTGGCACGATCTCAGCTCACTGCAACCTCTGCCTCCAGGTTCAAGCGATTTGTCTGCCTCAGCCTCCTGAGTAGCTAGGATTAAAGGCGTGTGCCACCACGCCCAGCTAATTTTTGTAATTTTAGTAGAGACAGGGTTTCACAGTGTTGGCCAGGCTGATCTCAAACTCCTGACCTTAAGTGATCCACCCGCCTCAGCCTTCCAAAGTGCTGGGATTACAGGCATGAGCCACTGTGTCCGGCAGTGTGGCCCAGTTTCTAAAGGTCACGGACCACTGCCCGTCCACAGCCTGGGGTTTGGGACCCCTGTCTATGTGACTGTTGGGTTGGTTTCAAGATCTCTGTTACTGAAGAAAAATACTCCCCTAAACCCAACAGAGTTCCAGGATGGATGGCAACTGCCATTGTTATGTAGAGCAGCAAATCACTCACCCTCTTGCCTCAAGACCATGCCTAAAGCCCATAGGCTCATTCATTCATTCATTCAATAAGTATTGTGTGCCTACAATGTCAGGCACTGTTCTAAACACCGTGAACAAAACAGATGCCATCTCTGACTTTGTAGAGCTTTTGTTTGAGTGAGGAGATAGAAAAACAGAAGAGTAAAATGGTTGACAACTGGCCCCATTACTAGGAGCGTGGAGGGGAGCGGGGAAAGGGTTTCAAGCAAGTCAGCATCTGGCTACACACAGGTCTGCATTGTCTTAGATTTTGAAATGGCTGCTTGGTTGGCTTCTGGGAGCAGAACGGGGATACCTTGCCTGAGAAGAGGGCAGTATGAAGATTTCATTCTCTGATTGCAATGGTCTGGTAACCTCTTTAGGAAAAGTTTCTAAAAATGGAATGTTTGAAAATCAAAGTAATTAGAATTTTTAAGGCTGTTGGTACACAGAACCAAACTACTCTTCCAAAAGGCCTAGACAACTTACCCTACCCTCAGCTGTGCAAGCCAGAGCTTCCACAATGGGGTGTCAGGACCCCAATGGGTTCCAGGTGCCAAGAGCGTTGTTCCTTTCTGCTCCAGGGCCATAGAAACTGGCTTGTATTGACCCCATGGTACCCTGCTGGGTGCTCATTCTCTGTGTGCCCTATTGTGACAGGCCGTGTGTCCCCAGCCCAGGACAGCACTAGACATTGTCATTCTTTTCTGTCTCACCAGCCTGATTTAGGGGGAATAGCATTTCCTTGGTGTTTTAGTTTGCAATTTTAAAATTACTGATGAAGGTAATTATTTTTAATGTGCTGATTATCCCATTACATTTCTTCTTTTGTGGCTTTCTTGTTCTTGTCCCTTACTCATTTTTCCACTAGGGCCAATGGCTTTTTTTTTTTTTTTTTTTTTTTTTGTGCGATCATGGCTCACTGCAACCTCTGCCTCCCAAGTTCAAGCAATCCTCCTGCCTCAGCCTCCCGAGTAGCTGGGATTACAGGTGCCTGCTACTACACCCGACTAATTTTTGTATTTTTAGTAGGGATGGGGGTTTCACCATGTTGGCCAGGCTAGTCTCAAACTCCTGACCTCAAGTGATCCGCCTACCTTGGTCTACCAAAGTGTTGGGATTACAGGTGTGAGCCATCGTGCCTGGCTTCAGTGGCTTTTTAATACTGATTTCCCTTCCTTTTCCTTCCTTCTCCTCTCTTTCCCCTCTCCTTCCCCTCTCTTTCCCCTCTCCTTCCCCTCTCTTTCCCCTCTCCTTCCCCTCTCTTTCCCCTCTCCTTCCCCTCTCTTTCCCCTCTCCTTCCCCTCTCCTCTCTCCTCTCCTCTCCTTTCGAGACAGTCTGGACTGCAGTGGCACAATCTTAGCTCACTGCAACCTCTTCCTCCCCAGTTCAAGCAATTCTCCTGTCTCAGCCTCCCAAGTAGCTGGGATTACAGGCGCCCGCCACCATGCCCGGCTAATTTTTGGTATTTTTAATAGCGACGGGGTTTCACCATGTTGGCCAGGCTAGTCTCCAGCTCCTGACATCAGGTGATCCACCTGCTTTGATCTTCCAAAGTGCTGGGATTACATGCTTGAACCACTGCGCCCGGCCTAATACTGACTTCTAAGTACTATCCTGAGGTGACCAGCAGGTGGCAGCAGTACATTAGCGTGCTGAAGGAATGACGCTGGAACCTTAGGCTTCATGGTATGTTCTGGGCAAAGGCAGAGCCTGGGCCCTGGGGCATTGGCATCAGTGGACTCAGGAGGAATTTAGAACACAGACAAGGTGGTTAATTTTCTCTCCAAATTGGAGTTAGTTGTCTGAGAGTCTGTGCTGTGGACTAGGAATAAGAAGATGACTTGGGGCCAGGTGCAGTGGCTCACGCCTGTAATCCCAACACTTTGGGAGGCCAAGGTAGACAGATCACCTGAGGTCAGGAGTTCGAGACCAGCCTGGCCAACGTAGTGAAACCCCATCTCTATTAAAAATATAAAAATCAGCTGAGTGTGGTGGTGTGTGCCTGTAATCTCAGCCACTCAGGATGCTGAGGCAGGATAATTGCTTGAACCCGGGAGGCAGAGGTTGCAGTGAGCCAAGACTGTGCCACTGCACTCCAGCCTGGGCAACGGAGCAAGACTCCATCTCAAAAAAAAAAAAAAAAAAAAAGACTTGGGAAAGTCAAGACTGGTGGTCCCAGTGCATGGAGGAATTCCGACTGAGGGGAGACCTCCGAGAGTGCTTAGATAGAGGGCACCACACGAGTCCTAGGCTGTTGCCAGAGCATGATGAGAGTGTGTGTGTGTACGTGTGTGCGTGCGTGCAAACGTCCATCCGCCACAGTATGGTGAGTGTGTGCAAATGCCCACCCCCTAGAACACAGTGAGAGTGTGTGTGTGCATGCACAAATGTCCACCCCGCCCTCCAGAAAAGCAGCTGAATCATCTTTCCTGTATGCCACCTGCTCTCTTAGAGCTGTCTAGTTCTCCATCTTACTGGGGACCTGAGGCAGCTGAATAAAAAGGGCATGGATGGTGATGCAGGAATGTGGACTATGGTGGGCAAAGGGCCTGAGAATGCAGCCCCGGGCCTCCTTTCACCCTAGGAAGCCAGAGGAACCTTGGGGAGTTCTGAAGCCCCTGGGGTCAGATGCAGAATTGTGTATGCACTTATATAGCTTATTTTAAAAACTACTAATTTTGAAATAATTACAGATTCACAAGAAGTTGTAAAAATAGTAGCAAGGCTCTGTGTGCCTTTTGACCAGTTCCCCCCAATGGTAACATCTACATGACTTAAGTACAGTAGGTAAACCAGGAAATTGACATTGGTATGATCCAGGCCTTATTTGGACTTAGAGAGTTTTACACACACTTATGTGCGTGTGTGTGCGTATAGTTCTATGCAGTTTTATCACATGTATAGATTTGTGTAACTCCTACCACAATCAAGATACAGAACTGTTCCATCACCCCAAAGATCCCTCATGCTACCCTTTTATATTAATATTTACACCCACCCTTGTCTCCCCACCCTGTCCCTGCCCCTAGCAATCACTAATCTCTTCTCTGTCCTTATTATCTTGTCATTTCAAGAATGTTTTATATATATATATATATATTTT
>NW_016808231.1:1240767-1266830 GCF_001698545.2 Rhinopithecus bieti | reverse complement strand
TTTTTGAGATAGGGCCTCACTCTGTTGCCCAGGCTGGAGTGCAGTGGCGTGATCTCGGCTCACTGCAACCTCCACCTCCCAGGCTAGAGTGATCCTCCCACCTCAGCCTCCCAAGTAGCTAGGACCATAGGTGTGCACCACCACACCCAGCTAATTTTTAAAATTTTTTTGTAGAGATGGGGTTTCACCATGTTGCCCACAGGCTGGATCTCAAATTCCTGAGCTCAAGTGATCCGCCTGTCTCAGCCTCCCAAAATGCTGGGATTACAAGTATGAGCCACTGCCCCCAGACCTGTATGTTTTTTTTGTTTGTTTGTTTTTTGTTTTTGAAATGGAGTTTTGCTCTTGTTGCCCTGACTAGAGTGCAATGGCACGATCTCAGCTCACCACAACCTCCACTGCCTCCCAGGTTCCATTCTCCTGCCTCAGCCTCCCAAGTAGCTGGGATTACAAGTGTCACCGTGCCCAGCCAATTTTTGTATTTTTAGTAGAGATGGGGTTTCACCATGTTGGCCAGGTAGGTCTTGAACTCCTGACGTCCAGTGATCTGCCCCCCCCTCAGCCTCCCAAAGTGCTGGGATTACAGGCGTGAGCCACCACGCCCGGCCCTATATGTATTTTTACAAGGGATCCACAGCCCACATCATATTCTCAAAGGCATCCACAGTAAAGTGCTGAGATTGCAGGAGCGTGGCGTGAATTCTACAAGAAGCTGAACAGCAGCAGATCCTATTCTCTTGCCAAGCAGTGCCAGGTGTTCTCTGGGTGTAAGGAAATCATAATCAGCCTCTGTTGAATGATTACTATATGTCAGGCACCAATGGCTCAAAGATGTTAAGCAACCTGCCCGAGGCCACATGGCAGCAAGTGGCAGAGCAGGAGTGAACCTGGTTCTCTCTGCGCCCCTCTGCTTTCACAGGAGTGATGAAATAGGAGATGCGTCTGCACGGAAGGGCTCGACTGGCCGCAGAAACCCAGGCAGGTCCAGAAACCAGTCCTTGAGCCAGCAGGAGGTTTGGGAGCTGCAGATGTGACTAGGCGAGCACCAGCCCTTTGGGTGCTTCTGGCAAGGGAGCTTGCCGGCCAGGATGGGTGAGCCATGGCTTGCCAGAGGGTGGCCTGCTGGTCTCCTGGTGGCACCAACTTCCTGTAAGTGCTAAGTGGCTTCCCAAGTCATGACCGTGCTTGGTGATCCAGTAAGTATGTGTGTGTGGGGAAAGCAGATGGAATTATCATGGAAAGGTAGTAGAGTTGGCCGACAGTGGTAGGTGTTTGGCACTGGACATTTTTTGGCTACTAATCAGTGGTGGGTGTCTCACTAAATTTGGTCAAAGTTCTGCACATGAGTTGGGGCACTTTTTGGAGAAAGCCAGGCCGATCTCCGTTAGTCCCTGTCACCACTTCCTGCCTCCACCTCGTGCCTTTTGGTTGTCCTCTCCTCTCCTGTATAACCAGATGGCATGAGCCTTAGGGTACTTCACTTTCTCTCCCCAAAAGAAAGGCCTGGGGCTGGAGTTGGGGACCGGTGCTGTGGTGTGCACTGGGATGGTTTTTCTTTCTGTCTGCCTGTTATCTGGGCTCCTCTCTTGTTGAGGTGGGAAAGATGGGTCTCCTCCCAGGTTTCCCGTTGGAATCTGTGTGGCCATTCATGGCCGTAGGCTCTGAGGCCCACATCTCCTTTTTCTATCATTACCCCATTTTCCTCTGCAGGGATTACCTCTCTTCCATCTATATATTCTTGCAGGGGACAATTCCAGCTGCAAAAGCCTGAAGACTTAGGAGCCAGACCCATCTCGGCCCACCCCATGGAGCAGGGAGGCCACAGAGTTCAGTCATCTCGACAGCTCTTGTGGGGCTTAGACCTAATGCAGAGCCACCACCTTGGTGGCCAAGTGTCCCTGGACTTAGGTTGTGGCCCAGGGTTCCCCACCCTAGCCCAGGATACACTCACTTCTTGCTCAATTTCAAGCCATCAATTCTGGGAGTCCCCAGGATCCTCCCAATCTTCCTCTTGCTTAAGTTGGCCAGCATTGGGTTTTTTACCAGTGACCAAAGCACCCCAACTTTAGACACAGTAGAATGCAGACTCGGCCTCATTTGGGTCCCCTCCCTGTGGCCTGCCACACTCAGCAATGAGAGCCCTTCTGGGGGCCCTGCCCAGCTTCCCATGATGTAGAGTAAAGGCTCTGATGGGAAGAGAAATCTTCATTTTATCCCACTGTATCTCCTCTGTACAAACTTCCTTTTTATAATTTTTTTTTTTTTTTTTGAGACAGGGTCTTGCTCTGTTGCCCAGACTGGAGTGCAGTGGTGTGATATGGCTCACTGTAACCCCAAACTCCTGGGCTCAAGTGATCTGCTCTGTTGCCTAGGCTGGAATGCAGTGGTGTGATCGTGGCTCATTGTAACCGCAAACTCCTGGGCTCAAGTGATCCTCCTGCCTCAGCCTCCTGAGTAGCTAGGACTGTGCGCACCACCAGGCCTGGATATGTTTATAAGACAGGGAAGCAACAGGGTCTCACTGTGTTGCCTAGGCTGGTCTCAAACTCCTTGCCTAAGTGACCCTCCCACCTCACCCTCCCAAAGTGCGGGGATTACAGGTGTGAGCCACCACGCCTGGCCGACACAGACTTCCTCAGGGGAGTTTTTAGGAAGGTCATGGCTAGGAGAAAAATTTGCTTACTCTGGGTTGGCTGTACAGATGCTGTCTTGGAAAGTAGGGTGGTAGAATGGTCAAGAGCAGTTCAAATCTGGGCTCTACCATTTATGTGCCACAGGACCTTGGGCAAATTACTTCACCTCTCTGAACCTCAGCTCACACATCCGTTAAATGGGCATAATAATAGTACTGCAGGATATAAGGATTCATTGTAAAGATTAAGATGATGAATGAAAGTACTTTAGCATATGTCTTAGTTTGCTAGGGCTGCCATAACAAAGCACGTGGGTCCCTGAGGGGCGTCACTTCACTCTATGTCACTACGTTACAGTGTCGATGAGGGGGAGAAACCTCTATTCCTCCCCGTGTCTGCATGGGTTTTCTCTGGGTTTCCACTTTCCTCCCACACCCCAAAAGCTGTGAATGGGTGTGTCTATATGGCCCCGGTCTGAGTGAGTGTGGGTGTGTGTGAATGGCCCTGAAATGGGATGGCATCCTGTCCAGGGCTGGTTCCCCTGTGTCCTCAGTTGCTGGGAGAGGCTCCAGCCACTTGAGACCTTGAACAAGAATCAGCAGGTTGGTAGGTAAAAGGATGAATGAATGCAACTGATTGTGAAATAAAAATTAATAAAATCGTCCGGGCACAGTGGCTGACACCTGTAATCCCAGCACTTTGGGAGGCTGAGGTGGGTGGATCACTTGAGGCCAGGAATTTGAGGCCAGCCTGGCCAACATGGTGAAACCTTGTCTCTATAATAAAAACAATAATAATCTGGGTGTAGTGGTGTGTGTCTGTAATCCCAGCTACTTGGGAGGCTGAGGCAGGAGAATCGCTTGAACCCAGGAGGTGGAGATTGCGGTGCGCCTAGATCATGCCACTGCACTCCAGTCTGGGCAACAGAATGAGACTCCGTCTCAAAAAAACAATAAAATCTGCAATGATCATAGAGATGCACTGCCATAACAGATGTGGTAGGAAAGGGCCCAGTGAGCCCACGGTGTTCAGGATTGTTTGTTTCTGAACTGCATGGTGATAGGAGGTGCTCCTTCTAATGTTTGCTTTGCAGACATTTATTCCTTGATTTAACCTACCATGACTGGGACCACCATCACTCACTGATTAACCAGAAATGGGGAAATTGTCTTACTTGTTTTTATTAATTTTTCTTAAAGATATGTATGGCTCACATTTATTTTATTTTATTTTTTGAGACAGAGTTTCGCTCCTGTCGCCCAGGCTGGAGTGCAGTGGTACAGTCTCGGCTTACTGCAACCTCTGCTTCCTGGGTTCAATCAAATCTCCTGCCTCAGCCTCCCTAGTGTCTCGGATTACAGGTGCACACCACCACACCCAGCTAATTTTTTTTGTCTTTTTCTTTTCTTCTTCTTATTTATTTATTTATTTATTTTTTGAGACAGAGTCTTGCTCTGTAGCCCAGGCTGGAGTGCAGTGGCGTGATCTTGGCTCACTGCAACCTCCACCTCCCGGGTTCAAGTGATTCTCCTGCCTCAGCCTCCTGAGTAGCTGGGACTACAGGTGCATGCCACCACTCCTGGCTAATTTTTTTTTTTTTTTTTTTCTCCTGAGACAGAGTCTCGCTCTGTCGCCCTGGCTGGAGTGCAGTGTCAAGATCTCAGCTCACTGCAAACTCCGCCTCCCGGGTTCACGCCGTTCTTCTGCCTCAGCCTCCTGAGTAGCTGGGACTACAGGCGCCTGCCACCACGCCCAGCTAATATTTTGTATTTTTAGTAAAGACGGGGTTTCACCTTGTTAGCCAGGATGGTCTCGATCTCCTGACCTCATTACACGCCCGCCTCGGCCTCCCAAAGTGCTGGGATTAAAGGCATGAGCCACCGTGCCTGCCCCTCCTGGCTAATTTTTGCAGTTTTAGTAGAGACAACGTTTCACCATGTTGACTAGGCTGATCTTGAACTCCTGACCTCAGGTGGTCTGTCCTCCTCAGCCTCCCAAAGTGCTAGGATTACAGGTGTGAGCCATCGCACTGGGCCTAATGTTGTATTTTTAGTAGAGATGGGGTTTCACCGTGTTGGTCAAGCTGGTCTCAAACTCCTGACCTCAGGTGACCTGCACGCCTTGGCCTTCCAAAGTGCTAGGATTACAGGTGTGAGCCAAGGCATCCAGCCTATCTCTGTTTTTAATATTAGAAGTGCCTGGGGTCTTTATTTTGAAGTTTGGTGATGCTTTTGTGACCAGAAATATGCTGTAGGAACTTAATTCTTGTTTGTATCAGCTAGCCTATGGTAAAATTGGTTTCTTTATAAGTTGTTTCACTTGAAGTCACAGTTTATAAGACCCACTGACGATAAATGAGGACTTACTGTACCACCAAATGGATGGCTTAAAATAGCAACCTTAACCGTCTCACAGTTCTGGAGATTAGAAGTCAAAAATCAGGGTGTTGTGAGGGTCAGTTCCTTGTGAGAGCTGGAGGGAAGGATCTTTTGGAGGCCTCTTGCTGGCCTGTGGATGGCTGTCTTTATGCTCACATGGTTTTCCTCCTGTATCTTCATTTCGTCTTTCCTCTATGTCCATATTGTCCCCTTTTATAAGGACCCCATCAGACTGGATTAGGGCCCACCCTAATGACCCCACTTTTACTTGATCACCTGTGTAAGGACTCTATCTCCAAATAAGGTTACATTCTGAGGTAGGGGGGTTAGGAGGGGGACACAATTTGACCGTATCAGCATAGTACATAGCACATAGTAAGTACTAAATAAATGCTAGCTGCTATTATTCTAATAATGGTACCGCAATCCATGGTTACTTACAGTGAACACCCCTGGAAGTCACGTGACCCTGGTATCCTGGCTGAAGATCAGGCAGCCCTGTGGGTTCCGTATCTGATGACACTGGCCTAAGGGGGTGGGCAGCAGACGAGTGGATTTGCACATGAAGGCCTTGAATTGCGTGTGCTGAAACTGGGACGTGAACTAGGACTCGTGACCAGATCTGATGGGGCGGGGGCCAGGCACCAGAGCTGAAGCCACGTGTGGCCTGGTGTCATCTTCATTAGCTTGTTGTCCAGAAAAAATATGGCTCTGCAGATCTGCTGGGGGAGATCTGAGTTTCGGGGTTCCTGTCTCCCCAGGGTGCCAGAGCCAGGGTCTGTGGTCTCCCCATAGTTCTGGGACCTATCCTGGAGATCTCCTTGCATCTCATGACATCATTGTCTTATTCAAAACGCTTTTTTTTTTTTTTTTTTTTTTGAGACGGAGTTTCACTCTTGTTGCCCAGGCTGGAGTGCAATGGTGCAATCTCGGCTCACCGCAGCCTCCACCGGGTTCAAGTGATTCTCCTGCCTCAGCCTCCCAAGTAGCTGGGATTACAGGCATGTGCCACCACACCTGGCTAATTTTGTAATTTTAGTAGAGACTGGGTTTCTCTATGTTGGTCAGGCTGGTCTCGAACTCCCGACCTCAGGTTATCTGCCCGCCTCGGCCTCTCAATGTGCTGGGATTACAGGCATGAGCCACCGCGCCTGGCCTTTTTTTGTGTGTGTGTGATGGAGTCTCACTCTGTTACCCAGGCTGGAGTGCAGTGGCGTGATCTTGGCTCACTGCAACCTCCATCTCTGGGTTCAAGCGATTCCCCTGCCTCAGTCTCTTGAGTAGCTGGGATTATAGGCATCTGCCACCATGCCCAGCTAGTTTTTGTATTTTTAGTAGAGACTGGGTTTTACCATGTTGGCCAGGCTGGTCTCGAACTCCTGACCTTAAGTGATCCACCCGCCTCGGCCTCCCAAAGTGCTGGGATTACAGGTGTGAGCCACTGCATCTGGACTCAAAGCACTTTTAGTTGCCATTGACAAGACCCTCTACAACTAATGTGAGAAAAAAAAGTAGGGGAAGAATTGTGGCAGAGTGGCAGGGGAGAAGAGGATTTGGAGGATACAGACATGTCCCATGAAACTCCTACGCATAGTGTGCAGCAGTCCTCCTAGGGCTGGGACCAATAACTGGGGTGGTGGACCTCAGAACTGAAGTATCTCGGTCTCTTGCATTCTCTCAGAGGCCATTTACTCCTCCCTCTCAGTTTCCTGTCCATCTGCATCCTCTCTTTCTCTCTCTGTAGGTCCCTTCCCAGCTTCTCCAGGCACAGGCTGCCAAGCCTGAAGCTAACTTCACTGGGACACCAGCCTTGGGCTTGTCAGAGGCGTTTAACTGCACCACTGACTAGTGTCCTTGAGTCCCAATTCCACATTTTTGGGAGAGAGAATCTAACTGGCAGACAGTCCTAGTTGCCTGCTTAAAAGTCACCTGCCCCTTCGTTCTTGTCAAGAAAAACTCCAGTTTTGTTTTAGGTGCCAACCAATGTGCCCCACCCCAGGTGATTGATTGTGATGGTCTAAGACAGTCTTATTTTTTATTGTTTTTGCCAGATACTTGATTCCACAGCTTCCGTGCAACTGTGTGATTCAGTCCTGGTAAAGGAGGCATCAGTGTGTTCCTACTGGGGGCCTCCTGGAAAAGGTCTTGGTTCCTTAATATCAGATGTGATTTCTGGAGCTACAGCAGCTATGACATTACTACGTGACAACCATAGGGACAAGAAGCCAACATGTTGAGGATGGTAGAGTGAAAGAATGGAAAGTGCCAGGATCCTTATTGATACTGCTAAACTATGTGAGCAGTCCTGGGCATCGTCTTTTGGACTTCTTGTTTGAGCAAAAAGTATACTCATGTTGTTTAAATCATCATTAGTTGGATTTTCTGTTACTTGTAGCCATAACATTCCTAACATAACCCAGTTGCAAGGAGCAGAGACCAAATGCAAACTGGATCAATTTTAAATAAAAAAAGAGGGGAAGGAAGACTGGTTCATGTAATAAAATTTGGAGGAATGACTAGACTGGCCCCAGGGGCTCAGGAGGTCATCAGAGAATGTGCTCCATTTCTCTGCAGTTTCCATGGCTCTGCCTGCCTCTGGGTTTTGACTCTATCCTCAGGGTCTCCCTTCCCTCAAGATCCCAACACTGACTATGGCAATTCGAGACCTTTCACCTTTACTCCACATCCCACAGAACAAGAGACGGAGCAGGGGAGGGGCTCTCGTTCTTCCTTAGAGGAGTCCTGAGTTTCACTGTGATTGGACCAGCCTGGGTCAAGTGCCCATCTCTCAACCAATCATAGACAAAGTGAGATACTCTGATTGACACATGTCTGGACTCCCAACCTCTCCACGAACTTCAGGCGGCAGGGGTAATTTGTTGGCATACTCTCATCTCAGACTGGAGGTGGGGTTGTCCCACTCTGACCACGTGAGAGAGGGGAGGCTTCCAAAAAGAAATTTGAGGTACTATTAGCAGAATGGAGGGGAAATAGATGTTGGACGGCAAACCACAGGTATCCTTTCCACATATATCCCTTGCTGAACAAATCAGCTGCGACAAGAAGGACAGGATTGTGTAGTACAGGCAAGTCTACTGGGATGGGGGTGCAGTTCTCACATGAGGGGAATGATGGCTGGACAGATATCTCAGGATGTCTCCACCACTGCTGTTAACGGTTTGTGGCTCCAAGACACTGTGCTGCTGTGATTGCCAGGTGCCTGAGACCATTCAGCTGGTCATGCTTCTCTAGCCGTCTCTACTGGCCCGGTGCAGGTCTGTAGGGGGCCCAGGGGTCGGCCAAGGAAATGCTGTGGTTGAAGCAGCCTCCTGGGTTGCAGCTGCATATGCTGGGTAGGGCTTAGAATGTACTTATACAGGAGCCCTGTACCTACCCATGCCCACTGGCTTGTATCCTCAAGCTGTCCAGCACAGACATCAGTTTATTCCCACACTCTTCCCTACTCCCACCATGAAGTTCTTCCATTCCAGGTGGGCACAGAGGTTTCTGTGGAGAGAACTGGGCCAAGGTGACTTCTAGTGTCCTATGATACTCAGGTGTAGGAAAAGGTCAATGTTACTCAAAGTATGCCATGTGTATTACTGTGGTATGTGACATAGTTTCTTTTAATAGACATATATAAGTGTACATTAATTTATATATACATTTTTAAGCATTTCTTATTTTAAAATATTTTATTATAAAATAAAATAAAGACAGAAAAACATACAGAAGATGTAAAGCTGAAAGTAGTAGTATAAATATTATAAGGCAAACACCCCAAACCCAAGAGCCAGAGAGTTCTTTGTCCCCATCACAGCCTCCTCCCTCCCTGCAAAAGCAACTACTGCCTGGCTGACATGGTAACCACTCCCTTACTTGTGTTTCATCACCCAGTGGGCATCCCTAGATACTGTGGTTCAGTCTTGCCACATTGAAAATATAGAAAATATATCTTTTTTTTTTTGAAGGAGTCTCGCTGTGTCGCCCAGGTTGGAGTACAGTGGTGCAGTCTTGGCTCACTGCAACCTCCACCTCCCAGGTTCAAGCAATTCTTCTGCCTCAGCCTCCCTGGCAGCTGGGACTATAGGCACCTGCCACCCCACCTGGCTGATTTTTGCATTTTTAGTAGAGATAGGGTTTCACTATGTTGGCCAGGCTGATCTCGAACTCTTGACCTCAGGTGATCCGTCCGCCTCAGCCTCCCATTGAAAATATATCTTTTACCTCTCTGTTAATCCACGGGTTCTCCCTTCATTGTTTTCTTTTCCTTTCAGTTTATCTGTTGAAGAACCTGGGCCATTTGACTGTGGTGTTTCTGCTGTATTTTGCTGTCTGCCCACTCACACCCACTTACGCTCCTTTCTCTGTATTTCCTGCTCGTGTCAGCTGGATCTAGAAGCTTGATCAGACTCCGCTTCCACCTCTTTGGCCAAGCTCTGGGTGGTGAGGTGTTCCTTCACTGAGGAGGCATAATTTCCAGCTGCTTTTCCTTTTGTGGTGTTCTCACTATCGATGCTCAATACCTAGGTCCATTCATTTACTGGGAGTTGCAAAATAGTGACCTATATTTTTTTTCATTGTGCCATGATTCAGATTTTATTGCTTCTTAATTTTGTCATTCTACACAATTTGTAAGTAAATAGACTGAGAAAATAGACTATGGGTGCTAGACAGATGATGGCAACATTAGTGAGACGGCTCCAGTGTTTTACATAAAGTAATGGAAAGAGCCGCAGCCGCCACCACTACCAAATGATGATATTTTAGTTCCATTATTTTGTTTCCTTTTATTTGCTGGAATTCTTTATAAACAGATGCTTCTTTTCATCAATGAGATTGCCCAGTGGTACTGCTCACATAGGAGAGGCAGGATAAATGCCTCCTTCTGTCCCTACATTTACCAGCTTGCAAAATAATATACTAGCTCTTTATAATCCTCTGGAGGCAACCAATTCATTTTTCTAAATATCATTGTGAACTCATGTATTTAAGTATATTTGATTTCAATTTGTTGCAGTTATTACTGTGGTCAGAGCTCAAATTGTCCTGTCTTTGGTCAATGGAAGCCTCTTTGGGTTGGCTTTTTTTTTTTTTTTTTGAGACAGGGTCTCACTCTATCGCCCAGGCTGGAGTCCAGTGGCGAGATCTCAGCTCACTGCAACCTCCACCTCCTGGGTTCAAGCAATTCTTCTGCCTCAGCCTCCCAAGTAGCTGGGACCACAAGCACATATCACCATGCCTGGCTAATTTTTATATTTTTTGGTAGGGATGGGGTTTCACCATGTTAGCCAGGCTGGTCTCAAACTCCTGACCTCAAGTGATCCACCTGCCTCAGCCTCCTGACATGCTGGGATTACAGGCATGAGCCACCAAGCCTGTAGGGGAAATTTTAAAAATTTCCCCCTTTTCACATTCTGTTTGGGTTGTCTCTTTTGACACAAGCCCAGTAGAGAATGATGGTTCCTGTGCCATCATGTATATCAAGATGTTCCAAGCTCCTTTTGTATGTTTTCTCATGCAGCCCTGTCAGTGGAAAGGACATTTCATGACCACATGTGAACTCCAGGGATGCTCACTGTTACTGGGTTGGTCATTGTTTCGAAGCCTTTTCAGTGGACAGAAATAACAGACATAGAATGATAGACAAAATAACCATGAGTTCATCATACTGTTCTGTTCTGTTCTTTTTTCTTTCTTTTTTCTTTTTTTTTTTTTTTAGACAGAGTCTCGATATGTCACCCAGGCTGAAGTGCAGTGGGATCATCTCAGCTCACTGCAACCTCTGCCTCCCGGATTCAAGTGATTCTCCTCCCAAGTAGCTGGAATTATAGGCGTGCACCACCATGCCTGGCTAATTTTTGTATTTTTTTAGTAGAGACAGGATTTCACCATGTTGGTCAGGCTGGTCTCAAACTCCTGACCTCAGGTGATCCACCTGTTTCGGCTTCCCAAAGTGCTGGGATTACAGGCATAAGCCACTGTACCTGGCAGTAATTCTTTATATTAAACATTCATCTTTCAAATTACTTTGTGGTTTCTCTCTCCTGAATAGATCCTGAGTAATGCAATGTGGTATCAAAAATTTTTTAAATTTCTCCTTTTAATTTCAGGAGAGTTTCCTAAAATGATAGCTTTTAGAATTTTTTTTTTCCTGTTCTCTTGCTTTGATTTTCATTTTCAGGGACTCCTGTTATCTACGTGTTGGATTTTCTTTGACCATTTCCAGTATTTGTCATTTTTTTCTTGAATTCCTTATGTGTGTTCGTTTCTTTTTTATTTAAAAAATTTCCCCCTTTTCACATTCTGTTTCTCATGAAGCATCATTCGAATCACTTATGTGTCTTCTAATTTAATCTTTATATCTGAAATCATTTTTCATTTTATTTCAAAATCTGTCCCAGCTGCCATCATCTCATTTCTTGGTTTTTCCAGTTCTGATACTTTTAAGGTCTTTTTTCTTTATTTGAAATCGTTAGTATAGTTTTACTCATTGTATGGATGTTATTCTGCTCTATATTTTCTTTCATTCTCACAGACATTTTGGATGTGATTTGATGTTGGTAGTTTGTATTCCCCATTTTTTATACAAAATTCATTTTCTTGAACTTTCAGAATGAAGTGGGTTGAGAAAGCTTTCTCAACCTCACAGTGCTTCTCTCTATATATAGTGTTAAAAACACATGGCACACTCTTAGAACTAAAAAACATGCTCAGCAAGGTGAAAGGATGCAAAGTTGCAGGATCAGTATACAAAATCAGTTGTATTTCTACACACCTGTGATCTAAAATCTGAAAATGAAATTATGCAAGTAATTTCATTTATAGCAAGAAAAAAATAAAATGCCAAGACCAGCCTGGCCAACATGGTGAAACCCTGTCTCTACTAAAAATACAAAAATTAGCCAGGTGTGGTGGCGGGCGCCTGTAATCCCATCTACTTGGGAGGCTGAGGCAGGAGAATCACTTGAACCTGGGAGGCAGAGGCAAAGATTGCAGTGAGCCGAGATCACGCCACTGTACTCCATCCTGGGTGACAGAGCAAGACTCTATCTCAAAAAAAGAAAAAAAAAGCCTAGGAATAAATTTAAAAACAGAAGTGTAAAATGTATGCTCTTAAAACTACAAAATATTGTGGACGTTTAAAAGATATAAATAAATGGAAAGACACCTTATGTTCATAGATCAGAAGACCTAACTATTGTTAAAATGGAAAGACTCCCCAAACTGATCTACAGATTCAGTGCAATCCCCGAAGAATTCTGGCTGGGTTCTTTGCAGAAATGGACAAGCTGCCCCTGAAAGCATGTGGAAACTCAAGGTCCCCAGAGTTACCAACAGCAATCAAATAATCCAGCAGCCAAAACAATCCTGAAGAAGAAGACAGTTGGAGGAGTCACACTTTCTGATTTCAAAACTTACTAAAAAGCAACAGTAAGCACAATTGTGGTAGTGGCATAAGGTTGGACATAAAGATCAGTGGAATCGAACGGAAGAACCCAGAAATCAACCCTCTCACATTTACAGTTCATTGGTTTTTGATAAGGGTTCCAAAACAGTGAAGGAATGAACAGTGTTTTCAACAGATGGCACTGGGACAACTGGATATCTACATGTAAAATAATAAAGTTGTATACCTTCCTCACACCATCTACAAAAATTAGCTCAAAGAGCTAATTGTAAGAGCTATCATAGACCGAAATGTAAGAGCTAAAACAAATTCTTTTTTTTTTTTTTTGAGACAGCATACTCACTCTGTCACCTTCAGGCCAGAGTGCAAATGGTGCCAATCTTGGCTCAAGCTGCAACCTCTGCCTCCCCGGGTTCAAGCCAATTCTCCTGACTCAGCCTCCTGAGTAACTGGATTTACAGGTGCCCGCACCATGCCTGGATAATTTTTTTTTTTTTTTTTTTTTTTTTTTTTTTTTTTTTTTTTTTTGAGACGGAGTCTTGGGCTCTGTCGGCGCCAGGCTGGAGTGGCAGTGGCCGGATCTCAGCTCACTGCAAGCTCGCGCCTCCGGTTTACGCATCCCTGCCTCAGCGCTCGCAGAGTAGCTGGGACTAGCAGGCGCCTGCCACTCCGCCCGGTAGTTTTTAGTAATTTTTTAGTAGAAGACGGTTCACCGATTAGCGCAGATGTGTCTCGATCTCCCTGACCTCGTGATCCAGCCCGTCTCGGCCTCCCAAGAGTGCGGGAGTGACAGGCTTGAGCCACCGCGCCGCCTGTATTTTTAGTAGAGACGAAGTTTCACCCATTGGCCAGGCCGGTCTCAACTCCTTCCTGACCTAAGTGATCCACCCACTTCGGCCTCCCAAAGTGCTGGGATCACTTAGGTGCTGAACCACCACACCTGGCCTAAAACAAATTCTTAGGAAAAAAAAAAAAACCTTAGAGGTAAATCTTTGCCACCTTGGATTTGGGAGTGGCTTCTTAGGTATGATACCAAAAGCACAAGCAACCAAAGAAAAAATAGGTAAATTGGACTTTATCAAATTAAAAGCATTCATGATACCAACAAGAAAGGAAAAAACAACCCACTGGTGGGAGAAAATATTTGAAAATTATATATGTGATAAGGGACCGGAATCTAGAATATGTAATGAACTCTTTAAATTCAGTAATAAAAAGACAACCCAATTAAAGAATGGGCAAAGGAGCTGTGAAGTCAGAAGCCAAATTCTGTTTTTGATAAAGTTATTCTACATATTAGATAGCAATGTAGAAAGCACTGTGTTTATGTTGCCTTGGGATTGTAATTGAAGATCAGTCAAGGAACAAGATACCCCAGAAATGATTAAGAAATTCAAGAATATAATCATGGAAGTGTTCTTTCTGATTTCATTTTTTTTTTCTCCTGATGAGAAAATGGCCAGAAATTAGGCAAATGACTCTTCAAGATTTTTCCCCCAGTTTGATCATTACAGTGGTTATTCTCAGAATGCTGTCTGAGAGCCACCCACATGAGAATCACTTTAGGGGACCTTATTTTTGAAGTCCAGCAGTATGAATCAGAATTTGAGGAGGCGTTGCCCAGAAGTCCGAATTTTTAACTTGTATCAAACTGATCCATAGATAAAATAGATTTTTAAGAACTTGGACCTTAAATAGGTCAGGCCCGGTGGCTCACGCATGTAATCCCAGCACTTGGGGAGGCCGAGGCGGGCGGATCACAAGGTCAGGAGATGGAGACCATCCTGGCTAACGCGGTGAAACCCCGTCTCTACTAAAATACAAAAAATTAGCCGGGCGTGGTGGCGGCTGCCTGTAGTCCCAGCTACTCAGGAGGCTGAGGCAGGAGAATGGCGTGAACCCGGGAGGCGGAGCTTGCAGTGAGCGGAGATGGCGCCACTGCACTCCAGACTGGGCGACAGAGCGAGACTCCGTCTCAAAAAACAAAAGAAAAAAATAATAACTTGGACCATAAGCAAAAGTTTGGACCATTCTGCTTTTATCTTTTCATTTCATTATTCTTTTTATTGATATGGGGTCGCACTCTGTCACCCGAGCTGGAGTGCAGTGGTGCAGACCTTGGCTCACTGCAACCTGTGCCTCCTAAGTTCAAGAGATTCTCCTGCCTCAACCTCCTGAGTTCTCTTTTCATTTCTTTTGTCATTTTCTTTTCTTCGTTTTCCTCAGCATCTACAATTGTGTCCTTTGGGTTGTGTTGGGCTCTCAATTTCAAGAAATTGTCAAGGCACTGATCCCATAATACATGTGGAGAAAATCACTAGACCCTTAATATAGTTTGTTCACCTGATTTTAATTTTATAAAACAGATAAGATACAAAAAAAAAAAAAAAAAAGAAAGAAAGAAAGTTTACTTCTGAACGATTATTACAGGTCTCTATTACGCTGTCGTGATCTTTTATTTATTCAAATTTTGGCCAGGCGCGGTGGCTCATGCCTGTAATCCCAGCCCTTTGGGAGGCAGAGACCGGTGGATCACTTAAGGTCAGGAGTTCGAGACCAGCCTGTCCAACATGGCAAAACCCCATCTCTACTAAAATACAAAAATGCTGGGTGTGGTGGCAGACGCCTGTAATTCCAGCTACTAGGGAGGCTGAGGCAGGAGAATTGCTAGAACCCAGGAGGCAGAGGTTGCAGTGAGCTGAGATGGCGCTACTGCACTCTAGCCTGGGTGAAGAGAGTGAGACTACATCTCAAACAAGCAAACAAACCAATTTTACCTTAGGGGTGGTACTGTTTAGATAAATAATACATCTGAGCAGTTCATGTTATAATTAACTAACTCATTTGTTACTACATCCTGTGACTCTTTAAGATTAAATATGAACGGCACTGAAGATTTTGAATAGGGTGAGAACAGATTGCTGTCCTCATTAGAGGTATAACTTAAAATTCTTCTAAAATATTCTCGTCTATGTTCAGTGTTCTTTTTCTATGTTTTCAAATTCACAAGATTGGGATTGGATTTTCTTCTATTGATTGAAGCTGGTTTTCCCCAGGAAACACATAAATCATTCCTTATGTATCTTCCCACTTACACCTTCGAAATGAATAATATAATATGTAGTCTCTACATTGTTACAAATTGGAAATCTAAACATATTAAGAACAAGTGGGCCGGGCGCGGTGGCTCATGCCTGTAATCCGTTTGGGAGGCCGAGGCGGGTGGATCACCTGAAGGTCAGGAGTTCGAGACCAGCCTGGCCAACGTGGTAAAACTCCGTCTCTACTAAAAATATTTTTTAAAAAATTAGCCGGGCGTGGTGGCAGGCACCTGTAATCCCAGCTACTCTGGAGGCTGAGGCAGGAGAATCGCTTGAACCTAGGAGGCAGGGGTTGCAGTGAGCTGAGATCATGCCATTGCACTCCAACCTGGGCAACGAAAACAAAACTTTATCTCAAAAAAAAAAAAAAAAAAAAAAAGGGATTTTCTGTGAGTCTTAACCTAATAATCAGTAGAAATAGGATAAAACCATGTAACCCTAGGCTTTTTCATTTTTCCTTGAGTGTGGGTTCCACCAATTTTTTTTTTGAAAATTTCTTTTTTCATTCTACACTTAAATATAAGTGTGTTAAATTTACATTTATCCTTCTCCTTCTCCCTTCCTTTCCCCCTTTCCATCATAGACCATCAGTAGACTATGACTATATAATGAGGTCATAGTCGCCATCTAGACTTTGGCATAAACACCAGTTTAACACCCAGAAATTTGCTACTCCTCAAAGAATGTCTTGGATATTTTAAAAGAAGTTTTTTTCTCTCCATCCTTTAGTACCCGCACCTCCAAGTAACATTCATTCAGAGAGGGATACATACACAACATGGAAGATTTAATGTAAGCTCAAAGTCGCTGGTGCAGCCACACTACACAACACTGTTCACAGTTCCTTCTTCCCTCCCTCCTTCCCTCCTCCCTCCCTCCTTTCTTTCCATCCTTCCTGCTTCCTTCCTTCCTCCCTCCGTTCCTTCCCCACTCCTCTTTCCCTCCTCCCCTCTCCCCTCCCCTCTTTCCTTCCTTTTCCCTCCCTCCCTCCTTCCTTCCCTCCTTCCTCCATCCCTTCCCTCCTTTTCTATTTCTTTTCTTTTCTCATGCAGTACTAACTGGAGTAGATCTACCATGCTAATTTTCTACTATTTTTCAGCTTGTCACCAACTTTTTCATATCAACATATGAGTCTACCTCATTTTAAAAAAATGATTACATAATATCTCTGCGTGGACACACTATAATCTAACTAGTCTCCTATTTTTGGATTTAGTGTATTGTACAGGTATATCCTTGAATCAACTGTCAAACATTGAATTTCCTGGATTGCCAAATGCTTATTTATTTCCACTGTAGTGTGTAAGTATCTGTTTCTTTAAACCTTCTCCAACATTATCAAAGTTTTAGTTTTTGTTAATCTTATTCTGCAGGTGAAAACTTGTTTCTCATCGTTTTGATTTTTCTTTAATTTGGGTCAGACTGAGCATCTCTTGATGTTTACTGGCCATACTTCTTTGTCTGTGAGTTGTGTGGGTTTATTTTTCTTTCCTTTTTTTTTTTTTTTTGAGACGGAGTCTCGCTCTGTCACCCAGGCTGGAGTGCAGTGGCGCCATCTCCGCTCACTGCAAGCTCCACCTCCCGGGCTCACACCGTTCTCCTGCCTCAGCCTCCCGACCAGCTGGGACTACAGGCGCCTGCCACCATGCCCGGCTAATTTTTTGTATTTTTAGTAGAAACGGGGTTTCACCATGTTAGCCAGGATGGTCTCGATCTCCTGACCTCGTGATCCGCCCACCTCGGCCTCCCAAAGTGCTGGGATTACAGGCGTGAGCCACCGCGCCTGGCCTGGAAATTGTTTTATAGTAAGGGGTGAGGTAAAGACCCTGTTTTAAATAATTAGCCAATTTTCCTAACAGCATTAATTGAATAATATTAGCTTAAAATGCCACCTTTATCATATACTCAATTCCCATGTGTATTTGACCTGTTCCTGTATTCTCTTTTTATTAAAATTAATTTATTTGCAATCTTGGCTAACTGCAACCTCCGCCTCCTGGGTTCAATTGATTCTCCTGCCTCAACCTCTTGAGTAGCTGGGATTATAGGTGCTTGCCACCACACCCGGGTGATTTTTGTATTTTTAGTAGAGACGGAGTTTTGCCTTGTTGGCCAGGCTGGTCTCAAACTCCTGACCTCAGGTGATCTGCCCGCCTTGGCCTTGTAAAGTGCTGGGATTACAGGCGTGAGCCACTGTGCCCGGCCTATTTTTAAATTTTTATTTATTTTTTGAGATGGAGTCTGGTTCTTTCACCCAGACTGGAGTGCAGTGGCATGATCTCAGCCCACTGCAACCCCTGCCTCCTGGGTTCAAGCAATTCTCCTGCCTCAGCTTCCTAAGTAGCTGGGATTACAGGTGTGTGCCACCACACCCAGCTAATTTTTTTTTTTTTTTTTTTGTATTTTAGTAGAGACGGGCTGGTCTCAAACTGCTGACCTCAGGTGATCTGCCTGCCTTGGCCTCCCAAAATGGAATTACAGGTGTGAGCCATGCGCCCTGTTCCTGTATTCTCTTATGTTTCATTGCTCTGTTCTGATTGTTCCCAAGTACCGAACATTTTTCATCACAATTTGGAACTAGCCACTCACTTAAATTTTTGAGGTCATATGTAGGTATTACTTAATAATAGTAATAATTTTTCTATTGATTCTTTTAGATTTCTGAGACTTTGCTGGCATTTTCTGTCACTCATGCACTTTTTTGCCTGCTCTGTTCTTTTTTTTTTTTTTTTTTTTTTTTTTTTTGAGACGGAGTCTCGCTCTGCTGCCCGGGCTGGAGTGCAGTGGCCGGATCTCAGCTCACTTCAGCTCACTGCAAGCTCCGCCTCCTGGGTTCACGCCATTTTCCTGCCTCAGCCTCCCCGAGTAGCTGGGACTACAGGCGCCCGCCACCACGCCCGGCTAGTTTTTTGTATTTTTTAGTAGAGACGGGGTTTCACCGTGTTAGCCAGGATAGTCTCGATCTCCTAACCTCGTGATCCACCCGTCTCGGCCTCCCAAAGTGCTGGGATTACAGGCTTGAGCCACTGCGCCCGGCCTGCTCTGTTCTAATACTTATATCTCTCATTTCTTTGTCCTGGTTCTGATACTAATGGGAATGCTTTTTCTCCATTAAGCATGGTACAGTCTTTTTGGTTGAGATATATACTTTTTCTCATGTGAATATTCTTTTAGTAGTAGTTAATAATAGATGGCTTTTTATCAGGAATGAAGGTTAAATTTTGTTAGTTGCTTATTCAGCATTTAAAGATTATCATATGACATTTTCCCTTTATTTTAATGTCATGAATTATAATAATGGATTTTCTCATGTTGAAGAATCTGTTTATTCTTGGAATTGAACTTCTCTCTATGTAATTCTTTTAACATTCTACTGAATTCTGTATTCTAATGGTTTACTTAAAATATTTGCACCAATCCTGACATGTGAGATTGATCTTTATGTTTTGTCTTGCGTTTTATGTTTTAGTATCAATGTTACGTCGTTTTTAAAAATAATTTGCGGGCCGGGCTTGGTGGCTCACGCCTGTAATTCCAGCACTTTGGGAGGCTGAGGCAAGTGGATCACCTGAGGTCAGGAGTTCAAGACCAGCCTGGCCAATATGGCAAAACCCCGTCTCTACTAAAAATATGAAAATTAATCAGGCATGGTGGTGGGTGCCTGTAATCCCAGCTACTGAGGAGGCTGAGGCAGGAGAATTGTTTGAATCCAGGCAGAGGCTGCAGTGAGCTGAGATGGGCGCCACTGCACTCCAGCCTGGGCAACAAAGCAAGATTCCATCTCAAAAATAAATAAAATAAATAAAAATAAAAAGTATTTGTAAGCAATTTGGATGTTTTTCTCCTAAATAAAAGGCAAAGGATCTGATTGGATATTTCATATATGCAGATAGATAGAAAAAAGTCTAATAAGCACATGGAAACATGCTCTACATCATTAGCCAACAGGGCAATGCAAGTCAAAGACACAATGAGATACCACTTCACAACTGGATGGTTATAATGAAAAGACAAGGAGTAACATGTGTTGGTGAGGACAAGGAGAAACTGGGGCCCTCATGTATGACTGGTGGGAATGTAAAATGGTGCAACCACTTTGGAAAGCAGCGCCTGGGACTCCCTCAAAATATTAAACATAGAATTGCCATCTGACCCAGCAATTTCACCCATAGGTATACATGCAAAAGAACTGAACACATATGTCCACACAAAAACTTATACACAAATGGTAACTTGCTGTTTTTGCAGTAGGGGTTGGTGGGTGGTCAGGCATGGGTTAGGCAGAACCCTGAGTGGGTCTACCTGGCCCATCCTCATCCTCTCTCTGGTACAGATTCATGTTCATTAAATTTATGAGATTGATGTATCAACCCAAGAAAGCCAATTTAGTTCATTTTTTTGTGTGTGTGAGAAATTGTTGCTGCCAGAGGAATTAGAAAACTCTCCTGGCCCCACAATCTGTGAATTGTTTTCTCTGTGGTCGACCCATATTTGGAAAAGCAAACCATAGACGGAAGATTGCTTGGGGAAGATGGGATAAGGGCAAGGAGACTTGGTAAATCAACTGGCAGTGGCATCCAGTCTACTCAGGAGACAGATCCATCTCTCAAAGCGGTGGCCTTCCCCAGGGAGCAGGAACGCTAGAGGCCATGGCAGAGCTGCTGCCCACAACAAGACTTTGCAGGCCCCATGGGGGCTCCTTTTGTGCGTTCATGCCCAGCACTCTTCTGGATTATGCCATCTCTTTTGAGATAGGCTGTTCCACTGGGGAGCTCCTAGCAGAGGCTTCCAGGCCTGGGAGCCATTCTGGGTCTGTCAGAGGGGCTTCCATAGCTGTGGAGTTTCCTTTCCAGACTGTTTTTGATCATTCTTGGAAGGCAGACATTTTTCCGTCTCTACATTCTTGGGGATTTGAGGAAAGCCTTATTGGAAGCATCAGGGAGTGCCAGCAGACTCTCATAGAACTAATCTAGTGCTACAACAGGGCCTCGGAGCGTGGGACTTGAAGTGTGCCTTTAATCCTATGAAGGCAGGCATGTGTACTCCTCACTGTTTGATCCAGCATCCCAAGAGACAGGAGGGTGACTACCAGTCATTCTGTGCCATAAGGAGTGAGTTCACGGACCTTCCTCCACAAGGGAGAGTGGATTTTCCAGCAAGGGCTCTGACACAGGAATGGCAGGCAAGCTGTGGGTGGCTGTCCACCTGTTTGGTTTTTCCTCCAAGAGGTAGCTGGGAGAGGGTTAAATGCCATGCATAAGATACTTATTCAGAGACATTAGTAAGCCCTGACCTTCCATGACCTCATAAAAATGCAAACACCCTTTTTCTCATCCATATGTAACCACAGAAAAAATTAACCTGGCCTCAGTCATAATTTATATAGGAATACAGTATCCCCACTTACACGTGGACAAAAATTCCCTCATCTCTGTCACTAAATGACACACTGATTGAAAGTTTATTACCTGGCACTGAAGCTTCTTATTTATGGCTCTTAGATGTATGGCCCTCAAATACAAACAGGAGAGTTCAAGAGTGTCACAAAACAAACGAGTCTAACTTTCAACAAGAACACCTTTTTTTTTGAGACAAGATCTGTCACCCAGGCTGGAGTATAGTGGCGCAATCTTGGCTCACTGCCACCTCCACCTCCCAGGTTCAAGTGATCCTCCTGCCTTAGCTTCCTGAGTAGCTGGGATTACAGGCATGTGCCACAAGCCCAGCTCACTTTTGTATTTTTTGTAGAGATGGGGTTTTGACATGTCCCCCAGGCTGGTCTCAAACTCCTGGCCTCAAGTTTTCTACCTGCCTCAGCCTCCCAAAGTGCTGGGATTACAGGCATGAGACACCATGCCTGGCCTACATTTTTAGCTTTTAAAAAGATTTACAAAGACTGGGGACTGTGGCTCATGCCTGTAACCCCAGCACTTTGGGAGGCTGATGCAGGCAGATCATTTAAGGCCAGGAATTTGAGAACAGCTTGGTCAACATGGCGATACCCCATCTCTACTAAAAATACAAAAAAATTAGCTGGACATGGTGGGGCACACCTGTAATCCCAGCTACTCAGGAGGCTGAGGAACGAGATTTGCTTGAACCTGGGAGGTAGAGATTGAAGTGAGCCAAGATCGCGCCACTGCACTCCAGCCTGGGCAACAGCAAAACTCCATCTCAAAATAAAATAAAATAAATAAAATAAAATTAAATAAAATAGATTTACATGCATCTCAAAGAGACAGAGAAAGCATTCCAATCGTGTTTCTTTACTTTTTTTTTTTTGACACAGAGTCTCGTTCTGTCACCCAGGCTGGAATGCAGTGGCACAATCTTGGCTCACTGCAACCTCCACCTCCCGGGTTCAAGCGATTTCCCTGCCTCAGCCTCCTGAGTAGCTGGGATTATAGGCATGCACCACCACGCCTGGCTAATTTTGTATTTTTAGTAGAGACAGGGTTTCGCCATGTTGGTCAGGCTGGTCTTGAACTCCTGACCTCGTGATCCACCCGCTTCGGCCTCCTAAAGTGCTGGGATTACAGGCATGAGTCACTGTACCTAGCTTTCTTTTTTTTTTTTTTCCTTTTCTGGAGACAAGGTCTCACACTCTGTCGCCCAGGCTGGAGTGCAGTGGTGCGATCTTGCCTCACTGCAGCCTCAACCTCTGAGGCTTGATCTGTCCTTCAACTTCAGCCTCCTGAGTAGCTGGGATTACAGGTGTGCACCACCAAACCAGGCTAATTTTTGTAGCGACAGTGTTTCATCTTGATGCCCAGCCTGGTCTTGAACCCCTGGGATTAAGGGATCTACCTGGTTCAGCCTCCCAAAATGCTGAAATTACATGTTTTCTAGAGGAAAAAATTTTCATGTTTTCTAGAGGAAAGTTCTCTTTCACTTTTGGTATCAGGGACATTTTATTTTTATTTTTATTTATTTATTTATTTATTTTGAGACGGAGTCTCGCTCTGTCGCCCAGGCTGGAGTGCAGTGGCCGGATCTCGGCTCACTGCAAGCTCCGCCTCCCGGGTTTACGCCATTCTCCTGCCTCAGCCTCCCGAGTAGCTGGGACTACAGGCGCCCGCCACCTCGCCCGGCTAGTTTGTTGTATTTTTTAGTAGAGACGGGGTTTCACCGTGTTAGCCAGGATGGTCTCGATCTCCTGACCTCGTGATCCACCCGTCTCAGCCTCCCAAAGTGCTGGGATTACAGGCTTGAGCCA
Organism: Rhinopithecus bieti; assembly: GCF_001698545.2. Taxonomy (NCBI): domain Eukaryota; kingdom Metazoa; phylum Chordata; class Mammalia; order Primates; family Cercopithecidae; genus Rhinopithecus; species Rhinopithecus bieti. The sequence goes on along the minus strand of NW_016808231.1, from coordinate 1,244,091 downwards.
CCGCGCCCGGCCTATTTTTTTTTTTTTTTTTGAGACTGTTTCACTCTTGTTGCCCAGGCTGGAATGCAATGGTACGATCTTGGCTCACTGAAACCTCTGCCCCTCGGGTTCAAGAGATTCTCCTGCCTCAGACTCCAGAGTAGCCAGGATTACAGGCACCCGTCACCACACCAGGCTAATTTTTTGTATTTTCAGTAGAAACAGGGTTTCATTATGTTGGCCAGGCTTGTCTCAAATTCCTGACCTCAGGTGATTCGCCTGCCTCAGCCTCCCAAAGTGCTAGGATTACAAGCTTGAGCCACTGCGCTTGGCCAATTTTACATTTAAAAAAAAAAAAATTGTATTTACTGTTACACAAGCACCTACCAGCGTATCTGGCACACAGTAGGTGTTCAATGAATGAAAGAATGAACGAACGTTGAATCCCTTCCTTTTGGAGAGCCGGACTTCCCCTGAGCTGCCTGGGTTCAAGGAACAAACTACCAGTTCCTGGTGCTGCCTGCTATGACTGCAGTTTTTTGTTTGTTTGTTTGTTTTTTGAGACAGAGTCTCGGTCTTGTTGCCCAAGCTAGAGTGCAATGGTGCTATTTCGGCCCACTGGAACCTCTACCTTCTGGGTTCAAGAGATTCTCCTGCCTTAGTCTCCTGAATAGCTGGGACTACAGGCGTCCACTACCACGCCCGGCTAATTTTTGTATTTTTGGTACAGATGGGGTTTCACCATGTTGGTCAGGCTGGCCTTGAACTCCTGACCTCAGGTGATCCACCCGCCTTGGTCTCCCAAAGTGCTGGGATTATAGGAGTGAGCCACCGCGCCAGGCCGAGTGCAGTTTTCTGCGGAGGTACTCGGCCTCCCCACCTGCTGCTCCTGGCTTTCCCTCCAGGACTCTGCCAGAGGGCAGGTAAGACCAGGAGGCAACAGGACCTCCAGGAGATGGGAAGGAGCCCTCCCCTATTAGGGTGGAGGTGGAGCCCGGATTGGATGAGCAGAGAGCCTGGAGGCCCTGGTGGGATCCTGGGTGCTCAGGTCTGGGCCCTGCAAAGAGACATTATTGCCCCCTTTTTGAGGATCTCAAACTCTGAGAGCACTCCTGCTGATCACCCAGAGCCTCGAGACACCTGAGGATTTTAGAATAGTAGACTGTCAGTGTTTGGCAGCCGGCCAGATGCAGGGACAAAGCCTGTTCTCAGGATTCCAGCAGAGACCTGCTTGAGGCTGGGGAATGTTGGGGTTTTCCACCCAGATATTGACAGTGCTTTCTCACTCTGTACCAGCGTGAAGGCAAAAGCTTTCCCTAGAGCATTTTCTTCTGCTGAGAGGGGCAATGAGTGTGAGGGTGTTTTTGTAACTGAGTGACAATGCTGAATTTGTAACTTAAGCCCCTGCACTCACAGGTGCACAGGTGCACGATTGGAATATGCACACACTCATATGCACTGACACACACTTTTTTTTTTTTCCAACAGGGTTTTGCTCTGTTCTGAGGCTAGAGGCTAGAGTGCAGTGGCGCAATCACAGCTTACTGCCACCTCGACATTCCGGACTCAAGTGCTTCCCACCTCAGCCTCCCGAATAGCTGGGACCGTAGTGTGTGCCATCACACTCGGCTAATTTGTTTGTACTTTTTATGTAGAGATGGGGGTCTCACTATGTTGACCAGGCTGGTCTTCAACTCCTGGGCTCCAGTGATCCTCCCACCTCAGCTTCCCAAAGTGCTGGGATTACAGATGTGAGCTCCCATGCCCTGCCCTGTCTTTAAATTAGATTATTAAATTAAGAGCATTTCAAAGCAGAAAACAATGTGACTTTTTAGACTGAGACTTAATTTCTGAACTTGTTCCTTGTTGGCTGAGGACAGTCACTTGTACCAAGACATCAGGATCCACACGAGGTCCTGCCCTGCACCACCCTCTTGACCCCATTCAGGCCACCACCAACCCCTTAACCGACATACACACCTGTTTCTTTTTGGTGCAGAAGAGAGACAGTAGAATCAAGAGATGGGAGGTGACTCAAAGGTCTCCCATCCACTTTCGTCACTTTAAAAATCAATGTGCATAAGGATTTTGTTGTAAGTCTCCTCCCAGGCTTCCCACTTTAGAAAATATACTCTGGACTGGCCGAGCGTGGTGGCTCACATCTGTAATCTCAGCACTTTGGGAGGTCGAGGTAGGTGGATTACCTGAGGTCAGGAGTTTGAGACCAGCCTGGCCAACACGGAAAAACCTTGTCTCTACTAAAAATACAAAATTAGGCAGGTGTGGTGGTGGGCACCTGTAATCCCAGCTACTTGGGAGGCTGAGGCAGGAGAATCGCTTGAACCCGGGAGGCAGAGATTACAATGAACTGAGATTGTGCCACTGCACTCCAGCCTGGGTGACAGAGCTAGACTCTGTTTCAACAAAAAAGAAAATACACTCCAGGCTTCTCCCACGATTCTTTCCTTTCATGATAGGAGCTCCTTTCCTGGTCAGTCTACCTCCTGAGAATGTTAACTGCATACAATTATGATAGTCACTGCCTTTTTTTTTTTTTTTTTTCTGATGTTGATCTCCAGGTTTAGTGATTGGAGACTGGATTTCAAAGAGAAGAGAGTCAAATGCAGTAATGCTGCCAGCCAGAAGACATCGCTCCCTCCCTGAGTTGGAATCAGTGAGATATGTGACAGGAAAGACTGTGTTGGCAGTAGGGCTTGATATATGTTTCAAGAGTGAAATGAAAACTATCCTCCATAGTTCTCAGCTATAGATCACTAAACCATAGGATTTTCTTTCTTTCTTTCTTGAGATGGAGTCTTGCTCTGTTGCCCAGGCTGGAGTACAGTGGCACAATATCAGCTCACTGCAAGCTCCGCCTCCCAGGTTCACACCATTCTCCTGTCTCAGCCTCCCGAGCAGCTGGGACTACAGGCGCCCACCACCACACCCGGCTAATTTTTTGTATTTTTAGTAGAGACGGGGTTTCACTGTGTCAGCCAGGATGATCTTGATCTCCTGACCTCATGATCCGCCTGCCTCTGCCTCCCAAAGTGCTGGGATTACAGGCGTGAGCCACTGTGCCCAGCCAACCATAGGATTTTCTTTTTTTCTTTTTTTTTTTTTTTGAGACAGAGTCTCTCTCTGTCAGCCAGACTGGAGTGCAGTGGTGCAATCTCGGCTCACTGCAAGCTCTGCCTCCCGGGTTCATGCCATTCTCCTGCCTCAGCCTCCCGAGTAGCTAGGACTACAGGCGCCTGCCACCATGCCTGGCTAATTTTTTGTATTTTTAGTAGAGACGGGGTTTCACTGTGTTAGCCAGGATGGTCTCGATCTCCTGACCTTGTG
>NW_016808231.1:1216182-1240308 GCF_001698545.2 Rhinopithecus bieti | reverse complement strand
AAAAAAAAAAAAAAAAGAAAATTAATCAATTAATCCTAAGAAAATAATTCTAAACATGGTAAAAGCTCAATACCCAATTATTTTCAATATAACTTTTCTTTTCTTTCTTTTTTTTTTTTTTTTTTTTTGAGTTAGAGTCTTGCTCTGTCACCCAGGTTGGAGTGCAATGGTATGATCTCAGCTCACTGAAACCTCTGCATCCCGGGTTCAAGTGACTCTCCTGCCTCAGTCTCCCAAGTAGCTGGGACTACAGGTGTGTGCCATCACGCCCAGCTAATTTTTATATTTTTAATAGAGACAGGGTTTCACCATGTTGACCAGACTGGTCTCGAACTCCTGACCTCAAATGATCCACCTGCCTTGGCCTCCCAAAGTGCTGGGATTACAGACATGAGCCACCATGCCCAGCCTACAACACTGTTATAGAGGGGGATAAAAGCAGAAACAAGCGAATCGTATCTGTGCATGGGGTTTGGTAAATATTTAATTACCTGTGCTCTACTTTGTTTTTTCCCATTGCAAGGAAGAATGACTCACGTAGGACTCGTTGCTAGGATGCAAAGCCTGAGACAGGAAAGCTGCCTAGACCAAGTCACCCTGGGGTCTCTCTCCTTCCTCCAGGGCCTTCCTGCAGGTCTCACCCCAAAACTACTCCCCTTTCTTTGTGTGTCTGCTCTAACCTTCATTTGTTCCTGACAGCCTTCATGTGGCCAAGACCCAAGGTCCATTGCCTTTCTTCCTAGCTAACAAAACCCTCCCTCCCTGTCTCTGCCCCGGCCTCCCTTTCTGGAATCTGCAGCCCAAATGTGCTGGGTGCTGATTCTCCTGTTTTCTGCCCTCTCTCTGTAGCTCTGGAACAGAACTGAACATTCCTTCAAATGCCATCTGAAGACAAAATCAAAACTGCTTTCAAATTCTTTTAAAACCGTTACATAAAATATAAATTGCTTGTCAACTTTATAAATAGCGAGAAGCAATGGATCGGCTGTCCATTTGCTAAATTCATCAAATTGGTCATACAGAGAAACTGGTAAAAAGAATTCTAAAACACTAAATGTTGGCAAAACAGAAAATGACTTTTAAAAGAATTCAAGAGAAATCAGTATAAACTGAAAGATTCTTATATCAAAAATGTTACGAATTTGGAATATCATTATATAAAGAGTGTGATCAGAAAAAAGTTAAGTTGACCCTCTAGTTCTCAACAATTTAAACATTTCTTAAAATGTCAGTAAGATAGTACAGAATAATATTAAATATGTAAAAAGCATATTCCCTAAAATGGTGACTGGAAAATCGGTGTACTGACTAAGCTTGGTGAGTTGGTCATTTAGTGACCAATTGATAAAAGATGGATTCTCGTGGAATTTATTGTGAAAACCACCACTGACTTGCCCTAAGAAAGCCATGGGTAGCTTCTCTCTCTCTGGGTGTGTGTGTGTCTCAGACTCTGTCTCTGTCTCCCTGTATCTCTCTGTCCCTCTCTGTCTGTCTCTATGTCTCTATCTCCCCTGTCTCTCTGTCCCTCTTTGTCTGTCTCTGTCTCTATCTTCCTCTGTCTCTCTGTCTCTCTTGGTGTCTTGCTGTCTCTTCGTCTCTCTCTCCTCAGCCCCTCCCGTGCTGCAGCTCCTCTCTGCACACCGGCTCCTGTCTTCCGTTGCCCCATTCTTCAACTGGCCAGGGTGTCCTGCCTACCCATTCCCCCTCAGAGCCTAACTGCCCCCTACCCTGCCACTCAGTGCCCTGTTTACTCAAGGACTCCGCTCAGGCCCGTGTCCAAATTTCAGAGTCTCCCTTTGTCGCCCAGGCTGGAGTGCAGTGGTGCAATCTCAGCTCACAGCAACCTCAACCTCCTTGGGTCAAGCGATTCTCCTGCCTCAGCCTCCCGAGTAGCTGGGACTACAGGCTTGTGCCACCACACCTGGCTGATTTTTGTATTTTTAGTGGAGATGGGGTTTTGCTATGTTGGCGAGGCTGGTCTTGAGCTCCTGACCTCAGGTGATCCGCCTGCCTCAGCCTCTCACAGTGCTGGGATTACAGGCATGAACCACTGTGCCCGGCCTGAATTTCAAATTATTAGAGAGAGGAATTGCCTGACTTGGCTCAGGTCAGGGGTTTCACGAATCAGGTGGGACTGCAAGGAGCCACGTGGAGCCACACCTTATGGGACATTCTGAAGGAGGCAGTAATGTGTCTAGGGTGCAGCTGCTCCCACCAGGTCCTCCCACTTCTTCCCATGGATCCAGTTCTAAAGGTGCCCTCACCTGCGTGATCCCACTGCTCCCATCCCATCACGAAGGGGCTTCTGCCGTCTCCTGAGAGTGGTTCCCCTGCCTACCCACTCTGCTAAACTAGCAACCCTCTGTTCCTGTACTCTGCTTTAGTTTTCCTCACAGCATCCTTGATGTGAAATTTCATATTTACTAATCTTTTATCGGCCTCCCCAACCAGAACCTAAGATCCCCCTGGGCAGGGACTTTGTCCTCTTCACTGCCCCAGCCCTAGCTCCTACAATCGTGCCTGAGTATTTGGTGAGTGAGTGAAATAGACTCACACCCTCCTCAATGGGAGGCCCCCAAAGTCTTGTCCAGGAGTTGCTCCAGGACCACTTCCAAAATGGGACCACAGGGCTGGGGTGGTGGCTAGTCGGTCCTCTGCCCCCGTCTGTCTCCCCAACACCCCAGGCCTCCTCTGCCGGCTCTGGCCACCTCCCCAGGGGGAAAGGTGGGGAAGATTGTCTCATTATCTCTTTATTTCTCCAGATGAGCTTCAGAATTATTTGCCCTTGTTTCCCAAAAAGTTCCATTGAAATTTTGGTGGACACCACATTAAATGTGTACCTCCATTTAAAAAGAAAAGACATTGTTACAACATTGAGGCTTCTCACCATGAGCACACTTCTCTTGTCTTCCTTTAAAACCCTCAGTAAAATTCTGTAGGTTTCAGAGTTTCTGCATATTTACTGTTAAGCTTATTTCTAGGGTGTTTGATTTTTACAGTTGCTATTGTGTGTGTGTGTGTGGAGGGGGGTCTTTCCCCTCCTTTTTTATTTTCTAATTGTTGGTATAGAGGAAAGGAAGTGATTTGTGAATGTTTCTTTTGTATCCATTCACTTTATCTAATTTCACTCTTAATAATTCTAAGAATTTTTCATTAGTTATCACGGCTATAAAACTGCATTATCGACAAATGGTAATTTTATCTCTTTCCCTTTTCTTCCTCGAGTTGTATGTCTTTTTCAGCTGTTCCTTATTGCATTCAGCAAAGCAGATCTTTTCTTAAATAAACCTTTCATTAGGGAAGACATTCAGGGCGCCGCAGAATATTTAAAGAACAAAACCATGAAAGTGACACACCTCGACTTCTGGGATGCTGCCAATGCAGTACTTAGAGGAGATTTATGGCTCCCAGTGCTTATATTAAAGAGGGAGAAACGAGAAACAATAAATCAAGCTGATACCTAATGAACTTTGTTCCCTTTAAGCTATGAACCAAGAGAATGGAGAAAAAGGAAGTAATAAATCTAAACAAAATGTAGGAAGAAGAGATAATTGATAAGCTTAATCAGTAGCACATGGGAGGAAATGGCCCTTCTACAGAGCAGGCCAGGGTGGGACGGCATGGAGAAGTGGGAACAGGGCCTTCCAGGCAGCCTGGCTCTTTCTTCTCATCATGTACCGGGAGGTGGGTGGGTTTGAGGCAGGAGGCTCTGTTGAACCCATGGCCACCCACTGGCCACGGACTTCTGAGGGGAGTTTTTGCTGGAACCAGTACTCTGGAAATACTTGGGTGGGGTAGAGAATGCCCAAAATCAGGAATGCATCCGAGCAGTTGCGGCCTCCAGGGAGAAAGAGGTGCTAAGCTGGGGCGGGCAGTGAGTGTGCCGCATAGGGGCCTCACATCATGCTTTGTAAATCCATCTGGTCTCATGCTACTTAGAGGGTCCTTGTTTCCCTCTGTCTTGTCTTCAAATTTCTTTTCAGAATTCCACCCTGATGGAGAAAAAGGCAAGTTGTTGGTTTTGTTTGCCCTCAGGCCAGAACATTTGGGGATGAGGGAGGGTGGAAGAGGGCACAGGTGGCTAGTGTGGGAAGACTGGTTATGCTGGGCCCACAACTACTTTTTGGGGTGGTTGCTTGGAGGATTTAAAGCTATGTTTATTTTTCATTCATTTGAGATGGTCTAGAAATAGCACAATGCTGTTTTTTTTTTTTTAAGGGAAAACTCCCTTACAGTTGGTCTTTAAAAAATTCATAAGCCATTAGCCAAATTCTAAAAGGAGCAAATGCAAATTAATACACTCTGAAAAAGGAATGAACTAATACAAAATATGTCATACAAGCAAAATGAGGGAATCAGCTTCTCAGCAGTCTGCTTGTATGTTTTTGTAACCAAATGGAAATTGTTATCTTCCCAGGGGCTTGACATCTATTCCTCTCAACTCAATGTAATCTGCAGCAATTGTTTTTAATAGAGAAGACAAAGCTCCCAGCTGCGTTTCTGAACAAACAGAAGGACAGAAGGACATCTTGGCATAGATCTGGTTTCTGCTCATAATCGCTGAATGGCCTCTTTGTTTTACAAGGGAAAGGGAATCAGCTCCCATTTTCCAGGTGGGAGTCGGTGTCAAAATGGCTTAGCAGGCACTGGCTCCCTGGTGAGCTGAGTTCTGGCACAAGCAAACTAGAGTCTCCTGGAAGGGAAGAATGAAGACCCTATTTGTCTCTTCCAGGTCAAGATCTTAAGTCAGGAGATTTGTGGGAGGGCTCTGGCCAAGGTCTCCTGGCTGAAAGGCCTGCACCACTCCTGGCACAATGTGAGCTGAGGCTGGCAGTTCCAGGGCTCACTCACCCAGCTGGTATGGAGGTTTGGGGAGACTCCCAAGTCTGCGAAGGTGACCTAAGGAAACTGAGTGCTGGGAACCCAAATGAGGGCTACCATTGAGGTATGAACAGCAGGGGCATCACCGCAGTGGTCCACAGGTGTCCTGCAGACTTTGGGACGAGTTTTCATCAGTGATACTGGGGGGCAGCAGTGGAGGCAAAGATGGCAGCGGAATCCACCTGCCTGGTGTGGGGAGGACTCAAGATGGATGGAAGCACTGACCTTCTTGGTAACAGGAGCTTATAGACATGTGATTGGACATTCAGAGATGTGATTCCTTTGTATGCTAAGCAGGTGAAGCAGTTTACTGTTCTTCTCCATGCACTTAGCAGTATGTTAATTTTCAGCATTTGGCAAAATCAAGTTAGTCTGGGCAGCTTTAAGAAAAGAAACAGGGCTGGGCATGGTGGCTGACACCTGTAATCCCAGCACTTTGGGAGGCCAAGGTGGGTGGATCACCTGAGGTCAGGGGTTCGAGACCAGCCTGGCCAATATGGTGAAACCCTGTCTCTACTTAAAATACAAAAATTAGCTGGGTGTGGTGGTGGGTGCCTATAATTCCAGCTATTTGGGAGGTTGAGGCAGGGGAATCACTTGAATTCAGGAGGTGGAAGTTGTAGTGAACCAAGATTGTACCACTACACTCCAGCCTGGGTGACAGAATTACTTTTTTTTTTTTTGGAGACAGGTTCTCTGTCACCCAGGGCTGGAGTGCAGTGGCGCCATCTTGGCTTACTGCAACCTCTACCTCCCAGGCTCAAGCAATCCTCCCACCTCAGCCTTCTAAGTAGCTAGAACCACAGGCACATGCCACCATACCAGCTAATTTTTGTATTTTATATACAGATGGGGTTTTTGCCATGTTGTCCAGGCTGGTCTTGAACTCCTAGGCTCAAGTGATTCACCTGCCTCTGCCTCCCAAAGTGCTGGGATTACAAGCATGAGTCACCATGTCCGGCCAGAATTACATTTTCTTGTAGTGGTTAAATATATCTTCTAAAGGGCTTTACTTAAGGCAATGTTAGCTTCTGTAACAAAGAAACCTCAAAGTATATCCTGCTTATACATGATAGGGAGTTCAAAGTGCATACTGTGGCCACATACTGTGGCTCTCAGCACTGATTCTTGGACCCAAGATCCTGCCATCTTATGGCTCTGTTATCTGCAGCATGTGCTTCCAGGGTCACCATGCTTGTTCATATCAAGCTGTCGGAGGGTGAAGAACATGGAGGAATGAACACACACACACACACACATACACACACACACAAACTTTTCATGTGCTGGGAAGTAGCACGGGTTGCTTCTGCTCATGTTCCATTGGCTGGAACTCAGTCATATGGCCACACTTAACTGCAAAGGAGGCTGGGAAATGAAGTCCTGCAATGCCTGGGAAGAAGAGGAAATTGGTTGGTGAACAGACAACAGTTTGTGCCTGTAGGGAAGGAAAATAAATCTTTTTCTTCTACTCTTCCAGGTTCTCTGGCTGGGGGCTCTGTAAATTAGACTAATGGAAGACAGATTAATAGGCAGAAAAAAAAAAGAAGTTTATTAGCATGTGTATCATGCACGCACATGGGAGCATTTGGAGGTGAGTAACTCAAAGGGGTAGAAGTTGGAGTCTAGATACTATACCCAACTTAGCAGGAGAAAAAGAGGGAGGGAAGGGGCACTTAGGGAAAAGCAAATGATATTTTGGAAATATAAGTGAGCCCTTAGGAGAATAAATGTGAGATGTAATAGTTTGTACCAGTGTCTGCCTGGGTGTGGTGCTGAGTCTTGTCTCTGAGAAGGGAAGATTAGAGGTACTCCTGGGGAGGGGATTTATGGCAATTGAGTTCTTTTGGGAACTTCTGCTTTTAGGCAGATAAGGGATTTCAGGAACTCAAATGACTTTGTCACAAAATAATTCTTATGCCAAAGTGGCACATTTGAGGGTGACATTTACTGATTCCCTCATGCCCCAGATATCACACTGATTATCACAAGAGACCCAGAGTACCCTTTGCAAACGTTGAATTGGAAATGTCAAGTTCAGCGTGGAAATGTCACAGTCCTTGAACATGCTTGTTGAATGAATAAGTGAAAAGCACACTTCTGTTGAAGGGGAAGGAATGTGTGATTCTGATCCTTGGACCAGACTCTCTTCCTTGACAGCCTTTTTTTTTTTTTTGAAAGGCAGTTTTTCACTCTTGCTGCCTAGGCTGGAGTGCAGTGGTGTGATCTCAGCTCACTGAAACCTCCACCTCTTGGGTTCAAGCGATTCTCCTGCCTCAGCCTCCTGAGTAGCTGGGATTATAGGCACCTGATACCACATCTGGCGAATTTTGTATTTTTAGTAGAGATGGGGGTTCACCATGTTGGTCAGGCTGGTCTTGAACTCCTGACCTCAGGTGATCCACCTGCCTCGGCCTCCCAAAGTGCTGGGATTACAGGTGGGAGCCACCGCGCCTGGCCTCTCTTTCTTGGTCGCCTTTCATCTTAGTCGTTCTGAGAGTTTGTGCCAAGGAGCACAGTGACCCATTCTGTAACCCTTACCTTGGAACCATTGTTCTGGGGATTCTTCACAACCCCACAAGTGTCATCTACCCGGTGACATCGCATTCATGCTGCTTTGGTGTCCAAGGCATTGAAGGCCATGCTGAGAAGGTGATGTCGGTGTTTGTTACAGCTGGAGTGACTCCTTCAGGGTCATCTTATTTTCTCCTGACAAATACATGTGCCTTCTCAACCCCTGGATCAATAAGGGTGCTTTTTGTTCATCTCAATAAGAAGTACTTTCTTTGTTTCCTCATTTGCTGCATGCTCTGCCTCGTGGCTGCTCCAGCGTCTGTACTGATCAGTATCCAGTGTCTGGGCACTGTGCTGGCACTCATTAGGCTTTAGATCCCCCGTCCTAGTAGCCACCTGCAGGGCAGGGATCTGCAGTAGACTCTTGGCTCTGGTGGGGGTCTATTTGAGTGGTCCAGAAACCCCCAGGTTCTCTGGCTTCTGGGGCATTTTGTAAATGGCTATTTTGTGCTATTTTACTAACGGTGTCAGATAATGAAAAGACAAATGCAAATCAAAACTACCATGAGCTATCACCTCCCATTCATTAGTATGGCTACCATTAAAAAAAACCCTCAGAAAATAACAAGTGTCCGTGAGGATATGGAGAAATTGGAACACTTGTGTGTTGTTGGTGGGGATGTAAAATGGTACATTCTGCTGAATAGTCTAGGGAGAAAGGTAAAAAATAAAAAATATGGTGGCTCACGCCTGTAATCCCAGCATTTTGGCAGGCTGGGGCTGGTGGATCACCTGAGGTCAGGAGTTCAAGACCAACCTGGCCAACATGGCGAAACCCTGTCTCTACTAAAAATACAAAAAAAAAAAAATGTTAGCTGGGCATGGTGGTGGGTGCCTGTAATCCCATCTACTCGGGAGGCTGAGGCAGGAGAATCACCTGAACCCAGGAGGCCGATGTTGCAGTGAGCCGAGACAGTGCCATTGTACTCCAGCCTGGGCGACAGATTGAGACTTCATCTCAAAAAAAAAGAAAAGAAAAGAAAAGAAAATGCATCACTGTGGAAGATAGTATAGAGGGTCTTCAAAAAATTAAAGAGAATTGTCATCATTTCTGGGTACTCAGATTGAAAACAGGGTCTTGAAGAGATATTTGCACACCTGTGTTCAGAGCAGTATTATGCACAACAGCTAACACGTGGAAGCAACTCAGCTGTCCATTGATGGGTGAAGAAATAAGCAAATTGTGATTATATATAAAAGGAAACACTGGCCAGTCTACAAAAGGAAGGAAATTCTGGCACGTGTTACAACATGGATGAACTTTGAGGACATATGCTAAATGAAATAAGACAGTCACCAAAGGACAACTAATTTAGTCAGGCGTGGTGGTGGGTGCCTGTAGTCCTAGTTACTGGGAGGCTGAGGTGGGAGGATTGCTTGAGCCCAGGAGTTCAAGGCTGCAGCGAGCTGTGATTGTGGCATTGCACTCCAGCCTGGGGAACAGAGTGCGGTCCTGTCTCTGAAACAACAACAAAACAAGACAAATCCTCTGTGGCTGCATTTATCTGAAGAACTTACCGTAGTCAGAATCATAAAGAGAGAGAGTAGAATGGTGTTGCCACAGGTTGGGGGATGGGGAGAATGGGGACTTACTATTTAGCAGACATAGAGTTTCAGTTTTACAATATTAAAGGGTTATGGAGGTGGATGGTGGTGCTGGTTACACTACATTATGAATATAATGCCACTGAACTGTACAATTTAAAATGATTAAGGGCTGGTGTACAATTTAAATGGTTAAGGGCTCACACCTGTAATCCCAGCACTTGGGAAGATTGAGGTGAGTGGATCACTTGAGGACAGGAATTAGAGACCAGCCTGGCCAACACGGTGAAACCCCGTCTCTACTAAAAATACAAAAATTAGCCTATCGTGCTGGCAGGCATCTGTAGTCCCAGCTACTTGGGAGGCTGAGGCAGGAGAATCACTTGAACCTGGGGGGCGGAGGTTGCAGTGAGCTGAGATCTCACCACTGCACTCCAGCCTGGGGACAGAGCAAGACTCCGTCTAAAAAAAAAAGAATAAATAAAATGGTTAAGGTGGTAAATGTTATGTATATTTTACCACAGAAGAAGTAAAAGAAAACAGGTAACTGTAGCCACTTGTGCCTGGGATGGGGAGGGGAACGAAGGAAGCCACCCATTTCATATCACCGGGGAAGTACACCTTATTATTATTATTATTATTATTACTATTTTGAGATGGAGTCTCGCTCTGTCACCAGGCTGCAGTGCAGTGGCACGATCTCAGCTCACCACAACCTCCGCCTCCCGGGTTCAAGCAATTCTCCTGCCTCAGCTTCCTGAGTAGGTGGGACTACAGGTGCGTGCCACCACGCCTGGCTAATTTTTGTATTTTTAGTTGAGACGGGGTTTCTCCATGTTGGCCAGGATGGTCTCGATCTCTTAACTTTGTGATCCACCCGTCTCGGCCTCCCAAAGTGCTGGGATTACAGGTGTGAGCCACTGCGCCTGACTGGAAATACATCTTTATATAGCTCTCCTCCCCTCATGGGGGCTTGTGGGGAAGTGAGAAAGGAAAGCAGGGGAGCCTGGAAGCCTCTGGAAGCTCTTTGGTACTTCCAAAAGGTGGAAATGGGGAAACTTCTGTTCAGCAGAGCATGTTTTTGAATTTTGGGGGTTGCCCAGGGAGGCCTGGAAGCCAGTGCGGGGAGGGCCACATTGTTTGGCACACCAGGATGCTGAGTTTGAAGGGGGCATAGGGAGGACCTCAAAATTGACAACAGGGACCAGGCACAGTGGCTCACACCTGTAATTCCAGCACTCTGGGAGGCCAAGGTGGGCAGATCACCTGAGGTCAGGAGTTCAAGACCAGCCTGGCCAACATGGCAAAACCCCCGTCTCTACTAAAAATACAAAAATTAGCTGGGCATGGTGGCACATGCCTGTAATCCCAGCTACTTGGGAGGCTGAGGCAGGAAAATCACTTGAATTATCCTTGAAGCCAGGAGGCAGAGGTTGCAGTGAGCCAAGATAGCATCACTGCTCTCCAGCCTGGGCAACAGAACGAGACTCTGTCTAAAAGAAAAAAAAAAAAAAAAGAAGCAGGGCGTGTTGGGGTATGGAACATATTCAGGAAGCTGCAGGAGGAAGTTTCTAGTGATGGAGACCTAGGAAATTGTTAAGACTCTAAGAATCTTTGCAGTGAAACAGCTCCATTACTACCTACCGAGACCCAGGTACTCACTAGGGCCTGGACCCTGGTCTACCCCTGTAAGGTACATGGATGTGCTTTGGTCAAGGAATAGGCAGAGGCGGATATCCAGGCCCGTATGACTCCGTGAGTTTGGCGCGCAGGCACACACCTCCACTTGTTATATAATCCGTTTGTGTAAGTTCATACTTGGCTCTGAGCCACTATTGTCTGTAGAAGGTATAATTGCCCTGCTAATGCTGTACTGAGCCACTATTGTCTGTAGAAGGTATAATTGCCCTGCTAATGCTGTACAGGGGCTCTTGAGGCTCAGCTTGGCTCAACATGGCTGGACATGGCTCTTGTGCAGGTGTGCTAACTCCCAGAGAAAGAGCTAGAGAGCCAAAGCTGTCTGTCTTGCAGATGGACAGGAGGGAGCCAAGACATAGCTTGGCTCTCGCATACCCAGAGAGAGAAAGAGTTAAGCTGCTGACCCTGAAGGCAGTGGAGAGCTGGCCGCACAGGTGTGCATGGGAACTGCAGGACTAAGCAGCTGAGCCAGGGCAGACAGTGTAAAAGAGCTAGTTTGAGTAAGCTGTGTAAGAGAGCTGCTGCTGAATAAAACCATATTCACCTGCCTACGGCCCTCCAAGGCTTCTTTCTGCCTATCCACCCACTCCCGTCGGACTTCAGCATGGGCTAGACCCTTACCCCAGGACCTGATAACCCCTCTACTTACCGTCTGTGTGACTCTCTCCTTTTCCTCAGTTTAGATTTCTGAGAGAGAACCTGATTGGCCAATCAGTTTCCACTCCCCTTTCATGTCAGGCACTCAGAGGTCAGATTCCCGCTGTGACCAATCAGCGGTGGCCGGGGAGTAGGGAACATGGCCGCCCTCACTAGCAACAACCTGACGCTGCTTCTTCCACCAAGGGCTGAGTGGGTGAGTGCTCCCCTTAGAGTGAGATTCCCTGCTGCTCCTGGAAAGGACCGAGTAGTACCGTGCACCTATTTTGCCCAAAGTCATACGGCTGTTAAGGGTCAGAGGCAAGTTTCAAGTCTTGGTCTGTTGACACCAAAGGCCCTTACCCATCTGTCCTTTTTACTACTTTGGCCTTTCAGAGCAAGATGTAGGAGACACAGGAGGGTGGAAAGAAATTCTTTGGCCAAGACTGAAATATGGCCAGATGGTGGAAATAAAAAAGTATTATTTTTGATCACTTCTATAGAAAATACATTTACAAACCTTCTATCAAGAACAGTTATTAAGCCCCTAAACAAACAAAAATCCCTCACGCTACAGGATAATACAGGAAAGAAAGCCAATAAATCATTACCCAAATTTTGGAAAAGTGGCATGAATTGCACTTTATAAAGTCAAGGGAATGGAGTGAGGTCATCTTAAAAGGCAGAAGGCCCCTCAAATTAGAGCCAGCTGTGCTCCGGCTCCACACCTGGCTCCACACGCGGGCTCGTCCACATGAGAGATGAGCCGGGAATGGGATAAAAACCATCCCAGAACCCACAGGAAATGCAAGTCCCTCGCCAGGTAGAGGCTGAAGTAGGAATGCAATGATATTAGCAGCTCTTCAAACTCCATAGTTCAGTACTTCTGAGAAATCCTCAAGGGCTTTTAAAGCTTTCTGCTCCTTTGGTTTATTTTGTTTTTAAAAACTGCCTTCTCCCAACCTCTTTCTCTTCCTCTAGTCTCATGGTTACTTCCTGTTCCAGGCACCTGCACAATAGTCCCAATTTCCCCTAATTAAGACCCCTAAGTATTTGTCCTAAGTTCCGTTGGAGAGCTCTGTACCCCAGCCTCCTCCACGAAAAGGGGCAGTTCATAGAGGAAATTCCAACCAAGACTACTTGGGTCTGAATCCCGTTCTCATTTTTACTAGCTGTGTGATTCTAGAGTCTATGCCTTGGTTTCATTTGCAAAGCAGGGATAAGAATAGTAACCACCTGGCTGGGTGCGGTGGCTCACACCTGTAATCCCAGCACTTTGGGAGGCTGAGGCGGGCGGATCACGAGGTCAGGAGATAGAGACCAGCCTGGCCAACATGGTGAAACCCTGTCTCCACTAAAAATACAAAAATTAGCTGGGCGTGGTGGCGCGTGCCTGTAATTCCAGCTACTCGGAAAGCTGAGGCAGGAGAATCGCTTGAACCAGGGAGTCGGAGGTTGGAGTGAGCCGAGCTCAGGCCACTGCACTCCAGCCTGGCGACAGAGCAAGACTCCGTCTCAGAAAAAAAAAAAAAACAAAAAAAGAACAGTAACCACCTAACAGACTTGTTGTGAGGGTTAAAGGAGATGATTTATGTTTATTACTGTAGTGGCTGGCACATGGTAACTGCTTAATACATATTAGCTACTTTTACAGGGAAGTAGAGGATAGAAAGGAGTTGCATTTTTATTGGAAAACAACCCTAGACATTTTGTCCATTCCAGAGAAAGGTATGAAAAGGAATTTCCTGGAGCCGCCCGGTCCGGGGCGTGCAGGCATCCCTACTGGCATCTCTCTGTGGGTCTTTGCTTCTCCCAAGCATCATGGCTGAAAGGAATTCTATGAACTGTTGCCTTTCAATTTATTTCCAGTCTTATGTGCATGTGCTTTGCTGCAAGACGATAAGGTGTCTCCCACTGGAGTAGGTAGAATGTATTTCTCTGCTCCATGGATGTTGGGCTTGGCTGTACGACGTGCTTTGGCCATTGAAGTGTGGGCAGAGTGACAGTATGTGAGTTCCAAAGAGTGTCAATGCTGCCACCCACCCCTCTTGCACTTTCTGCTTTTCACCTTGGGAAGACCATACCCCAGGTAGCCACTGGCCTCAGAAAGAGAGACACATGAAGAGAACTAAATGCCATCAGGGCCTAAGGAGAGCTGCTCTGGCCAGCAGGCACATTTGTGAGGGTGATATAGATAATTGCTGCTGTAAGCCACAGGGATTGTGGAGTTTGTTATCCAGTAGAATAACAGCAGAAACCTGGTGGATACAATGTTTTTAGGCTCAAGGTGATCACAGCATGAACAGCAGAGTACATGGTTCCAGACATCCGATAAGCTGCCATCCAAATAAACTTCTAACATCACGCCTTTCCCTTGCTGCCTGTATACTTAATTCCACTCTCCTTTGCTCTGCAGTGAAGGCTCTTCTCACTTGAATTGCAACCAAATTTTCCCCACCTGTCCCCTCCTCCCTTAGCAAATTTTCCATCCCAGGAGCAGTGGCTCACATCTGTAATCCCAACACTTTGGGAAGCTGAGGCGGGAGGACTCGAGCCCAGGAGTTCGAGACAATGTGGGCAACAAAATGAGACCTTCTCTCTACAAATAATAATACAAAAATTAGCCAGGCCTGGTGGCACATGCCTGTAGTCCCAGCTACGCGGGAGGATGAGGTGGGAGGATCACTTGAGCCTGGGATGTCGAGGCTGCAGTGAGCCACGATGGCACTACTGCACTGCAGCCTGGATGACAGAGTGAGATCCTGGCTCAAAAAAACAAAACAAAATAAAAAACCCAAAACAAAACAAATACAAAATCTTCCATTGCAGCGATACTTTAAACCATGTGTAAATTTCTGCTCCTGACCGCTTTTCTCCACCTAACTCCTAAACTTCATGAAGACAACCAGCCGTCCCATTCATCTCCCACTTCTTTTAACACAGGTTGTCAGAGAGGAACGGGGCCCACCCCTGCTTCACTCACACCCTCTCCGTCACTCTGGTGCCTTCGCCCTACTCCACTCCATCCCTCTGGGTTAGAAGTAGGATGTGGTACCTACCTGCTTCTTATCCAGATCTCTCTGACATGCAGTCCTGGTACCCTTTGTCACCCCATGTCAGCTCTGGGCACCCTCCCTGGTCCACCTTCATGTTAACAGGACCCAGGTGACTCCTGGCACAAAGGGGGATGTTGGAAGCTGAGGGAACATTTCCTTGCAGGGGCAACAGAGAAGAGTCCAGGCAGCCTTGAAGTGTTAATGGAGACTGACCTGGAGGCCAGGCCACGTTTGTTAATGAACCTGAGAAGCTGCTGAAGGAGGCCTGGGAAAGCCCTGACTTGACACCTGTGGCCGCTTCGAGCTCCTGAAGGCCATTCTCCCCTGGCAAGTGGATGTCGAGAAACGAATACATTCAAAGGACAGGGGGAAAGATATGGTTTGAATCTGTGTCCCGCCAGATCTCCTGCTGAATTATAATCCCCAGTGTTAGAGGTGGGGCCTGGTGGGAGGTGGTTGGATCATGGGGGTGGATTTCCCTCTTGGTGCCGTTCTCGTGATAGTGAGTGCATTCTTGTGAGATCTCATTTAAAAGTGGGTGGCACCTCCCCGCTGTCTCTCTCGCTCCTGCTCCGGCCATGTGAAGTGCTCACTTCCCCTTTGCCTTCTGCCATGATGGTAGGTTTCCTGAGGCCTCCCGGAAGCCGAGCAGATGCCAGCCTCATGCTTCCTATACAGCCTGCAGAACCATGAGCCAATTAAACCTCTTTTTCTTTACAGATTATCCGGTCTCAGGTAGTTCTTTATAGTAGTGTGAGAACAGACTCATACAGGGAGTGAGGACCTCTCTGATCAAAGAAAAGCAGCCACCTGGTTTTTGTCCAGTGGTTCACTGAAAATATTTTACTGAATAAAACTTTTCCTAACTGGCAAGAATGGTCTAGAAGCAGATTGCTCAAATAACGGAAGAAGTCCTCTTGAGGCCAAGGTGGTCACTGACGCCTTGACTTAGAACAGCAAAGCCACTACCGGAAAACCTGAACACGCAAGATCGCAGTTCACAGTTCAGAGCAGAGGGCCTGCAACCCTTCAAGGCCCGAAGCCAGAGAATGCCGGAGGAGAGTTTTATTGCAGGAACCTACATTTAACCAGCTGGAACTCTTTTTAAACAATCATCCTACTCATATATTTAAAATAAATTGTGCATCTTTTAGCAGACAGTCAGCATTTCGTAATTAAGATGGAAGATGGGACAGAGTGTTCTTGGCTGCATTGATCCCAGAATCCCAGGCTCCTTTTCAGGAGCGCTTAGCATGTGGTAAAGACATTTGCGAAGGTAAGTGTGTTTCAGGCCCGTCAGATTGGAGCCTACATACCTACACAGCAAGCAGCCACCAGTCCACTGAGAGGCACAAAGGGAGAACTTTCCAAGGTGATGTCATTTTCTCCTGACGTTCTACCAGTAGCCTGTAGGGAGCAAGAAAGTTGGAAAGAAAAAGGACGTTTTAGAAGGCTTAGTGGATTTACCAAAATCTCCTGGTAAAAAATAATAAAATATTCAATAGAGCTACAATAGTTGAAACAGTGTGAAGTGATTAAAAAAGGAGCAGTTCCAATAGATTTTTTTTAAATTGACTTTAAGATACATAGGAAGTCAACATATAATAAAAGGGAAAAGGAAGCTCATTCCTTGAAAAAAACCAATACTATTATATGAAACCTGACAAGTTTTACCATGAAAAAGTATAGACAATTAGGAATGAGAAATAACCCCTGGTACCAGAACCTGACAAGTTGGCACAAAAAATTAGACAGATCAATCTCTTTTCTTTGAGACAGAGTTTCACTCCTGTCACCCAGGCTGGAGAGCAGTGGCACGATCTTGGCTCACTGCAACCTCCACCTCTTGGGTTCAAGCAAATCTCCTGCCTCAGCCTCCAAAGTAGTTGGGATTACAGGCACCCACCACCATGCACAGCTAATTTTTTATATTTCGTAGAGACAGGGTTTCACCATGTTGGTCAGGCTGGTCTCGAACTCCTGACCTCAGGTGATCCACCTACCTCGGCCTCCCAAAGTGCTGGGACTATAGGCATGAGCCACCATGTCCCGCCTCTTTTCTTTCTTCTTCTTCTTCTTTTTTTTTTTTTTGGAGACAGGGTCTTGCTCTGTCGCCCAGGCTGGAGTGCAGTGATATTATCACTTCTCACTGCAGCCTCAACCTTATGGGATAAATTGATCCTCCCACCTCAGCCTCCTGAATAGCTGGGACTGCAGGTACATAACCATGCTCAGCTAAATTTTTTATTTTTTGTTGAGACAGGATCTCATTTTGTTGTCCAGGCAGGTCTCAAACTCCTGTGCTCAAGCGGTCTGCCCACCTTGGCCTCCCAAAGTGTTGGGATTACTGTCCTCCCAGCCAGGTCAATCTTTCTTTTGAATATTGATACAAAAATCCTACATAAAATATTAGCAAATTCTATTCATCAATATTTAAGCCATAGTTTTATCACAGGAGTGTAAGAGAAGTTAAAAATTTGGAAAATTTGGTCCTGTAATTTACTGCATTAATAGGAAAAAGGTTATAAAAAATATAATTATTTTCAATGCTTCTCAAACTTTGATGTATATAAGCATTATGTGAGGATCCTTTGATGCATATAAGAATAAAAAAATGCATATTCATGCCAGGGCTCAGTGACTCACGCCTCTAATCCCAGCATTTGGGAGGTTGAGGTCGGTGGATCACTTGGGGTCAGGAGTTTGAGACCAGCCTTGCCAACATGGCGAAACCCCATCTCTGTTAAAAATATAAAATTAGCCAGGCGCAGTGGCTCACGCCTGTAATCCCAGCACTTTGGGAGGCCAAGGCAGGTGGATCAACTGAGGTCGGGAGTTTGGGACCAGCCTGACCAACATGGAGAACCCCCATCTCTACTAAAAATACAAAATTACCTGGGCGTGGTGGTGCATGCCTGTAATCCCAGCTACTCGGGAGGCTGAGGCAGGAGAATCGCTTGAACCTGGGAGGTGGAGGTTGTGGTGAGCTAAGATTGCGCCACTGCACTCCAGGCTGGGCAACAAGAGCAAAACTCCCTCTCAAAATAGATAGATAGATAAATAAATAAATAAATAAAGTAAAATTAGCCGGGTGTCGTGGTGCACGCTTGTAGTCCCAGCTACTTGGCAGGCTGAGGCAGGAGAATCACGTGAAGCCAGGAGGTGAGGGTTGCAGCGAGCCGAGATCGTGCCAATGCACTCCAGTCCTGGCAACAAAGCAAGACTCCATCTCAAAAAAAAAAAAAAAAAAAAAAAAAAGCATATTCAAAATCAGTACATCTGAGACAGGGTTGAGTGTGCGCATTTCTTTCTCTCTCTCTTTTTTTTTTTGAGACAGAGTTTCATCCTTGTTGCCCAGGCTGGAGAGCAGTGGTGCAATCTTGGCTCACTGCAACCTCTGCCTCCTGGCTTCAAGGATAATTCAAGTGATTCTCCTGCCTCAGCCTCCCGAGTAGCTGGGATTACAGGCGACTGGGTAATTTTTTGTATTATTTAGTAGAGACAGGGTTTCACCATGTTGGCCAGGCTGGTCTTGAACTCCTGACCTCAAGTGATCCACCCACCTTGGCCTCCCAAAGTGCTGGGATTACAGGCGTGAGCCACTGCGCCCGGCCGAGTGTGTGCGTTTCTAAAAGGCTCCTGGTTGATGCCAATGCTGCTGATTTAAGGATCTCAGTTTTAGTAGCAAGAAATGCAGAATCTCACACCCCAGCCACCCCAGACCCTACTGAACCACATTCTTCATTTAGTAAGATCCCCACATGACTCATATGCACATCAAAGTTCCAGAAGCAATGATCTAGCTCAACAATTCTTAACACTGGGTAGCTGTTATAATTACCAGAAGGGCTTGAAAAAAGTACTGGTGCCTAGGCTCCCCTCAGACCAATTAAATCAGTATCTGGGTGAAGGGGCATCCAGACAACAGTATTTTTGAAAGATTCCAGGTGATTCTAGTGTGAAGCCAGTATTGAGAGCCACTGATCTAGGTAAGCGCTGAAAAGACACTGGACACAATTCAGCATTCATTTCTGACCAAAATACTCAAAACCCCCC
Source organism: Rhinopithecus bieti (assembly GCF_001698545.2). NCBI lineage: Eukaryota > Metazoa > Chordata > Mammalia > Primates > Cercopithecidae > Rhinopithecus > Rhinopithecus bieti. The sequence goes on along the minus strand of NW_016808231.1, from coordinate 1,221,862 downwards.
AAAAAGGAGGGTGATTTCTTAGCATGGTTAAAAGTATGTATTAGAAACCAACAGCCAGTGTTGTACTTTATCAAGGAAAAATAGATAACTTTATTAAATCAAGAACAAAACAGGCATGCCCACTATCACTTTCTTCTTTTTTTTTTTTTGAGACGGAGTCTCGCTGTCGCCCAGGCTGGAATGCGGTGGCTGGATCTCAGCTCACCGCAAGCTCCGCCTCCCGGGTTCACGCCATTCTCCTGCCTCAGCTTCCCAAGTAGCTGGGACTACAGGCACCGCCACCTTGCCCGGCTAGTTTTTTGTATTTTTTTAGTAGAGACAGGGTTTCACCGTGTTAGCCAGGATGGTCTCGATCTCCTGACCTTGTGATCCGCCCATCTCGGCCTCCCGAAGTGCTGGGATTACAGGCTTGAGCCACCGCGCCCGGCCCACTATCACTTTCAACTATCCAATAGCTCTAGATGTTACAGGCAATAAAATTAGATAAGAAAAAGGAAATTGAGATATAAATGTTAGAAAATAAAAGATAAGTTATGAGGCCAGGCGCCGTGGCTCAAGCCTGTAATCCCAGCACTTTGGGAGGCCGAGGTGGGCAGGTCGCGTGAGCCCAGGAGTTCGAGACTAGCGTGGACAACGTGGTGAAACCCTGTCTCTATAAAAAAATACAAAAAAAATTAACCAGGTGTGGTGGCACACACCTGTAGTCACAGCTACTCCAGGAGGCTGAGGTGGGAGAATGGCTTGAACCTGGGAGGTGGAGGTTGCAGTGAGCTGAGAGCATGCCACTGCACTAGAGCCTGGGCAACACGAATGAAACTCTCTCTCTCAAAAAGAAAAAAAAGGCCAGGTGTGGTGGCTTACACCAGTAATCCTAGCACTTTGGGAGGCCGAGGAGGGCTGATCACGAGGTCAGGACATCGAGACCATCCTGGCTAACATGCTGAATCCCCGTCTCTACTAAAAATACAGAAAAACTAGCTGGGCGTGGTGGCGGGCGCCTGTAGTCCCAGCTGCTCAGGCCTGAGGCAGGAGAATGGTATGAACCCGGGAGGCGCAGCTTGTAGTGAGCCGAGATCGTGCCACTGCACTCCAGCCTGGCGACAGAGCGAGACTCTGTCTAAAAAAAAAAAAAGATATGATTTCCAGATAGGATTATTATCTTCTTAAAAAGTAAATAAAATCACTTAATAGAGTATTGAAGCAATACAAAACGTATACAATGTGGCCAGTGCAAAATAAATAATCGAGCCTTTTCGTATGTCAGAAATAAGTTAGGAAATACTATTTTTAATAGAACTATTTGACAATGGAAGCCATATATATGTTCTACTATCTTCATGAGAAATGTTTATGCCATGCTTAAAGAAAATGGCAAAACTTTTTACCAAAGTCTTGACTAAATGAAAAGATACAATGTCCTTTCTGTGGTTGGAAAATCTTGCTAATATAAAAGTGTCAGTTGTACCTCAAATTAGTAAATACATTTAACACAATTGCTATCAAGAACTTGATGTGGGCTGGGCATGGTGGTCACGCCTGTAATCCCAGCACTTTGGGAGGCCAAGGCAGGTGGATAGCCTGAGGTCAGGAGTTTAAGGCCAGCCTGGCCAACAGAGTGAAACCCTGTCTCTACTAAAAATACAAAAAAATAGGTGGGCATGGTGGCAGGCGCCTGTAATCCCAGCTACTAGGGAGGCTGAGGCAGGAGAATTTCTTGAACCCAGGAGGCGGAGGTTGCAGTGAGCAGAGATCACGCCCATGCACTCCAGCCTGGGCAACAACAGCGTAACTCTGTCTCAAAACAAAAACAAAAAACAAGCAAAAAAACCTCGATGTAATCTTAGACTGGCCAAATATGGTGACTCATACCTGTATTCCCAGCATTTTGGGAGGCCAAGGTGAGAGGACTGTTTGAAACCAGCCTGGGCAACACAGTGGGGCCCTGTCTCTACAAAAAACAAAACCAGAAAATTAGACATGGCTAAACAATAAAATAATGTTCTAGTTGAATTTATACATGTATACATATACATACAAAGATCTAAAACTTCAATATGGCAAATAACATTATCTGGGCAAAATAATAGCAAAATACATGACAGACAAGGAGTAAATGTGCCAAATATATAAAAAACTACTTTAAATCAATTAGAGGAAAATGGTCAAAGAACAAGTCATTCACTGAGGAAGAAATTCAGATGGCCAGTAAACACAAGCAATGGAGCTCAAAGGAACACACATGATCACAAATATCTGGTTGAGTATTGTTTATCTGATTGACTTTTTAAAACATTAAAATATCCATTTTTGGTATGTAGAATCAGACACCCACACATATTTTTTAACGAAGGCTTAGTGCTGAGTGGTGTTTTACAAAGGGCTGCAAAATGCTATCATGCATGATCCCATTTAATCTTCATAGCAATTCCATGAAATAGGAAGGTGAGATGTTACCCATTTTACAAATGAGGAGTTTTGGATTCAGTGATGTTACCTTCCCAATGTAATGGAGATACTAAGGGGTTAACTTGTAGTTTGCTGAATGTTTATTACATGATCACTTTCTTTGGGCCATCATGATTAACTCTTTTTTCAATGAATTTCCATTACTTCAAAAGTTTCAGAATTATCGATGCTAACATATTATGCTCTCATTTCAGGGGAAGATACATTTAATGTCTTAGGAATCTCCAATTTTGTTTCTTAATGAAACCATCTATTCAGGGTAAAGCACAATTGATAGCTTAAATATCTAAAAGGAATGTGAAAATGACAGCATTATATTACTTCTTTAGTATTACAAGGAAGCGGTGAGTTATAGGACCACAGACATTTTAATGTATTTTAAAGATTTGTGAAGTTGATTAATTAATTGGTTAATTTCCTCCTTCAACAAGTATGTTTTGAGGTTCTACTGCGGGACATGCGCTTTTCTTGACCCTGCAGATGCAGAGATGAGCAAAACAGGCAAAACTGCCGTCTGCAGGGAGCTGAGCTTCTAAATTTATTTTTGGCATATGATAAAATAATGTTTGTGCTAGTCGAAGTATAAAATACATGACTGTACCGCTAATATTTTATATAATTCAAACAAGATAAAAAGCAGATAATTCAATAAGCACACATTGCAATTAAAAGTACACAAAGATGCTCACTAGCTTTGCCTGAAAATTAAATCTGGGATTGTAGGTGTGTTAAGGTATCCTGCTAGAGGTTAAGTTTATATTTTGTTCCTCCTCTTCTTTGTGGTGTTTTTTTTTTTTGTGTGTATGGAGACCAGTCTCACTCTGTGGCCTAGGCTGGTCTCGAACTCCTGGGCTCCTGCCTTGAGTGGCCATTGGGATCCCCCCAACTAGGTGCCGGGATTACAGGCATGAGTCACCATACTCAGCCCCTCCCCTATCAAGAAGGTGCCACCAGCCTGGGCAAACCCCATTTCTACAAACAATAAAATTAGCTGCGTGTGGTGGTGCTGCCTGTCATCCCAGCTACCTGGGGCTGAGGTGGATTACTTGAGCCTGGGAGGTTGAGGTTGGGGCTGCATTGAGCTGTGGTTGTGCCACTGCACTCCAGCCTGGGCAATAGAGTGAGACCCTGTCTCAAAAAAAAAAAAAAAAAAGAAGAAGAAGAAGAAGAAGAAGAAGGGCAAGTGGGCGTTGAAAGGAATGTGACAATGGCCTGGGGCAGGGGCAGGTAATTAGATCCCCTTTGTTGCAAAAGGTTTAAAAGAAAAAAATCGGCCGGGCGCGGTGGCTCAAGCCTGTAATCCCAGCACTTTGGGAGGCCGAGACGGGCGGATCACGAGGTCAGGAGATCGAGACCATCCTGGCTAACACGGTGAAACCCCGTCTCTACTAAAAAATACAAAAAACTAGCCAGGCGAGGTGGCGGGCGCCTGTAGTCCCAGCTACTCGGGAGGCTGAGGCAGGAGAATGGCGTAAACCCGGGAGGCGGAGCTTGCAGTGAGCTGAGATCCGGCCACTGCACTCCAGCCCGGGCGACAGAGCGAGACTCCGTCTCAAAAAAAAAAAAAGAAAAAGAAAAAAATCTGACCAACAATGTGGAGAGAAACAGCGAACCTTAGCTTTGGTTCTGGGAAGCTGGGCTTAGAACAGCTTCTGGGTGTCCAGGGCCAGCTCACCTGGGGCGTGGTCGTGCGAATGCACCACAAAGAGGCCGGCCCTAGTGACCCTGCTGGCTCAAGGAGCAGCTGGCCAGAGCACGGACTCCTCTTCTGCTGTCCACGCCCATTCTGACCGCCAGGCGGCGCCTTGGTGCCTGGTGCCAGAGGCCGCAGGACCAGCAGTGGCTAAGGCCGGCGCTTACGTTCCCAGGGATCACCCAGAGGGTACAGTCGTGGTTGTTGGGGACCCAAGCACCTGTCTGTTGGATGAGAGCACGGAAGGGGGTGAGAGGACACTGCTTATCTGGTGATTGAAAAGATTATATTTTTTGAGCTGGCCACTAATTATTGACTCAAGGCAAAAAGCTGTGTGACACAGCTAGAATATTATCGACCTTTTCCCACCTGTATACGAGCATATGTGAGCTTGGGGTGTGTGTGCTGGTGGGAGGTGGGGGTGTCTCTCAGCCCCTTGGATTTGATAAAAGCTCAGCCTGGGGCCCCATTCCACCCCCTGAGGAGTTTCAAGCCCTGCCCAAGATCTCAGCAGCGCCCAATGCAGCGGCTTGCCCCATGTCACCGTGCAGTGTGGCCCCTGGGGGCAGTGTGGCTCTGAGGGCAGGAGTGAAAGTATGAGGCTCAGGCTCTCCTTAATCCCCCGTCCCCCAGAGGGCTCACCCTGACAGGAAAGGGGACTCACATTTCAGCAAATTCACCACCACATCCCTGAGATGCACCTGGTGCCAGGATCCCACCTCCTTCTTGGTCTCTGCTGTCCTTGGATGACCCTCCTACGCTCCCATCTCACCAGTGTCCCCTCCCCTGGCTGCCCTATTCCCCCGCTCTTTGTTCTCTCTCCCTCTCCGGAGCAGAGCCAGTCTCCTCATCTCGCAGAAAACTCCGTTTGCCTCCCTGATGGCTGGGTGCCTGTGCCCTTACACGTTTGCAAACCTCGCCTTTTCCAGGTGTTTCTACTTCAAGACAGCAGCCCTCCTAGAGGATCCCAGCTGCCAGCTGTTGAGCTAATAACACATTCACTGCCGTTCACCGAACGCCAGATCTTTGAAGTAAGTTCATTAGGGATGAGCTATTTGATATCAATCTTTTACTTCATAACCATCGGTCATATGCACAAACATTTTCTCTTAGCCTCTGGATATGCAGTTGGAGGTTTGTTAGTGATGGATATTTCAGAGGTTAAAAGGTGAAGACCATTTCCAGAGGTTACAAAACAACCCTTAAAATTCTATAGTGAATTGGGCCAGGCACGGTGGCTCACACCTGTAATCCCAGCACTTTGGGAGGCCGAAGTGGGAGGATCAGTTGAGTTCAGGGGTTTGAGACTACCCTGGCCAACATGGCAAAATCCCATCTCTACTAAAAATACAAAAATTAGCTGGGCGTGGTGGCGCATGCTGTAATCCCAGCTACTCAGGAGGCGGGGAGAATTGCTTGAACCTGGGAGGCAGAGGTTGCATAGTGAGCCGAGATTGCACCACTGCACTCCAGCCTGGGCGACAGGGTGAGACTCTGTCTCCAAAAAAAAAAAAAAAAAAA
>NW_016808231.1:1204503-1215616 GCF_001698545.2 Rhinopithecus bieti | reverse complement strand
AAAAAAAAAAAAAAAAAAAAAAATTCTATAGTAAATTATATACTTTAAATGGTAAATTAGCGGGGTATAGTGGCTCACACCTGTAATCCCAGCTACTTGGGAGGCTAAAGCAAGAAGGTGGCTTGAGCCTATGAGTTCAAGGCTGTAGTGAGCCATGATCACGCCACTGCACTCCAGCCTGGGCAACACAGCAAGATCCCTTCTAAAAAAATGGTAAAGTGCGTGGTATGTGAATTATATCTCAGTTGAGCTATTATAAAAAATAAAAATGTCCCTGGCAGCTCAGCACTGTCCTCCCTAGACCAGCCAGGCTGTCGTGGCATATGAATTTCCCACTGTTGCTCTAACAAGTTACCAAAACGTCGTGGCTTTGAACCACACAGATTTATGTGACAGTTCTTGTGGATGAGAGGTCCAACATGGGTTTCATGGACAAAATGAAAGTGTTGTTAAGGCTGCGCTCCCTTCTGGAGGCTCCAGGAGAAAATCGGCTTCCTTGCCTTTTCCGGCTCCTAGCGACCACCCACATTTCCCTTGACTTGGGTTCCCTTCCTCCGTCTTCAAAACCAGCAGCGTTGCATCTCCCTTTTTTCTGCAGCCACTTCTTCCTCTGATGGACTCATCTACCTCCCTCTTCCACTTTTAAGGACACTTGTGATGACATCAGGCCCCACCAGACCACCCTGCGCCGTTTCCCCACCTTAGGGTCTGTATCCCTAATCTCACCCCCGCAGGCCTTTTGCCATGTCATGTGACACATTCACAGACTCTAGGACTAGGGCATGGGCTTCTTTGGGGAGTCAGTGTTCTGCCTCTCACACGTTGTGAGACTGCTGAGCCAATCCGGCAAATGATGGAAGAATCTGGAATTGTTGATAACCAGCCCCCACTCCATCCCCAACAGCCAACTGCACTTGGGACCCACACCTTGCTGAGGGCCTGGGATTGATTACACTTAGCATGGATGTTACTCCTTGGCTTCCAGGCCCCAGAGTTCTTTTTTTCTTTTCTCTCTCTTTTTCTTTTTTTGAGATAGAATCTTTTCTGTCCACCAGGCAGGAGTGCGGTGGTGCCATCTTGGCTCACTGCAACCTGTCTCCCGGGTTCAAGCACTTCTCCTGCCTCAGCCTCCTGAGCAGCTAGGATTACAGGTGCCTGCCATTGCACCCAGCTAATTTTTTAAAATTTTTAGTAGAGATGGGATTTCACCATGTTGGCCAGGCTGGTCTCAAACTCCTGACTTCAAGTGATCCACTTGCCTCAGCCTCCCAAAGTGCTGGGATTACAGGTGTGAGCCACCACACCTGGCCCCCAGAGTTCTTCCAAGGAGGTTTATCCAAGATCCAGGCAAGGCCTGGCTTCATGGTAGCCCAGCCTGGCCTGAAGGGGAGAATGTGGGTTTCCGCTACTGAACAGGGGCACGTGGGCATTTGGGTAAGGTCAGCACCTGCCTCTTCACATGCTGTCCAGCAAGGTGTCTGTGGACATGAGCCATGTGCATGGGGAGGCCTTGGCTGGGAGCTGGGCCTCATGGGCAGGGCTGGTTGGCAGAGATGACCAGTGCTTCACCTGCACGTCCAGGAAGAGGCTATGTCTTAGCCCACTTTGTGCTGCTGTAACAAAATACCTGAGCCTGGGTAATTTATAAAGAACAGAAATGTATTTTCTCAGAGTTCTGGAGGTTGAGAAGTTCAAGAGCAAGGTGCCAGCAAGTCCATTGTCTGGTGCAGGTCTGTTCTCTGCTTCCAACAGGGTGCCTTGAATGCTGCATCCTCTGGAGGGAGGAGCGCTCTGTCCTCACATGGCAGCAGCTGGAAGGGCAAAATGGAACCAAACTCCCTTCTTGATGAGGGAGTCAATGGAACCATCAAGCCCTTTTAGAATGGCGTTAATCTATTCAGGAGTGCAGAGCCCTCATGACCTCACCACTTCCCATGTTCCAACACTGCTGCTTTGGGGAGTGAGTTTCCAACACACATTTGGGGGACATATTGAGACCATAGCAGGCTGGAACCTCCAAGCATCCAGGAGGGAAGGCTCCTCGCTGGGAGTGAGAACAGGGTGTCAGCCTGGGACTGGGTACAGCCTGGCAGGGCCCAAGGATGCCCAGCAGGTGCACGCATTTTGATGACCCAGCTGCCTGCCAGCCCAGAGCTCTTCCCTGCCCCAGTCAGGGCCCAGCCGTCACTAGCAGGAGGCTGTCTTCAGGGCATCGGCTGGAGCAGAGTTCTCTCACCTCCCCAGCCTCAGTGGAGGAGGAGAAAGTGGCTGTGGCCTCCTGTGGAAGGGGCGGCAATAGGGGACTCTGGCAGTTCCAGGAACTTTGGCCACCTTGAGGCCTTCCAGGAGCTCTGTCTTCTGGGGGGTCTACCCAGCAGCACCTGCAGTGCTGGGGTCACTGTGCGCTAGTCAGGTGGCCTGACTGTCTTAGGCACTGCCCCTGCTCCAGTGTCCTCACACAATACCTGGCTGCAGGAAGCACAGTGCCACTGTGTGTAGAACCCAGGCAATTTCTGTTTACCCTGGCGGGGGTGGAGCCAGGCACGGACACTGCTCCAGCCCTGGGAGCCAAGTTCTGCGGCAATCATGTTCCGGTCCCCATCCAGCTCTGTGACACTCACTCGGTCTGCCCAGCCTCATTTAGGATGAAGCCCATCAAGGGCCTTTGTGGTGGGGGTGGGGGGTGTTCATCCCAGGACCCATGTACTACAGTCGACTGGCCAAGGGGTGGGTCCTTGACCCCAGCTAGGTCAACTGGGTCCACCTCTGTTTTGTTTGTTTGTTTGTTTGAATCTGGAGCGCCTTTTCCCCTTCACTCCCTTTCTGATCTACATCCTGGGAGGTGAGAAGCATCATGGTTTTAGCTGATCTGAGAGAATGTGGCTGACCCTTGCTCCCTAAGCCAGAGAGCTGGTACAGACGAAGTCCCTGTGGCCTTGGTGACGCTGATTCCAAGCCCCTGCCACCCCCAAAGGCACTTTTCTCCCGGTGCTTGAGGGCTTAGCTTCTTCTAGCAGAGCCATGGGAGTTGAGCGTCTCATTTGCACGCCCCACCCTGCCCCCTCAGCAGACAGGCAGGGCCGGGCTGGACCCAAGCCAGACTCTCCTCTCCCAGGAGCTCTTTGAGGAGCAGCAGGGTGCAGCCAAGAGCGAGCACCTGGCGTTGGCAAGAGGAGAGGGGTCTGGAGTCCCCTGGGCAGAGGGAGAGTCCAGCTTCCAGGGAGAAGTGGGCCCTCCAGGGTCTAGGGCTGTGTTTGGGGAGCCAGCCCCACAGGGAGTCCGGGCACAACCCGGTGTGGTCTTTGGAGCAGCAGGGACTTGGACAGAAAGCTGTTAAAAAGGCAAAGAGGGGCCCATGATCCAAAGGCCCAGTCCATCTTTGCAAACAGGGGTCTGTGCCTGCCTCTTGGAAGGCCCGTGGTAATAGTTCTCCAACAAGAATGATGTCCTTTGGGTGTTTTGCTTTGCTTTTTTTTTTGGAGACAGAGTCTCGCTCTGTCACCCAGGCTGGAGTGCAGTGGCGTGATCTCGGCTCACTGCAAGCTCCACCTGCCTGGTTCACGCCATTTTCCTGCCTCAGCCTCCCGAGTAGCTGCGACTCTACAGGCACCCACCACCATGCCCGGCTAATTTTTTGTATTTTCAGTAGAGACAGGGTTTCACCGTGTTAGCCAGGATAGTCTTGATCTCCTGACTTTGTGATCCACCCGCCTCGGCCTCCCAAACTGCTGGGATTACAGGCATAAGCCACCGCGCCCAGCCTTGCTTTGCTTTTAAAAAAATTATAACAACATTGCAAACATTTGGAAGATTGAAAACCAACAAAAAAAATCCCCAGAAACCTCTTCAAGTGTAGAAAAATGCTTTTTAGTTAATTTTCTAGCCAGTGTGGTGGCTCATGCCTGTAGTCCCAACACTTTGGGAGGCCGAGGAGGGCAGATCACTTGAGGCCAGGAGTTTGAGAGCAGCCTGGCCAACATGGTGAAACCCAGTCTGTCCTAAAAATATAAAAATTAGCCGAGCCTCGTGGTGCGTGTTTGTGGTCCCGGCTACTTGGGAGGCTGAGGCACAAGAATCGCTTGAATGTGGGAGACGGAGGTTGCAGTGAGCCGAAGTTGTGCCACTGCACTCCAGCCTGGGTAACAGAGTGAGACTCCATTTAAAAAAAAAAAAAAGGGAAAAAATGTTCTAGCATGCAGTCTAATACAGTGATAGAAGCAGGTTTGGCCTAGGTAACCTAAACCAGTGATTCTCAAGTGCAGTCCCAGGAACAGCAGCAGCAGCACCTGGAAACTTGTTAGAAATGCCAGTTCTCTGGGCCGGGCGTGGTGGCTCACACCTGTAATCCCAGCACTTTGGGAGGCCGAGATGGGTGGATCACGAGGTTAGCCAGGCGTGGTGGCGGGCGCCTGTAGTCCCAGCTACACGGGAGGCTGAGGCAGGAGAATGGCGTGAACCCGGGAGGCGGAGCTTGCAGTGTGTGGAGATTGCGCCACTGCACTCCAGCCTGGGTGACAGAGCAAGACTCCGTCTCAAAAAAAAAAAAAAAGAAAAGAAAAAAAAGAAAAGAAAAGAAATGCCAGTTCTCAGGCCCTACCTCCGACCTGCGAAATTAGAACTGAGGGTGAGGTCCAGCAAGTTGTGTTTTAACAGATCTGAATGTGTTCTAGTTTGGGAGATACTGACTTAACACTTTGCAATGTCATGCAGTCCTACTGCTTAACCACCAGAGGGCACCAGGAGGCTGTGGTTTTCCCCTTAAAATTGCCAGCTTTTAGATTCTCAGGGTGTGCCACAGATACTACTAAGACCTTCCTAGACTTTAAAAATAAAGAATGACGGACGATATGTTGAGAATTATTGGCTAACGTTAAATACCACCATGTTTGGACCAAATTGTACTGTCACTGTTGTTAGTCCTTGCCCAACTGCAGAGCCAGTGTCTTTTGGTAGTGGTGGAACGCATTTGGTGGCGCTTCTTTTGTTCGGAACATAAAGAAATGTAAAAGCGGCCGGGCGCGGTGGCTCAAGCCTGTAATCCCAGCACTTTGGGAGGCCGAGACGGGCGGATCACGAGGTCAGGAGATCGAGACCATCCTGGCTAACACGGTGAAACCCCGTCTCTACTAAAAATACAAAAAAACTAGCCGGGCAAGGTGGCGGGCGCCTGTAGTCCCAGCTACTCCGGAGGCTGAGGCAGGAGAATGGCGTAAACTCGCGGGCAGAGCTTGCAGTGAGCTGAGATCCGGCCACTGCACTCCAGCCCAGGCGACAGAGCAAGACACCGTCTCAAAAAAAAAAAAAAAAAAAAAAAAAAAAAAAAAGAAATGTAAAAGCACTGGGGTCAGAAACAAAGACAGTCTCCTATTAAAAGTCTGTATTCTATATGGCTGGGCGTGGTGGCTCACGCCTGTAATCCCAGCACTTTGGTAGGCTGAGGCAGGTGGATCCCCTGAGGTCAGGAGTTCGAGACAAGCCTGACCAACGTGGTGAAAGCTCTACTAAAAATACAAAAAATTAACCGGGCATGGTGGCAGTCGCCTGTAATTCCAGCTCCTCGGGAGGCTGAGGCAGGAGAATCGCTTGAACCTGGGAGGCGGATGTTGCAGTGAGCCGAGATCACACCGTTGCATTCTGGCCTGGGCAACAAGAGGGAAACTTCATCTCAAAAAAAAAAAAAAATTTGTATTCTACATGGCCAGGAGCGATGGCTCATACCTGCAATCCTAGCACTTTGGGAGGCCGCAGTGGGTGCATCGCTTTAGCCCAGAAGTTTGAGACCAGCCTGGGCAACATGGTGAAACCCTGACTCTACCAAAAAAAAAAAAAATACAAAAATTGGCAGGGCGTGGTGGCACGTGCCTGTAGTCCCAGCTACTCGGGAGGCTGAGGTGGGAGGGTGGGTGGAGGCTTCAATGAGCTGAGATGGTGCCACTGCACTCTAGTCTGGGTGACAGAGTGAGATCCTGTCTAAAAAAAAAAAAAGTTATATAAAAGGCAAAATACAGTTCCACTGTGGACACGCCTGTAATCCCAACGCTATGGGAGGCCGAGGTGGGCGGATAATGAGGTCAAGAGATCAAGACCATCCTGGCCAACATGGTGAAACTCCGTCTCTACTAAAAATACAAAAATTAGCTAGCTGGGCGTGGTAGCACGCCTATAGTCCCAGCTACTCAGGAGGCTGAGGCAGGAGAATTGCTTGAACCCGGGAGGCGAAAGTTGCAGTGAGCTAAGATCACGCCACTGTACTCTAGCCTGGCAACGGAGCAAGACTCCAACTCAAAAAAAAAAAAAAAAAAAAAAAAACAAAACCTTATTATAGATACAGGTATTTGCGTCTCCTCCCATACCTGCTTCAAACAGTGTTTGGGTGCTGCATTAGCACCCAATGGTCTTAGAAAGTGCCTTCAGAACAGTGGGCTCCAGGCAGGGAAGGCTCCCTTGGAGGTGGCCTTTGGGCCTCCTCAAGCTTCCCAGGGGTCTAGGAAAGACCTGGGTGATCTAGCTTCCTGCCCCCTCCTGGAGCATTTGACTTTCTTCTTCATGGTCCCCAGTGCCCTTTTCTGAGAACCTCACTGACCTCAGCAATTTCTCTGAGTGGTTTGTGAAGCCCGCAGCATGTGTGCCAAGGACCTCCCTGAGATCCCTGGGCTGCTCTTCCCACTCACAGAGCTTTGTGGGGGTTTTAATACAATAAACCATCAAAAGTACAGATTAGACTTTTTTAGAACTGCCTAAAAGACACTTCCATTAAACTCCATAGTTTTTTTTTTCTTTATTGTAACTGCGCTGTTATCCAAAACTCAGCCATAGACATGACGATTTATTCATTTGACAAACACTGAAATTTTTTGCGGTGGTGGGGAGCAAAGTCTGGGCTCTGTCACCTAGACTGGACTGCAGTGGTGCAATCATGGCTCACTGCAGCCTCGACCTGCCAGGTTCAAACGATCCTTTCCCCCTGCCTCAGTCTCCCAAGTAGCTGGGACTACAGGCCTGCACCATCATGGCCAGCTAATTTTTTAAATTTTTTGTAGAGACAAGTTCTCCCTATGTTGCCCAGGTTGGTCTTGAAATCCTGGGCTGAAGCAATTGGCCTACCTTGGCCTCCCAAAGTGCTAGAATTATAGGCATGAGCCTCCACGCATAGCCAACAAACACTTATTGAGCATTTAAAGTGTTCTAGGGGTCGGGTGCTGTGACTCACACCTGTAATCCCAGCACTTTGGAAGGCTGAGGCAGGCAGATCACCTGAGGTCAGGAGTTCGAGACCACCCTGGCCAACATGGCGAAACCCTGTCTCTACTAAAAATACAAAAATTAGCTGGATGTGGTGGTGGGCGCCTGTAGTCCCAGCTACTTGGGAGGCTGAGGCATGAGAATCACTTGAGCCCAGAAGGCGGAGCTTGCAGTGAACTGAGACTGCGCCACTCCACTACAGCCTGGGCAACAGAGCAAGACTCCATCTCAAAAGAGTAAACAAACAAACAAACAAACAAATAAGCACAGAAAATGATATCAGAAGGAAAAGAAAGCAGAGTGGGTCCTACCAGGGCGTGGGCAGCGGGGAGAAGGTTTTCCAGAGAAGATGTTGGAAAAGGCCTGTCTGGGGGATTGGCATTGGAGCGGAGATCTGAATGAAAAAGTAAGTGAATGCATCCTGAGAATGTCTAGGGAAAGAGCTGTACAGGCAGAGAGAACATCAAGTGCAAAGGCCCCGCAGTAGGAATCATCCCTTAGGCTTGCAGAGAGGGGAGCAGGACTGGAAGCAGGGAGATTCCCCTCTCCACGCCCAGGCTTACAGTTGCCCAGGCATGAGATGGAGGTGGCTGGAGCAGGGTGGAGCAGAGGAGGGGCAAGATGTGGCTGGATCCAGGATGAGCTTGGAGGGTGGGTGGCCAGCATCCGTGTCTGCATTATGTGAGTTACAACCTCTCTAGGTATTGGTGGCTTCAGCTATTCTCCTTAAAATTCTCTTTTGGTGATATATATTATTGAAAAGATGGTCACCTAGGAAAGACCGTAGCTTCCTATTCACCCTGTATGCAGTATACTTTGCCAGAGAAGCCCATGCATGTTATGCAAGTACTATTTTTTTTAGACAAAATCTCACTCTGTCACCCAGGTTGGAGTGCAGTGGTGCGATCTCAGCTCACTCCAACCTCCACCTCCCAGGTTCAGCCTCCCGAGTAGCTGAGGCTACAGGTATGCACCACCATGCCTAATTTTTGTATTTTTAGTAGAGACGGGGTTTCACCATGTTGGCCAGGCTGGTCTTGAACCCCTGACGTCAAGTGATCCTCCCTTCTCGGCCTCCCAAAGCCATGTGCATCCTATTGTTGGTTTTGTCACTTATTAAGTATTCACTGTGCCAACAGCAAAGACTTTTTCACAGAATCCAGCATCTGGTTCCCCATCCCCACTCGCAGCCCTCTGAATTAGGTATTATCCCCATTTGACAGACAAGAAACTGCGGCTCAGACGGGCCAAGATGTTTGTCTAACCAAATGTATTCTAAGATGTTTGTCTTCAGGCCTAAGGATCAGAGAGACTTTCTCATTACAGGAAGGGACCACAGAGGGGAAATGCTGGCCGAAGACAGATGGATGTGGCGCCCTAGGGGAAATGGGCTTTGCGGGATCATAAAAGAAATCTTAAAACTTTGATAATGACAATGACAGAAATTGAACAGCCTTTTTTTTGGGTTTTTTTTTTTTTTTTTTTGAGACAGTCTTCCTCTGTCGCCCAGGCTGGCGTGAGTGGCACAATCTCAGCTCACTGAAAGCTCTGCCTCCCAGGTTCAAATAATTCTCTTGCCTCAGCCTCCCTAGTAGTTGGGATTACAGACATGCACCACAATACATGGCTAATTTTTGTACTTTCAGTAGAGATGGGGTTTCGCCATGTTGGCCAGGCTGGTATCGAACTCCTGACCTCAGGTGATCTGCCTGCCTCAGCCTCCCAAAGTGCTGGAGTTACAGGGATGAGCCACCGCGCCCAGCCCTGAGCAGCCATTTCTGTGGCTTTTGGACATGAAGATGTGCGGGGAGGAAGGCTGGTGTGGGAAGGAGCACTTCCTGGCTGGCGGGGGGGGTCTGTCCTTCTTCATGTGCCAGCCCCTCCCTTAGAAGAGACCTCTTCTGGGCAGCGTCTTGGAAGGTGGGGTGGCCAGCATCCATCGAGGGACAGAAGCCAATGTTCCTAGGCCAGCCACGTTGGTTTTACTTGCTGATAACAGAATGTGGTCCTCTGCCTCTTCCGCAAACAACCCTCCAGCAGACTTCCGAGGAGCACCTGGGACATTCCAGGAGCTGGGCTAGATGTCGGGAACACCAAAACAAGAAAGGCCCCATTCCTGCCCTTGAGGGAGTTGCAACCACCTTTCGGGTATAGCAGAGCATCTTGGCTGTGCCCAAATGGGACCACTTTTACGGACCAGGGAGCTCATGGCTCTTCGTAGCGTTGACAAGCACAAGGACCTGTGTTGCTTGGCTGGTGGAGGTGGAGAGTTTGCAGGTGTGTTGGGTGGGGAATGAGAACAATGTAAAGACAGAAATAAGCATTTGAGGAGGAAGGAGGGGGTGGCCTGGGGTCATCTGCCATCCTCCGCCTCTGCCCCTCCCCACCCACATGTATTGACTTCATGCTCAAAGGCCACAGCAGCTGGTGGCAGTAGCTGATGCGACAGCTCTTGTGATATGAAGACCACAGATTCAGCCCAGCAGCACCACTTAGACAGCATGAGACTCAGAATCCTCCCCCACTGCAGCCCCAAGCTGGGCACCCTGGGAGCTCAGGAGGACCCAGTGCAGGGCAGCGTCCCTGGGGGGAATTGCCAGCATGTGGGGTCCAGGGTCCTCTCTGAGGGCTGTGAGCCATGGACTATCAACCTGAAGGAAAAGGGAAGAAAGTGAATGGGCTTGTCCTGTTCACTGGTGAGGTGCCTCTGGTGTTCCCCTGAAGCCATGGAGGTGACTGTGAGGAGGCGGCACAGTCCTCCAGGCTGTTGTGATTTGGGTATCACTGTTCATGGGACTGAGATTTTGCTTGCAGTTTGGGAAGCGCAGGCACTTGGGTGGCAGAGGTGCATGACTGGTCTCATTGTGACCACAGCTCTCTACCTGTCAGGCTTAGAGTGAGGACACGGGTCGTCTCATGCCATCCTTGTGGCAGTTCCCACGAGGTAGTACTATGATTTCTTCCAGTTTACAGAAGCTGAGATTTCACTTGGCCAAGATTCCCCAGAAACAGGAGTGGTGCCAGGAATGACTTGGCCACCTGACCCCTTGGTGAGGGTCCCCCTCCTCTGTATGCAGCTCAGGAAACACTGCTCCTGGAAAACGTCTAGTGTCACACACAGGGCGGGGTCTGGGTGCAGCAGTCTTTATTCTGAGAGTCTTTCTTCCATTTTGAAGTAACCTTTTTTTAAATCACGGCTTTATTTTGATATAGTTCACACACCATACATTTCACTCATTTAAAGTGTACAATTCAATAATTCAATTTTTTTGTTTGTGTTTTTGTTTTTGTTTTTTTTAGACAGAGTCTCGGTCTGTCATCCAGGCTGGAATGCAGTGGTACGATCTTGGCTCACTGCAGCCTCCACTTCCCGGGCAAAAGTGATTCTCCTGCCTCAGCCTCCCGAGTAGCTGAGATTACAGGAACCCGCCACCACACTTGGCTAATTTTTTTGTATTTTTAAGTAGAGATGGGGTTTCACCATGCTGCCCAGGGTGGTCTTGAACTCCTGGCCTCAAGTGATCCACCCGCCTCAGCCTTCCAAAGTGCTGAGATTATAGGCGTGAGCCACAGCGCCCAGCCTGTGTTTTGTATCTTTAGAGAGTTGTGCAACCATCACCATGATCAATTTGAGGCTGTTTTCCTAACCTGGGAAGAAATCCTGTCCCTATCAGCAGTCACTCCCTATTTCACCCGCCCCACTCCAGCCCTGACAGCCACCGACGTGCTTTCTGGGTTTTCAGACCTGCCTGTTCATGACCTTTCATATGAAAGGATTCGTAATTGTATGTAGCCTTTTGTGTCTGGCTTCTTTCATTTAGCATGATCCCTTCCCTTCCCTTCCCTTCCCTTCCCTTCCCTTCCCTTCCCT
>NW_016808231.1:1201133-1204189 GCF_001698545.2 Rhinopithecus bieti | reverse complement strand
CTTCCCTTCCCTCCCCTCCCCTCCCCTTCCCTTCTTTTCTTTTTTCAGATGGAGTTTTCCTCTTGTTGCCCAAGCTGGAGTACAGTGGCACAATCTCGGCTCACTGCAACCCTCCGCCTCCGGGTTCAACTGATTCTCCTGCCTCAGCCTCCTAAGTAGCTGGGATTATAGGCATGCACTATCATGCCTGGCTAATTTTTTGTATTTTTAGTAGAGACAGGGTTTCACCATGTTGGCCAGGCTGGTCTCGAACTCCTGACCTCAGTTGATCCACCCACCTCGGCCTCCCAAAGTGCAGGGATTACAGAACCCTGCCCTGTGTGTGAGACTAGACTAGGTATGAGCCACCGTGCCCAGCTTCTTTTCTTTTCTTTTGATTTTTTCTTAGACAGGGTCTTGCTCTGCCACCCAGGCTGGAGTGCAGGGATGTGATCACGGCTCCCTGCAGCCTCAACCTCCTGGGCTCAAGTGACCCTCCTGCCTCAGTATCCTGAGTAACTGGGACTACAGGCGTGCACCACCATGCTTGACTAATTTTTAAAAAAACTTTTTGTAGAGATAGGGTCTTGCTGTATTGTCTAGGCTGGTCTCAAACCCCTGGGCTCAAGCAATCCTCCCACCTTTGCCTCCCAAAGTGTTGGGATTACAGGCATGAATAACTGTGCCCAGCCCACATGATGTTTTTAAGATTCATTTATGTTATGGCATGAATCAGTACTTCATTTCTTTTTATTGTCAAATAATATTCTACTGCGTGGAGATGCCACATTTTATTTATTTACCTGGTGATGGACATTTGGGTTGTTTTCCGTTTTTGATTATGTATGAATAATGCTGCTATGAACATTGTGTGTGAATTACCTCTTCATTGCAAATAATGTGGGTTCATGGGTACAGGGCATGTCTCTGTATTGCGGGGGGGTGTGCAAGACAATCTCCAGGCCTGGGAAGAAAGTACGAGCATAGATGGAGATCATGCAGATATGGATATGTGCATGTGTAATCTTATAATACAGACGTGGGCTGGGCATGGTGGCTCACACCTGTGATCGCAGCACTCTGGGAGGCTGAGGCAGGCAGATCACCTGAAGTCAGGAGTTTGAGACCAGCCTGACCAACATGGTGAAACCCCATCTCTACTAAAATATGAAAATTAGCTGGATGTGGTGGCAGGTGCCTGTAATCCCAGCTACTTGGGTAGCTGAGACAGGAGAATCACTTGAACCTGGGAGGCGGAAGTTGCAGTGAGCCGAGATTGCACCACTGCACTCCAGCCTGGGTGACCAGAGTGAACCTGTATCTCAAAATAATAATAATAATACTGATGTGCTTATGTTTAATGTAGACATAAATCTATACCCATGTTTTTCCTGCTGGGCCGCTTGTATCCAGGTGCTGAGCACCACTGTTGCTGTGGCTCGTGTGAAGGAGGCCGACCGCCGTGTGCTGAGGGCAGCCCTCCCACGGTGAATGGCTTGTCCAGAGGCGTCCAGTCCATCTGAGCCTAGAAGCCACTGCCACAGCTTGCTCACCTTGACTCTCTTTGCTTGCACTCAGAATTCACACCAGCACTGGGCCCCTCAGTGTCCAGGAAGGAAGCCTGTGCTATGTCCACAGACCCACTGATGGGAAGACTGAGTGACGGGAGGGAACGGAGCCCCGCAGGCCTTCCCAGGGCTCAAAGCTTACCTGAGATTCTCTATCTCACCCCAGCATCCAAACGCCAGGATCCCAACCCAGACAGCCCCACCATGCCCGGCTCATTTTGATGCCTGTGCTTTCTGATTGGCCCCCTCCACCTTGTCTGCCTTTGTCCCAGGGGAGTCCTTGAGTCCTTTGCAGAGCTGTCCCGCCCCATGGTGTCCCTCCACGTGTGACAAGACTCTTGTCCACCCTCCTTGACTGTATAAGCAGGACTCTTGGGAACCTTGTTTCTGTCCTGTTCACATCTGGAGACTCAAGGCTGTGCACAGGCCTGGGGATGACGGGCCTGCCCCTTCTCCAACTCCCCGCTGGCTCCTCGAGGGGAGGAGCAGTCGCTACAGGTGTGTGTTTCTCTGGGGATGCTTCAGAGAACCGCTCTGCCCTCATGCTGGAGAAATGAAATAGTCATCAAACTCCATAGAGAATAGGTCTGTGCTGCCTAGAATGATCCAAACCACCCCTACACACACACACACACACATACACTCACACACACTCACACACACACATCCCATAGGCTGGGCTGAAGTCTAAACCCCAGAGACTTTGGGAGAGAGCCGGGTTGCCATGAGGACAGGCAGTGGGCAGGGGAACCAGCCCCAGATGAAGATGAGTGTGGAATGGGGCCACATGCGAGAAAAGGAGGTTTGGTGGCTTTAACTAGGTAAGGAGAAAGTCCTCAGATTATGTTAATGGCCCAGAAAGGACAGAGGAGGCCATGAAGGAGCAAATGGCCCAAATTCCTTGTCTTTCTTCTGAAGGAGCCTGAAGTTATTGTGTGTGATTTTCATTTGGATAGCAACATAAATGTGTGTTTAATAACTTTCATGAAAAGGCTTAAGGAACCTCCAACAGAATTGAACACCGGATGTCTATTTTCCAAATCATTGCAGAAGATAAAAAAGCAAGCACAACAGTCTACAGAAAACAAGTAAAATGGAACAAAAAATTTAAAAGCACCTTAAAAACAGAAAGTCAAAATTAAGATGAAGACATTGGTCCAAGCATAAGCAATAGTGTGAACAACTTAGGCCTCCTTAATAAAAGGCACAATTTGGCCGGGCGCGGTGGCTCAAGCCTGTAATCCCAGCACTTTGGGAGGCCGAGACGGGCGGATCACAAGGCCAGGAGATCGAGACCATCCTGGCTAACATGGTGAAACCCCATCTCTACTAAAAAATACAAAAAACTAGCCGGGCGAGGTGGCGGGCGCCTGTAGTCCCAGCTACTCGGGAGGCTGAGGCAGGAGAATGGCGTGAACCCGGGAGGCGGAGCTTGCAGTGAGCTGAGATCCGGCCACTGCACTCCAGCCCGGGCGACAGACAGAGCGAGACTCCATCTCAAAAAAAAAA